>NC_091196.1:10182464-10192464 GCF_040958095.1 Procambarus clarkii
GGGTCGGTGGTGAAGCACCGGTTCAACACTTTGAGTGCGGGTCGACTGAAAGGGGTCCGGCTGGGTTCACGCACGCTTGTCATGCGGCTCACGAGCCCAATACCGTCCAGGGTCTCGTATCGTGGGCTGTCTCTGAGGACTTTCTATCAGGGGCAGACCCGAACGTGTTTCCGGAGTGGTGCTGAGGGCCACGTCGTGGCCGGTTGTGACGCTCCTTATACAGAAGCCCCTTCAGTTTTCCTGGAGGATGATTTTCCTCGCTTACCTGTGCGTGTGGACTCCCCGGCAGATTCTCGCTCTGTGCAGGTGCCTGGTATGGATCCCGTGGCAGTTCCGGATGTCGCTATGTCTGGACCGGATGTGTCTGCCCCGCCGGTGAACTCGGGGGACCTGGGGGCGCCTGTTTCGGACCTTCATCGTTCGGTGACTGTGGAGTTGCATCCGCATCCGATTGCCTTGGGGGATGCTGTAGGGGTGGTGCCTGCGTCTCCTGCTGGAGGCAATGTGCTTCCCGGGGCTGATATGTGTGTCTCCACCCACGTCCTCTGCCTCGTCGCCTCTGGGAGTTTTTCGTTGACGAGTACCTTGTTACGTACTCCTAGCAGAATACGTATATAAATTTAAAATAACTTGTTTTGTTCCATTATATCATTGCCTGTATATGTACACACATTGTGTTTTTGTAAATTATCGTGTGGTGTGGCAGCATCAGTGGAGACAGGAGCGCGGTTGCTTTGCACACGTCTAATACCTGTTAAATTCGGGAAGCTGGACCTGTTCAGTTGGAGTTCCAGATGTCACTTTTATTTAGTTTAGGTAATTGTTTATTTTCTGCAATTAAGCCGGTGGCATTGTACTTATATATTTTGTAAGTAACTATTATATGTAATTTGCAGTCTTATGTGTTTTGAGAACAAGTGGTTGTTCAATTAGTTTTAAATATTAAAAAGTCCTTAGTTTCCATCCCTCATCCTGGATGAGGCAGAGGAGGTGAGGATTTGGGTAGCGACAGAGCGAGAGTTCAGTAGCTGATACGGGAACAGGAGGAGTAACATGTGAGAGATAAGTCTGTTTACTTGTTGTTGTGTCATGTAGTAGATTTTTTACTCTGGGAGAGACAATAATTCTGATGTTTGCTTTAATAGTGACCCACTGTTCATATATACAATATTGAGATGTATATGAATATATATATATATTAAAATGCATACGTATATTTCTTCAGTCCTAAGGGAGATATACTTTTAATTCTGTGCCTGTTATCATTCATGGGGTTATACTGGTGACCCGCTTTAGAGAGCAGCAGTGGTATCCCTAGACGTAACTAAAGCTTGGCTGCTGTAGGGTCACGAGCCGTAACGAACGATAGGTAACATACCTCTTCTATTCTACATGTTCCGTCGCCCTCCCTGGATACCTCACGTGTGCTGACGTCTTCCCTTCCGCCTGTTGTGTCTCTTCCTTCTCCGACTCCGGTCTCCGTTCCTGGTGGTGGCTTTTTGCCCCGCGTTGTTCAGGCTGCTGTTCTGCGTGAACGTGCTGCCCCGATTTTGGGGCCGCCTGTCGATGGTTCTTCTGGGACACCGCTTGTTGGGGGTGACAGCTCCGACGATCAGCAGCCTCTTTATAAGCGCCGTCGCTCGGCTCGGGGTGCGTCACCTCACCGGTCATGGGCCGAGGAGCGTGAAGCAATGGAGGATGATGATGTGGCCGACGCTGTGTTGCCTTCTGAGTTGGATGCTGTGCCTCCTGCTGGTGGCTCCCCTCAGTGGGCTGTTGCCCCTGGTAAGAGCGACCTTGTGGTGGTGTTGACAAAGGATGTGAAGCGGGGGGCCTCTGCTCCTGTTCCGGTTGGTGGGGGCTCTGGGGCCCCTGCGGGGCCACCCTCTGAGGGTCTCGGTGCGGTTCCTGACACCGAACGGTGTGCACGCCCTAGTGGGCGGGCCAGTGTGCGGCCTGCCGTGCAGTCAGTTGTGCCTCCCAGTGTGCGCCCGTGTGTCCAGCGTCCTCGGGGGAAACCCATACCTTTTGTCCTCTCGACCGGCGAGGTGCTCGACGGATCTACGGCAACTGCGACTTATAAGTGTACTGACTTGGTGCGTCCTGTTCCCTGGTGCCCATCTACCATCTGGGTTCCACGGGCTCAGTGTATTGTCTCGGGAGTGCCAAATTCGATGCCTCGGCCTACTGCAGCTCCTGGGTGTCCGATTCCTGAAAGTGACCAACTTGTTTGGGAGGCTTATTGTTTACGGTTTCCTGATCGGGAGTACCCGGAGAAGTATGAGTGATTGGTTTATTGGTGTGTTTGGTTTCTGTCTATGTTGTGCGTGATGTTTCCCCAGTGCCTGCGTGCACAGGTGGGTGTCCTTGTTTGTGCGTGTGGGTGGTGTGGGTGTTGTTCTTGCCCCTGCATGACTTGTTTTCTTGTATGTTTTGTGCTTTGCATTTGGTGTGTGTGTTTGTGTTGTGGTTGTGTGCGGTTGTGGGTGTTTGGTGTTATTTCTTTCGTGTCGTTGCGCTCGCCCTGTGTAATGTGTGGGTGGCGGGCGTGTGGTTGTGTATGTCGCTTTTGTGCGTGTGTTTATTATCTTGTCCTTGTGACATTGCTTTCTTAGGTGTGCGGCATTGTTGTGTTTATGTTATCTCTGTATTTCCCTGTTTATGTCTTTATATGTTTTTGTTTTTATTTTTTGTTGTTTCCTGTAGCTCTGCACTTATGCCTCTGTGTCGGTGGTTTATGAGGCCTGTTGTTGTTATGTACTAGTCTGCACCTGAGTTTGGGTTGTTGGGATGGGCTTGTTTTGTGTTTACTGTCTGTATTTCTGTACTTCCGTTTTTTGTGGATGTGACTGTTTTATGTTATTTATGTCGTGTTATTTATGTGTAAAGTACTGTTTTTTGTTTGTTTTGTGTGTGTGTGTGTACCCTCCAGTGCCCGTTTCGGGGTTTTCTCATTGTGCCATATTTTATGTGTTTTATTTCTTGGTTTTTGTTGTGTATGTTTAGTTTGCATCCGTGTTTCTGTACTTTGTTATGTTTGTCCTGTATGTATGTATGTTTGTTTTCTATTGTCTGGTTTGTATTTTGTGTATTTCTTTTATAAAACTAAAATTTTGTATATGTGTGAGTGTCTGGTTTATTCTGTGTATGTTTGTTGTGTCTTTCCATGTCCATAATGCGTCCGTTTGTTGTATGTCCATTATTATGTTTCATTTTGTATTCGGACTAATGTCCCTGAGTTTCTAAGGGTCTTGTACTACAATGTTCTCTTTTATGCCTGGTTTCTGCTTATGTTTTGTTGTAATGTTCTTGTTCTTCTGTTCATGTACATTGTGCTATACTTTTTATATTTCTTTTGTAAAAAAAAAAAAAAAAAAAAAAAAGAAACTGAGCTAGTAAAAGCACCTTAATCACCTTCAGTGATTAAGTGCTTAATTGCACACTAGTTTCTCTATCAGCTATCTCACCTTTTCAGAGTAAAAGAGACAAATGTATGTGAAGGCATGTGTGTAGATATGTATTTATATATATATATATTTATATATGTATATGTACGTACATGTGTGTGTGTTCATGTATATGTATGAGTATAAAGTATATATGGAAGCTGATCAGAATTACATTTCACTTTTGTAAATGCACATTAATGACACTATGTAAGACACGTCGAACACTTTATAAAGGGCATACGTAAATCTGTGTATCTATGTATTTACGTATGTAGCTTAGCTTAGTATTTTAATGCACCGAATCACCTTCTGGGGTTGATTGTCCAATAAACCCCTGAACTATATGTTTAACACATCTATAACCCTGTCCATGGAGGACAGAAGAAAATGTATATATGCTGGTTAGCATTTTAAATGTGTGGCCACGTCTGTGGTAGAAAATAAAAAAAAATAAAAACTCATACCCACCACATGCTTGATTCTCACTACCACACACCAGACTCTCACCACCACACAGCAGACTCACCCCTCCACACACCAGACTCTCACTCTCCACACACAAGACTCTCACTCTCCACACACCAGACTCTCGCCCTCCACACTCCAGACTCTCACCATCGACACACCAGATTCTTATCCACCACACACCAGACACTCACACTCCACACACCAGACTCTCACCCTCTGCACACCAGACTCTCACCTACCACACACTAGACTCTCACCATCCACACACCAGATTCATACCCTTTACACACCAGACTCTCACCCTCGACACACCCGACTCTCACCCACCACACACCAGAATCTCACCCACCACACACCAGACTCTCACCCACCACACACCAGACTCTCACCATCCACACACCAGACTTTTACCCTTTACACACCAGACTCTCACTCAATATACTCAAGACTCTCCCCCTTCACACGCTAGACTCTCACCCACCTCACACCAGACTACCACCCACGACATACCAGACTCTCACCCTCCACACACCAGACTCTCACCCTCCACACACCAGACTCTCACCCACCACACACCAAACTCTCAGCCACCACCACACACAAGATTCTCATCCACCACACACCAGACTCTCACCCTCCTAACACTTGACTCTCACCCATTCCACAACAGATTCTTACCCATCACATGTCAGACTCTCACTCTCCAGACACTAGACTCTAACCCACGAAACAACCGTCTCCCACTCTTGACACACCAGACTCTATCCCATCACACGCAATACTCTCACTACCACACAACAGACTCTCACCACCACACATTTGACTCTCACCTACCACACAACAGACTCTCACCCACCACAGGTGGGTGAGAGGCGCCTGAGGCGGGACCAAAGAGCCAGAGCTCAACCCCCGCCAGCACAACTAGGTGAGTACACACCAGACTCTCACCCTCCTCACACCAGACTCTCACCCAACACACACCAGACTCTCACCACTACACACCAGACCCTCACCACCACACACCAGACTCTCATCCTCGACTCACCAGACTCTCACCACCACACACCAGACTCTCACCCTCCAGACACTAGACTCTCACCCACACACCCGACTCTCACTTTTGAAACGCTATACTCTCACTACCACACACCTGACTCTCACCCACTACACAACAGACTCTCACCCACTACACAACAGACTCTCACCCACCACACAATATACTCTCATCCTCTAAACAACAGACTCTCACCCACCACACATCAGACTCTCACCCTCGACTCACCAGACTCTCACTACCACACACCAGACTCTCACCACCACACACCAGACTCTCACCCTCCAGACACTAGACTCTCACCCACCACACACCCGACTCTCACTCTTGAAACGCTATACTCTCACTACCACACTCCAGACTCTCACCCACCACACACCAGACTCTCACCCACCACACACCAGACTCTCACCCACCACACACCAGACTCTCACCCACCATACACCAGACTCTCACCCACCCACACCAGACTCTCACCCACCACACACCAGACTCTCACCCACCACAGACCAGACTCTCACCCACCATACACCAGGCTCTCACCCACCACACACCAGACTCTCACCCACCATACACCAGACTCTCACCCACCACACACCAGACTCTCGCCCACCACACACCAGACTCTCGCCCACCACACACCAGACTCTCACTCACCACATACCAGACTCTCACACACCACACTCCAGACACTCACCCACAACACACAAGACTCACCCACAACACGCCAGACTCTCACTCACCACACTCCAGACTCTCACCCACAACACACCATACTCTCATCCACTACACAACAGACTCTCACCCACCACACATCAGACTATCACCCACTACACAACACACTCTCACCCACCACACACCAGACTCTTACCCTCGACTCACCAGACTCTCACTACCACACACCAGACTCTCACTACCACACACCAGACTCTCACCACCACTTACTAGACTCTCACCCTCGACTCACCAGACTCTCACTACCACACACCAGACTCTCACCACCACACACCAGACTCTCACCCTCCAGACACTAGACTCTCACCCACCACACACTCGACTCTCACTCTTGAAACGCTATACTCTCACTAGCACACACCAGACTCTCACCCACCACACACCAGACTCTCACCCACCACACACCAGACTCACCCCCACCAGACTCTTACCTACCACACACCAGACTCTCACCCTCCAGACACTAGACTCTCACCCACCACACACCCGACTCTCACTCTTGAAACGCTATACTCTCACTACCACACTCCAGACTCTCACCCACCACACACCAGACTCTCACCCACCACACAAGACTCTCACCCACCACACTCTAGACACTCACCCACAACACACCAGACTTTCACCCACCACACTCCAGACACTCACCCACCACACTCCAGACACTCTCCCACCACACTCCAGACTCTCACCCACCATACACCAGACTCTCACCCACCACACTCCAGACACTCACCCACAACACACCAGACTCTCACTCACCACACTCCAGACTCTCACCCACCACACTCCAGACTCTCACCTACCACACACCAGACTCTCACTCACCACACTCCAGACACTCACCCACAACACACCAGACTCTCACCCACAACACACCAGACTCTCACTCACCACATTCCAGACTCTCACCCACCACACACCAGACTCTCACCAACCACACCCAAGACTGCCGTAGAACACAGGGCTAACAAACGTCGACACAAACTGTTGCTTAATTGACTTTAACTGGTCCTCACTACAGAAGGCAACACCCTCAGGCAGCAGGATAATGAATACAATTACCACCAGGCGCACGTCTCCTGGGCGTCAGGAGGTCCACAGTAACTAGACCAACAGAGTGGTATTCCCGTGATCACCGAGTGTTTACAAATATGGTCATTAAGCCCAGGGTGAACATGTGAGAGCAGGGCAGGTGTTGACGAGGTGTTTCCTCTGCAGCTCGGAACGACAGCCGCTGTCAGCTCCGGTCTTCGCGCCTTACAATTGTCTCGTCGGTGGTTACTTGTGGAGATGAGTTAAGACAACTTGAACTTCTTGTGTAGGAATTAGAACTCTCTTATCTACCCGAGGTATCCAAGTTCAGGAGCTGCTGAAACACTAGCGCTTCTTAGGAACGGTCCAGACCCGTTCTTTTATTTTTTTTCTACCACAGACGTGGCCACACACTTATAATGCTAACTAGAACATATGTACATGTTCTTCTGTCCTCCATGGACAGGGTTAGAGATTTGTTAAACATATAGTTCAGTGATTTGTTGATTAATCAACGACAAAGAGTAAATGTAGTGCTTTTAAAATGATAATCTGACCAATAAACATAAATGTTCAGATTTATATCTGTCCTACATAAACAGTGTTCGATAGGTCTTTTTACATATTGTCATTAATGTGCGTTTACAAAGGTGAAATGCAATTTTGACCAGCTACCACCGATCCTTTATACACACACACACACACACACACACACACACACACACACACACACACACACACACACACACACACACACACACACACACACACACACACACACACACACACACACACACACACACACACACACACACACACACACACACACACACACACACACACACACACAGGCAGATACTAGCCGGCAGATAGAGAGAAAAAGAGGAGTATTAGTAGCAGGCATTAAAGAGCAAACAGGGACCAGCCCAATTAAAGAGGTAAGGATGGAGGGAAATGACCAGAATGTTGAAAAGGTTTTCAGGCTTAGAAAGTACAACAAGGACAGAGACCGAATGATAAAGGTGGTATTCATGAGCGAAATCACGAAAGGGGAACTGTTAGCAAGGAAGAGCCATCTAGCAAATGTACAGAAGTTCAAAAAAAGTATTCCTGCAGAGGGACATGACAAGGGAAGAGAGAAAGCAGGCAGCAGACGCGAGGAAGGAGCGCAGGAAGAGAGAGAGGAATCAGAGCACCACAACCCTGAACCCTACAATCCCAGAGGGAGTGGGGAACTCTCCTCATACAGTGCAACAGCCACAGGGAGTGGGGCACCACCCCCACTTTCTACCCAACAGACACCCTACCTGCCCCATCCCGTCAGCCCCTTCTAATTAACCACCTAAAGCACCCTCCCCCCCACCCACCCCCCCTCCTCCCACTTACCCCCTCTCCCTAGGACCTCTCTTGTCCCCCATCCCCCAAGCCCTCCCTTCTCCCACATGCCATCTTGTGTCTCCCACCTCCAAGCCCTTTGTTCTCCCCTGCCCGCTTGAACCCCCCCACTCTCCCCCACCCCCACCTAAGTCTTCCCGTCTCCACCACTCCTCTAAACCCTCCCTCTTTCTAGCCCTTTTCCCCCACGCCCCCCAAGCCCTCCCCCCTTTTCTGCCCCCCCCATCTCCCAAAACCTCTCCTCCCCCTATTCTCCCCCAACCTTCCCCCTCTCAACCCTCTCACTCTTCCCCCCAACCCTCCCCCTCTCACTCTCCCACCCTTCCCTCCCCCTTTCACCCCCCTATCCACCCCCTCTTCCCCACCTCCCCAAGCCCTCCCTCCTCCACCAGTCTCCTCGTACCAGATCCTCCCAGCTCCCACTCACCCCAGAGGAGAAGCAGAAGAGAGTCAGTTTCAGGGTGATATACTCGAACATAGATGGGATCACAAGCAAGACAAGTGAACTAAGGGAAAGAGCACAAGAAGTGAACCCAGATGTAATCAGACTCACTGAAACAAAACTCTCTGGAATCATAATGAATGCAGAGTTTCCTCATGAGTACACAGTGATAAGGAAAGAGAGGGAAGGTATGGGGGGAGGCGGAGTGGCGCTACTCATGAGAAAGGAATGGAGTTTTAATGAGAAGGCTATTCCGGGCTGTGAGGGGTTCAGAGACAACATAGCAGGCACCATGACAATGGGAGAACCAACAGTAGTAGTAGCAGTAATATACAACCCTCCACCAAATGACAGAAGACCCAGTCAAGAGTATGAAAACAACAACATGGCAGTTAACACTATAATTGAGAGGGCAGCCTCTGCTGCCTGTAAAAATAGATCCACCTGCTCATCATGGAGAACTTCAATCACAGAAGGATTGACTGGGAGAACAAGGAATCGCATGGAGGCGAGGATACTTGGAGAGTCAAACTATTGGAGGTGGTGATTAGAAACTTTTTAACCCAGCATGTCAGAGAACCCACAAGGATGAGACGAAATGACGAACCAGCAAGACTCGACCTAGTCTTCACTCTGAACGTCTCCGACATAAGAGAAATCGGTTTTGAGGACCCAGTAGGAATGAGCGACCACAGTGTACTGGTGTTTGAGTACCTGATTGAAGAAGGGTTATTGAACTCGAGGAGGGATATCGAATCCAAAAGGTTAGCATACCGAAGGGGAAACTATGAGGAGAAAAGAAAATTCCTGACAGATATAGCATGGGAAACAGAGCTCAGGGGAAAGACGGCCCAAGATATGATGGACTACATCATGCAGAAGTGCAAGGACGCAGCAAACAAGTTTGTCCCAGTCCAAAAGGAAAACAGTGAAATAAAGATGAGAAACCCATGGTTTATTAATCAGAGATGTAGGCTAGCTAAGCAGCAAAGTAAAAGGGCATGGAGAAACTATAGGAATAACAGGACACTGGAGAGCAGAGAAATATACCAGAAAGCCAGGAATGAATATGTCATGATTAGAAGAGAGGCAGAAAGACAATACGAAAATGACATCGAACGCAAGGCAAAGACTCAGCCTAAATTGCTGCATAGCCTCATCAGGAGAAAAACAACAGTAAAGGAACAGGTTATGAAATTAAGGATAGGGGCGGAAGGATTCACTACAAATGACAAGGAAGTGTGTGAGGAATTGAATAAGAAATTCCAGGAGGTCTTCACCTTAGAGCAAGGAGAAATTCCAGAGGTAAGTAAGTAGGAAGTGTTTACTAGAGTTGGATGTGACAAATGCTATAGCGCCAGATGGAATCTCCCCTTGGATACTAAGGGAAGGAGCAGAAGAACTGTGCCTACCACCCTCCAT
>NC_091196.1:10197464-10297464 GCF_040958095.1 Procambarus clarkii
AGCAAAGGAAGAATCCGTGGTTTAATAGGGAATGTATGAAAGCAAAGGAGCTGAACAAAAGGGCATGGAGGAACTTCCGTAATAACAGAACACCAAAAAGTAGAGAGATACCAGAGAACCAGGAACGAGTATATTAGTGTGAAAAGAGCAGCTGAGAAAAGGTATGAAAATGATATAGCTAATAAAGGCAAGACCGAACCAAAGCTACTACACAGTCACATCAGAAGGAAGACAACAGTGAAGGAACAGGTGATGAAACTTAGGGTGGGCGAGGACAGGTACACAGAGAATGACAAAGAGGTGTGTGAAGAACTCAACAAAAGGTTCCAGGAGGTCTTTACAATAGAACAGGGAGAAGTCACGGCACTAGGAGAGGTGGCAGCAAACCAGGTGACCTTGGAAAGGTTCGAAATTACAAGAGATGAGGTCGAGAAGCACCTATTGGAGCTGGATGTGAGAAAAGCTTTTGGGCCAGATGGAATCTCACCATGGGTATTGAAAGAGTGTGCAGGAGCACTTTTCTTGCCACTCTCCATAGTGTATAGTAGGTCACTGGAAACGGGAGACCTACCAGAAATATGGAAGACTGCTAATGTAGTACCAATATTTAAAAAGGGTGACAGACAAGAGGCACTGAACTACAGGCCAGTGTCCTTAACTTGTATACCATGCAAGGTGATGGAGAAGATTGTGAGAAAATACATAGTAACACATCTGGAGAGAAGAGACTTCGTGACAACCCATCAACATGGGTTCAGGGAGGGTAAATCTTGCCTTACAGGCTTGACAGAATTCTATGATCAGGTAACAAAGATTAAGCAAGAAAGAGAAGGATGGGCGGACTGCATTTTTTTGGACTGTCGGAAAGCCTTGACACAGTACCCCATAAAAGGTTGATGCATAAGCTTCTTACGGCCCTCTCGGGTCGCAACTGGGTTCTTTCTCTGATGTTAGTAGAGTTTGGGTATCCGGCCCCAAGCTAGTAGTGGCTTTCAAGGGGTGTGCTCCGTAACGCAAGTAAATTAAAGAGGAAGGGAGACAAAGGCAAAAACTTAATAATATAATTATCACCGTCACCATAAATAATATATATCTTATCACACAGGGGAGGTATAAACACTATTATATACAATCGGGTCTTCCTCTGAAGACGCGGAGTGTTCCACGGTGCTCAACGAGTGGCCCTGGTTCTCTACTTGTGGCCTCTTGATAAATCCTTAGATTCTCTTAGCGAGTCTACCCCGGCCACAGGCCAGCCAAAATACAATCCCACTGGGTGCACCGTCGTGGAGGCCGTCAACCACAAATCCAGCCTGTAGCTGGCAGGTTCCAATCAGCAACGCTGCGTAGGCCACTCCACGACCGATACTAGGGATGCAAGCCCTAGGCAGGAGCCTCGTGTGATTCCACAGATCACTCTCCTCACCATAACACCCCAGTGGCTATTCTTCTCCACGTGTCAGCCCCGGGTACGACAATTCCTCAACTGCCACGTCACAGGCAGGCTAACACAACAGTGTTCATCCGGGGGGCGACTCACAACTTCAGCAGTTAACACTTGGAGATGCAACGGCTGCCTTGGGTAGACTGATCCACCTTCCATTACAGCAGTCCCAGGTCGACTCTGTAATTAGACACGTCATCAGTACTAATGACACTCTAGGGCACCTCACTCACAGGCTTAGACGCAAACGTCCACCTATCTGCTCCATAGATGGCGTTGCTGTCCAAGCGTCACCTCACCAGAGGTCAGCAGCGGCTGTGTTATGAGCTGATCAGGACGGGAAACTAGCCCTTGTGGCCAGTATATCTCGTCCTCACTAGATGGCGCCGTCCATTTGGAGGGGGTTTCGGGAGCTGACCCACAGATGGCGCGGTCGTCACTGCTCCGTGCTCGGACGCTGGGCTCGGGTCCGTAACACCTCCCCACCAAAAAGAATTTGGTTTGGGGCTCTATAAAGAAAAACACAAACCAAATTAGTACGCGGATACAACTCCAAATGGACTCACGTACTCTAAGAGCTGGAATGGCGAGGATGTCTTGTCCACAGAACTGTCCGAACGGGAAACTCCGGCACAGATGAAACTTGAAGATGGTAGGCAATGGCCTGCCTGTTGCAACTTCCCACACCTTCACCGAGATGTCAATCCGGAGCATAATCTCACATCTCTCAAGTAAGGATTGATATTGACGCGATCTTGGGTGACTTGACACTTCCCTGTGTCGTGGCACCGATGATGGCTGGTCACAGACGGCATTTCTAGTACCGGTCCGATAGTCCTTCAGGGAGACGGGAACCTGGAATACAGGGGTCTGATAATTCAGAGTGACAGCGACAGTGGGTAAGTCAATACTTACTGCATACTCGCTTACTAGGCCCACACCTAGTTCCAACAGAGCTGCTTGTACATCGATGGCGTGCGCTCTATCACCGTCAGGTCGACCAACGTTCCGTATGACGCTGCATCCCAGCTCAGCAATCACACGGGGAGTGTCAACCTGTCGGAAACAGTCACTCATAATACCATATCTCATACCTCCTGTATCTACCATCACCTTCCAGGTCCCTCCTTTGACTGCAACACTCACAGTGCACGTCTCTAATCCCTGGGATCTCTTCGCGATGTTTAAGGGAGCCATCATCCGTCGGGTCGTCCACTGGTCCTTACTGAGAATACACACAAGCATAAAACAAAATACCGCTAGGAAACATTTGGTTAACTGAGGGATAAGCTTCCTGAGTCTGTAATGTCCATAACCGGCTATATCCATTAGCCTGGTTTGGACTGAAGAGGGCACTATAACCTTAGCACATACCTCACCTACCTCCGACGTCTGGGGAATCGCTGGCCGGTTCAATGAACGCTGTACCCTGCCATACCGCAAGGACTCAGGTGCCTTCACTCCAGATTCTAGGGTATCCGTGGGTGTTTGTACACGAGGCCTCTCTTCTTGCTCAGTCGCTTCTGCCATCGTAACCTCATGTTCCTTGTTGGGAGAAGAATCAGGAGACTCTGCTAGAATACTGTCAACCTGTAGGCGAGAGGAAGGATTAAACATGTCATCTAATTCCGGGTCTGTCTGTACCTGGACATTACCAATGCCGGCTGTTACCTCGGACCTTGCTGTTCCGGCTGACTCGTCCGCGACCTTGGGACGATTGTTGCTCCCATCTGTCACCAAGTCGCTAGCTAGTATCACGTCAATCCCAGCTATAGGTAGGGTATCGACTACTGCCAACGCACACGTGCCGCTGAAGTAAGGCGAGTCTAGATGTACCGGCACTAAGGGGGCGACGTACCGTGTCCTAGGAAACCCAACCAGGACAACCTTTTGTCTCCCCTCCACACTCACTCCCTCGGGTAACGAATTTCTCACGATCAGGGACTGGGCTGCTCCACTATCTCTGAGCACTACTATTGATCTACCAGTATGATCACCTGATACATACCCGCTTGAAGTGTGAGGGGAAAACAATCTTGGTTCTTCCTGCGTAGTCGTAGACTGGCTTCCTGCTGGTGGTGTTACACAGCTCATCAACATCACATCCCTACGTGCGCCGCTACTTCTTCTGCCTCGGCACATAGCAGCTACATGCCCTTTCTGCCCACAAGTCCAGCACACCATATTCCTCCTCGAACTCCGGTGTTTAGGACTGTTAGGACTAGTCCTTCGAGGGCTACTTGGGGGCGTCTTCTTAGCGCTTTGTGGGACGGGGGTCTCCTCTTCGTCATGACGAGGTTTGTCAAACCGGCGTGGATAATTCCTCGGGACATACTTAGCGGAAGGCCTATGCGTCAAGATGTACTCTTCAGCCATGGTGGCCGCCGCACTTAAGGTCTCCACCTGCTGCTCTTCTAAGTATGTCTTCAGGTCTCCAGACAGACAGTCTTTGAAGTCCTCTAACAGTATGAGCTGCTCGAGGTCTTCTTTGGTCTCCACTTTCCGAGAGGTACACCATTCTTGGAAAAGTCGCTCCTTGATTGTGGCGAATTCGGTGAAAGTGTGCTCTGAGGTCTTTTTCAGGTTTCTAAACTTCTGCCTGTACGCCTCAGGTACCAATTGGTACGCCATGAGCACCACCTTCTTCACCTTGTCGTAATCGCCAGAGTCATCAAGGGACAACGTGGAGTAGGCGATTTGGGCCTTCCCAGTCAAGACGGACTGTATCATGATGGCCCAATTCTCCTTTGGCCACTCCAAAGAGGTTGCGACTTTCTCGAAGGCCGCGAAGAACTTCGAAACTTCCTTTTCGTTGAACTTCGGGACCATTTTTATGTTCCTTACCGGATCGAAAATACTTGTGTCCGTTGTTTGCCTTCGACCACCTAATCGCAATACTTCTAGCTCATGTTGTCTCTCTTTTTCCTCTCTGTCTCGTCGTTCTTGCCTGTCTCGTTCTTCTCTTTCTCGTTTCTCTTCTCTTTCTCGTTCTTCTCTTTCTCGTTTCTCTTCTCTTTCTCGTTCCTTTTCTCGTTCTTCTCTTTCTCTTTCTCTTTCTCGTTCTTCTCTTTCTCTTTCTCGTTTCTCTTCTCTTTCTCTTTCTGCTTTCCTTTCTTCTAATTCTAAACGCCTCATCTCTAATTCTTTATCTTGTCTCTCTCTTTCCATTTCTAATTTCTTCCATTCTATCTCATGATTATTTTCCAAGGCACGCATTTTTACTGTAAGTAAACTTATATTCAGCTCACCTGCATCGCTGTCAATGTCACTGCCTTTATCTTCTTTTTCAGTGGAAGCTACTTCTTCACTTTCTTTTGTACTTTGTGCCTCACTTTCTTGTTTCTCCTCGGCCTTCAAATGCCGGTGAACCTTGGACAAGATCTCCACACGGGAATCACTGGCAGGTATCTTGATCTCCAGGTAGGCACTCACCAGTACGAGTTCCTGTTTGCCCGGATATTTCAATCTGGCAAGACAGTCCTCCCTGTTCAGAAAAGCCTGAACATCGTCCAGATCGTCGATGGTCGCTTTTTCTGCCATTGTCACTGAGATGGAACACTAGCACTTAACACACCGCTTTCGTTAGCACTTAACGCACCGAGCACTGTTCTACGTCAATATTGCACTTTATCGCACCTAGCGCCTCACTTCCCAATATTGCACGTAATTACCGGGCACCGCACTACACAATATTGCACTTAATCACAGCGAGCACCTCGCTCTACAATATTGCACTGAATCACACCGAGCACCACACTACACAATATTGCACTTAATCACAGCGAGCACCGCACTACACAATATTGCACTGAGTCACTCCAAGCACCGCACAGGACGTATAACGTCCTAATAGTCACACACAGGGGGAATTATCTACAGGGATTACGCCACTTCACCACCCCTGTCAAACATACTTGACAAGGGGTCGGATCCCGCTGGGGATGCCAATTATGTTACGGCCCTCTCGGGTCGCAACTGGGTTCTTTCTCTGATGTTAGTAGAGTTTGGGTATCCGGCCCCAAGCTAGTAGTGGCTTTCAAGGGGTGTGCTCCGTAACGCAAGTAAATTAAAGGGGAAGGGAGACAAAGGCAAAAACTTAATAATATAATTATCACCGTCACCATAAATAATATATATCTTATCACACGGGGGAGGTATAAACACTATTATATACAATTGGGTCTTCCTCTGAAGACGCGGAGTGTTCCACGGTGCTCAACGATGCTAAGCTCTTGGTCCTCTTGTGGCCTCATGATGAATCCTTCGATTCTCTTGAGTCTACCCTGGCCACAGGCCAGCCAAATCACAGTTCCACTGGGGGCACCGTCGTGGAGGCCATCAACCACAAATCCAGCCTGTAGCTGGCAGGTTCCAATCAGCAACGCTGCGTAGGCCACGCCACGACCGATACTAGGGTTGCGAGCCCTAGTCAGGAGCCTCGTGTGATCCCACAGATCACTCACCACAACACCCCAGTGGTTAAGCGTCTCCACCAGTCAGCCCCGGGTACGACAATCCCTCAACTGCCACGTCACAGGCAGGCTAACACCACAGTGTTCATCTGGGGGGGGGGGGGGGTGACTCACAGCTGCTGCAGCAAACACGTGGAGACTCTTCGACTGCCTTGGGTAGACTGCCTTAACGTCCATTACAGCAGTCCCAGGTCGACTCTGTAATCAGACACGTCATCAGTACCGGTTACACTCTAGGGCATCTCACTTACCGGCTTAGACACAAACGCCCACCTATCCACTCCATAGATGGCGTTGCTGTCTAAGCGTCACCTCACCAGAGGTCAGCAGCGGCTGTGTTATGAGCTGATCAGGACGGGAAACTAGCCCCTGTGGCTGGTATTTCTCATCCTCACTAGATGGCGTCTTCCATTTGGAGGGGGTTTCGGGAGCTGACCCACAGATGGCGCGGTCGTCATTGCTCCGTGCTCGGACGCTGGGCTCGGGTCCGTAACAAAGCTGGAGAAATAGGCAGGAGTAACTGGTATGGCGCTCCAGTGTATAAGGGAGTACCTAAGCAATAGGAAGCAGAGAGTTATAGTGAGGGGTGAGACCTCAGAATGGCGTGAAGTCACCAGTGGAGTCCCACAGGGCTCTGTGCTTGGACCTATCCTGTTTCTGATATACGTAAATGATCTCCCAGATTGTATAGACTCATTCCTCTCAATGTTTGCTGACGACGCCAAAATTATGAGAAGGATTAAGACAGAGGAGGACAGCTTGAGGCTTCAAGAAGACCTGGACAAGCTGCAGGAATGCTCGAACAAATGGATGTTAGAGTTTAACCCAAGCAAATGTAATGTAATGAATATAGGGGTAGGAAGCAGGAGACCAGATACAGGGTATCACTTGGGAGATGAAATACTTCAAGAGTCAGAGAGAGAGAAAGACCTAGGGGTTGATATCACGCCAGACCTGTCCCCTGAAGCTCATATCAAGAGGATAACATCAGCTGTTGAAAATTTCCAACACTAAATACAACACTGTTGTATTATTATTAATTATTACTAAATCTACTAATCATTGTAGTGATTAAAATTAACCAAACGTAGAGTTCACATGTACTAATAATTACATCTGTACAATAAGGCTAGAATTCTTACGTCACCAGATGCCAGATTCCATTGTAATAAACACAATTATATCCAGTGTGTCTGAGAATTGAATTTGATTCTCTATAAACAACGGTGTTCTGTGTGATAATTATTTACAGATAAACTGATCCCCAACTAATGCCAAATAGAGCGTTTATAGTTATAACTGTTATCTGGTAATAAATTTAACGTCACGCGTGAATGCCCTGGAGAGACTTTAATTCATCTCCATTGCTTGTTTACCATCGTAAAACGGGCAAATAATAATATTTAACTCCTCTGAATAATAAACCCGTCCTTATCCGAGCATTCCAATCACAACTGCGAGAAATTATAATATTCGTAGTAAATAATTTGTGTGTCGAACGCGGGACGCGGAGGAGACGCGAGTACACGAGGTGACGCGCTCAGAGAGAGACGCCATTACCCCAGCCACCAGGGTAGACGCCACCAAGAGCTCCAGAGGAAAGTCGCCACTGTGAGGTGTGAAGAACCTTTGCAGACAATAACTTAGCTGGTGTCAGTGTCACTTTACACATCGTGTTGAATTGTCAAGAGATTTAATTTGACATTCAACCAGGAACTAGTTAAATTCGGTTCCGTGTAACTCAACGTGACCGGCCAGTGCAGTGCGTCACATCTAGGCTAGGCGTGAGACCACGTGTTAGTTACAACGACGCCTGAACCTAGGACGCGAACTTCGGCAAGCCTTAACTTACACAGTGCCCTAGTAGCTAAGTACCTTCATTCCTATTTGATGCATCAATTTATGGGTGGGGTTGTAGCTGGGTAGCTTGTCGTTACGCTGTGCGACTATAAAAAACCACAGGTCATTATTTACCTCTATTATTTAATCTAATTTTCTTGAACATAGATGTCTAGTAGTCTAATCTGTTGCTACTGAATATAATTTGATTTACAGCGTGTGTGAAGAATTCCCCAAGCTGTCATTTCCCGTGTTAATCATCTCCCAGTGTTCCATGATGAGTCCAGGAGATTACGAGGATGAGTCGTGGCCGACTTCTTGGAAATCGTCTTCAAGCTAAGACTCTTTCCGTATTCCTTAAATTTCTATTATCTGTATTATTTTTCATGCAGAACACTGTTTCTTTGGATTGACACGTGTTTATTATAATTATTAACTTCTCATGTTATAATCTATGTTCTTATTGGTGACAAACACAATGATTCTATAATTGGTCATAGGATTAGATTATTGCATAATGAACTGGTGCACGAACCACACTAGTTCCTGGACATATATGAAGTTCCAGTAATAACCCCCCAATGTGGGTGTTTGAGGCTTTGATTCAATTAAATAATACAGCCCATTAATTATATAAGTGATCATATTCTCTAGTCTTTTATCCATAGTTACTGGTTCATCTAGGAATTTTCTAATTATCATATTTTATTAGTTTCCCTCTTTATTTTAAAAGCAGGTGGTCCTTCGTAATAGAATTTCATTACATTAATATTTAAATAAATAGAGTCAAGCCCGAAATGTCCCACAATATGGTCCTTATCGAACCGGATAAACATAAATTATAATTATAAATACTAATTAGTAATAACTAATCCTTGTGTGACGTAGTCTAGACTAACCATTGTAATTAATTGTGTCTACCAACAGCGTAAACCATAGGTTAGTCTAAGTCACACCAATTCATTGCTACTTATACCTTATGTATAAGGTAGCACTCGTGGGACACAGTTTATTGCCCACAACACTTAGGCCTACACTTCATACTGAAGTAAGAATCTTTAGGTCACCAAGAGCAACAGCTCATAACTTTATATTAATCACTAACACCAATTATGTGTTAACTATTTGAGCTATACAAATATTTCAATATATGACTGTCAGCAGACTGTCCATTATAGCCTGAATCCATGTTATAATTACTGATTCACTCAACTCAGTGGATCATTAACATTTTAGGATCCAGTATACTAATATAAATTACTGATCCCATACTAGTTAATCATTACTAACCCTGATTACATTTTATTCCACAATTAGGAGTACATTCAGGAGTTAAATATTATTTACGGCAGTAAAATACTTGCCAAACACAATTGATTCTTTTGTGTTCATATAATTTCTTATACACATAATTCTACCAGCGTATATTATATAAACTATATAAAATCCAAAAAAAAACAAAAATACAACACAATTATATTCACCTTACTGCACCACAATAATCTTTACCAATTTATTAGGTAGAATTTAGGCTGAGATTGTGTTGAATTTGGTACAAGCCCAGACTAAATAAATTTATAGTTCTTAGTTAGGAATTATCACGACTAGACTTAAGCTAGTCAGTAGTGTATGTATTATACTATTTGTGCTGACCCTATACAGGGTGGGATTAAATTTTGAGATAACTCTGATTGGAGTGTTTCCATAATATTTCTCTTGTACTCATTATTATGTATGCATCTATTTTGTGTGTTGCTGTATGATCCCCATTACCTCTGATGGTGCAACCCGTTCTCGCAAATTTAATAAGTCAATATTGACATATTAAATATGTGCATAGGTGACATACTTAACATAATAGTTTCCCTTGAAAAGCTTCATAGAAAACACCGACCTTACCTAACCTACTTAGTATGTTAAGATAAGCTTCTTATTGCTTCGTAATTACAATTATTACCTAACCTATACCTATAATAGGTTAAGTAACAATTGTAATTACGAAGCTATAAGATGCTTATTTTAACATACTAAGTAGGTTAGGTAAGGTCGGTGTTTTCTATGAAGCTTTTCAAGGGAAACTATTATGTTTAGTATGTCACCTATGCACGCAACTAATAAGTCAATATTGACTTAATAAATTTGCGAGAACGGGTTGGATGGTGATATAGAAGAGCTAACCGGACGAGAACTAATGGTGAAGTTCAGACAATGCACAAAATATCTAGCTACTTGTTGTTAGGTAGGTACATTTAACCTCAAGTGAGGTAGAGTATAAATTAGCCACTTTAAATTAGGCTACATTTAATGTTACTTGTCAACTAATGAACAAGTACCCCAGCTTCATTAGTAATACATATACTAATCCCATGAAGTTTGGACCCAAGCCCAACATGGCTACTCCTGAACAATTAAGGAAAACCTACATTGGCCTTAAAGGTCATTTGACCAGACTAATTAACAAGGCTGAGGGCTTATCTAAAGAAACTCCCATTGACTCTGATCACTTAGAGACACCAGTAAGAGTAGCTGAACTGAAATTTGATCTAGTTATGTCTACCAGTCAGTCTTATCTTGATCTACTGAATACCATAGAGACTGATCCTGATGAAGTAAGTCAAATTGTAGACGGTAGCTCCCAGTACGAAGAGGAGACTCAAGATAAACTTTACATGCTATCTAAATTAGCAAAACAATCTGGATCCAATACCAGTAACACAGGATCAACAATTGAAGTTCAACCTTCATTTTCTAACCTCTCATCTAATACAACTTCACGTGATGATTTGTTTACAGAGTCTGATCAAATTTCGGACAGCTCTTCTGAATGTTCCCTGGATTCTATAAGTTCAATACATGAGGCTACTGAATTAACTAGCTTATCACAAGAACCCAGAGAAACAAGTGAAGCTGCAGATGAAACAAGTGAAGCTGCAATAATCAGTGGATCTGAACCAGAAAATGATAAAGCTAATGCTGCAACCGCAACTGAAGCCGTAACTAAAGCTGAGGCTAAGCAAGAAGTCTTAAGTAACACAAGTAATGGTCACAATTGCTCACAGCAGCCTTCTAAAGTAAGTGCTAACAATGAGAAGACTATTATAAACCTTGTACGCCAATTATTAAATTTATCTTCACCAGAACAATCAGTCGATTCTTTACAAGCCTTTAGTTTCCAGCTTGAGTCACTGATAAATTCCTTCAGTAAAGAGGTGGATCACCCAACTGCTGAGTGGATGACAAAAATTGTCATCCAAAGAAAATTGTCTGGTGACACACTTAATAAATTATATGTATACCAGAATGGTAATACCCTGTCAATGCAGGATATATTTACAGGTCTGCGCAATATGAGTAATCATACAGCAGACCAGGCACTTAATGCTAAATCTGAATGCACCAAAACTGTACCCACATCAGTTTCCTTACTTGAAACTCCTAAAGCGACACTGTCACTAGGTAACAAAGGTGCTAATAATCAATGTAATAACAATCAGTCAAACACTGATTCATCAGTAAGGCCTAAGAGCCCCACAGGTGCTCCTAAGAGACCTAATAGTCCAAAGAGCACCCCCAATGACTCCACAGGTGCTCCTAAGAGACCTAATAGTCCAAAGAGCACTCGCAAGAGCCTATTAATGGTTCCCCAGAGTACACCAAGTACTCACAAGAGAATAAATAACAAGCAGATGCAAGCAGCAAAACCATCACAACCTGCAAGTACTGTTTTACCTAAACCGGTAACCCCTAAACGAGCTGTAGGATGGGGAATGTGCTTGTTTTGCAATCAAAACCATTCTCTGTACTAATTACTCTAATAGAGACACAAGAGTCAGACGACTCAAACAGTTACACAAATGTACTAGGTGTCTCAAATCACATAATGTTAATAGCTGTGAAACCCCACTGAACACCTGCAATAGGTGTAGAAGGGGCAAGCATCATGCTGCACTGTGCAAATTAGTTAGGACAAATTATGTCAATCCTAGAATTGGAGGTAGAGAATCTACACCAGTACAGTGCTGCAAGGTGCGAGATGTGTACAGCGTAACCTCACAAGCATCTCAAGTGGATGCTGCTTTGCCTACTGCCCAACTTCAAGTGAAGAACAGAGGAGCCAAGATCACCACACGTGGACTATTTGATCAAGGTTCCCAGAGAACTTTCATTACTCAAAGGCAGCAGAGGCACTTAATTTACAACCAATCAGACAGGTGAAATTAAACTTGTCAGGGTTCATGATAAATCGAGGAACCAATGAATACTCAGTAGTTCAACCGCTTGTACGACTCGGTAGTCATGCCAAGGCTGTCCAAGCCATTGTTGTAGATCAAATACCTTTAGACTTAAATATTAAGGGTCTGGGGAACACAGCCCACTTCCTGCAGGAACGTGAAATTAATTTAGCTGACAACAAGTTAACGTCTGACTGCCTTAACAATGTAGATGTACTAGTAGGAGCCGACTACTATTACCAGTTCATAACTGGACATGTTAAACGATTGGGAATGAATATGCTCCAATCTGCAGGTGGCTACTTACTTACAGGTAAAGTTCTGAATGTGAACAAGCCTAAGCCTGCCAACAATAATAAATTAGTCAGCAGTAAATCAATTCTCCAGCAGCAAGCTAAAAGGAGAAACACAGCTGAGTAATAAACTCAGATTGAATGTAGTGCAATTAGTATTCGCCGAGATGTTTCATAGCTCTCAGTGGAAACCCAATGGTCTGTACTCAAACAAGTACAAGTCACAGTGACCAAGCCATTGAATCCACTGCAGAACTAGAATTATTCTCGACAAGTAATAATTGACCACACTCAATCTTCCTAGGTAAATTATAATGTTGGGCTAGAGAATCTAGTACTCCCTAGGTAATTAATAATGTTAGGCTAGAGAATCTAGCACTCAATGCCACTGGCATTTCCTGAATTTAGTAATACTATGAAGTCATCAAGCAACTTCTGTAATTATAAATTCACTAGGACCACTGGTCCACAATACTTGCGCTTGAGGTTTGCCAAGAAAACCTTCTTAATACAATGTTTTCTGCACTAAGAGTTAGTGATAAATACTTGCATCAATTTTGTTTGAGTTGTTTTTCTTTCGTTTCTGCTTAATTAGTGTAGAAACGCAGCGCGAACAAACTTGCAAACTTACCAATACGTAAGTGAATCTACAGAGAACTAATAACCCGTGAAACGTTTAGGTTGGGAAAATGTTACAAATTATCTTGAATAGGATTAATCGAAGCAGTAATTTAATTTCCAGCAATCTTAGGTTTCCCTTTGTTTAATGCATTATCGTTAAACATCAGCATTGTTAATTAACTTGCTTCCTGAGCTCAATATAGCTCACCTTAGAATTAACGTAACAATTGAGTGCTTATTGTTCCCCATGCGAATACGAGCTTAATATTGCTCGCCATGATAATTGAACGATGCAATACTCTACCTCGTTAATTCGAGCTCACTGTAGCTCACCCTGTTAACTCTGTTAACGAGCTCACTGCAGCTCACCCTGTCAACACTGTTGACGAGTTCAATATAACTCACCCTGTTAACTCTGTTAACGAGCTCACTGCAGCTCACCCTGTCACTGTTGACGAGTTCAATATAACTCACCCTGTTAACTCTGTTAACGGGCTCACTGCAGCTCACCCTGTCAACACTGTTGACGAGTTCAATATAACTCACCCTGTTAACGAGCTCACCCTGTCAACACTGTTGACGAGTTCAATATAACTCACCCTGTTAACTCTGTTAACGAGCTCACTGCAGCTCACCCTGTCAACACTGTTGACGAGCTCAATATAGCTCACCATGTTCACGAGTTCAATATAGCTCGACCTGTTAATGAGCTCAATACAGCTCGCAATGTTAATTCGAGTACATTTTGCTCACAATTAGCTTAGTCCCTTACTTAGGTAGGTTAGAAATTTAAACCATTTATTTAGGTAGGTTTAGGGACTTTAGTTAGTGTCAACTGAGTACTACCCTAATCTGTACTCACCATTAATTACAGTTGACAATACTTATAGAGACTGATTTAATAAACTCAATTTCATGTAAAGGTGATTTCGTATTAACAAGTTTACAGTGTCAAGCCTATGAGCTGCCATTTAATAAGCTCATAAGTCAGAATGACTAGGCTACCAATCTCACTGTCGACTCAGAATCTTCCTTGATTTTAATGAACAAACCCTTTCAGTTCTCTAATTTTCCACTATCTTAGCTAGTTAGCAAATTAGTTGTACCATCAGTCAGAATGACTACTGCACGGCAGTGCACATTAAATTCAATTTCCTCATATGATTTTGGGGTGATCATGATGCTGCGTGATGTTATTGTCTCGTAACTCAATAGTTACAAGTCACAGCGACCCTAGACCGTGACCTTACTGTATTGTCATAGTCTCCTTGATCTTAAATGACCCAATAATACTTTACTGTATAATAATGTAGAATACAACTTATACAATAGTGTTATCAGTTCTTAGGAATTTTTTCTGAGTTTACCTACGATTCAGCAGCTACGTAATACACCATTACATGTCACTGCGACCCTAGTTGTTGAGTTTATTGTGAGCTTTAGAGGGTTCCTGATTACCGATAACTTAATCATTTAATGTTTTAATATTTTATGCATATTTCCACTAGAGCAGTTGTTCAACAATGCGAACGGAAACTGCAAGCCTATTACAGCTCTGACCAAGAGTAATTCCTTTTACATCCAATTTAGATAACTGTGATGATACTGTGGTGAGATGTCAAGTAACAAACCATTACAAGTCACTATGACCCAGGACATTCTCATCACCGTAGATTCTGTTGTTTGAATTGTGTGATTTAAATCTTTAATTGTTGTATAGGCTATAAATAACATTATTTATCTAGAGTATCTGAGAGTTTGCAGACTTAGAGATTTGTAACATACACATTACATGTCATATCGACACCAGTCTCAGAGTTATTGCAAACTTTCTTAATTATTAACTTTAGGTAATTCATAATAACATGTTCCATTTAACATGAAATCATCAAGACTTAAGTTTCTTGTATGTCCTTGACAAATACGGGACATTCGTTATGTGTGTACTAACATACTAACATACTAATATTAATACCAACTTCGGGATAGGTGTCAGTACTCCACATTACACTGCGACCCTAGAATGCTCACCCCGGAGTTATGTTGGAAATTTCCAACACTAAATACAACACTGTTGTATTATTATTAATTATTACTAAATCTACTAATCATTGTAGTGATTAAAATTAACCAAACGTAGAGTTCACATGTACTAATAATTACATCTGTACAATAAGGCTAGAATTCTTAGGTCACCAGACGCCAGTATTGCGTCAGATTCCATTGTAATAAACACAATTATATCCAGTGTGTCTGAGAATTGAATTTGATTCTCTATAAACAACAGTGTTCTGTGTGATAATTATTTACAGATAAACTGATCCCCAACTAATGCCAAAAAGAGCATTTATAGTTATAACTGTTATCTGGTAATAAATTTAACGTCACGCGTGAATGCCCTGGAGAGACTTTAATTCATCTCCATTGCTTGTTTACCATCGTAAAACGGGCAAATAATAATATTTAACTCCTCTGAATAATAAACCCGTCCTTATCCGAGCATTCCAATCACAACTGCGAGAAATGATAATATTCGTAGTAAATAATTTGTGTGTCGAACGCGGGACGCGGAGGAGACGCGAGTACACGAGGTGACGCGCTCAGAGAGAGACGCCATTACCCCAGCCACCAGGGTAGACGCCACCAAGAGCTCCAGAGGAAAGTCGCCACTGTGAGGTGTGAAGAACCTTTGCAGACAATAACTTAGCTGGTGTCAGTGTCACTTTACACATCGTGTTGAATTGTCAAGAGATTTAATTTGACATTCAACCAGGAACTAGTTAAATTCGGTTCCGTGTAACTCAACGTGACCGGCCAGTGTAGTGCGTCACATCTAGGCTAGGCGTGAGACCACGTGTTAGTTACAACGACGCCTGAACCTAGGACGCGAACTTCGGCAAGCCTTAACTTACACAGTGCCCTAGTAGCTAAGTACCTTCATTCATATTTGATGCATCAATTTGGGGGTGGGGTTGTAGCTGGGTAGCTTGTCGTTACGCTGTGCGACTATAAAAAACCACAGGTTATTATTTACCTCTATTATTTAATCTAATTTTCTTGAACATAGATGTCTAGTAGTCTAATCTGTTGCTACTGAATATAATTTGATTTACAGCGTGTGTGAAGAATTCCCCGAGCTGTCATTTCCCGTGTTAATCATCTCCCAGTGTTCCATAATGAGTCCAGGAGATTACGAGGATGAGTCGTGGCCGACTTCTTGGAAATCGTCTTCAAGCTAAGACTCTTTCCGTATTCCTTAAATTTCTATTATCTGTATTATTTTTCATGCAGAACACTGTTTCTTTGGATTGACACGTGTTTATTATAATTATTAACTTCTCATGTTATAATCTATGTTCTTATTGGTGACAAACACAATGATTCTATAATTGGTCATAGGATTAGATTATTGCATAATGAACTGGTGCACGAACCACACTAGTTCCTGGACATATATGAAGTTCCAGTAATAACCCCCCAATGTGGGTGTTTGAGGCTTTGATTCAATTAAATAATACTGCCCATTAATTATATAAGTGATCATATTCTCATACATAAGAACGGCCTTTAGAAACTTGTGTAAGGAATCTTTCAGAACATTATATACCACATATGTCAGACCAATCCTGGAGTATGCGGCTCCATCATGGAGTCCATATCTAGTCTAGCATAAGACTAAACTGGAAAAGGTTCAGAGATTTGCCACCAGATTAGTAGCCGAGCTGAGAGGTATGAGCTACGAGGAGAGACTGCGGGAATTAAACCTCACTTCGCTGGAAGACAGAAGAGTTAGGGGGGACATGATCACCACATTCAAGATTCTCAAGGGAATTGATAGGGTAGATAAAGACAGGCTATTTAACACAAGGGGCACATGCACAAGGGGACACAGGTGGAAACTGAGCGCCCAAATGAGCCACAGAGATGTTAGAAAGAACTTTTTTAGTGTCAGAGTGGTTGACAAATGGAATGCATTAGGAATTGATGTGGTGGAGGCTGACTCCATACACAGTTTCAAGTGTAGATATGATAGAGCCCAATAGGCTCAAGAATCTGTACACCTGTTGATTGACGGTTGAGAGGCGGGACCAAAGAGCCAGAGCTCAACCCCCGCAAGCACAACTAGGTTAGTACAACTAGGTGAGTACACACTCATAGGGAAATCATGGAAGGGATACGAACTCAGGCTGGCAAACGCAGGAGAACAATCGCAGCTGGAACAAACACAGAGGTTGGGGGGAACAGGAAGACTGGATGAAGGAAGTACTCCAGCAAATGCGGAATGAATTCAGTGAAGGACTGAGGGTAATGAGGGAGACAGTAGCCAACCTGCAAGATGATCTAAGGGCAGCAAAGGAGGAGATAAGATGCCTAAAGGAGACTCTTTCACAATACCAGACACAAACCGTGCCTCAGGGAGATGGGAATGCTACTGTGGAGGGGACCACCACAACCCAGCTCTCATTTGCTGAAATGCTTAAAAAGAGCCCTGAAGCTAGGTCTGCAGTTAAGGAAGTTGCCATGAAAGTGGCGTCCTCTCAGGAAGCAGCTAGATGTACTAGCCGGCTGATAGAGAGAAAAAGAGCAGTAGTAGTAGCAGGCATTAAAGAGCAAACAGGGACCAGCCCAAAGGAGCGGAGAGACAAGGACAAAAACGCAGTTACCGAGATCCTTAAAGAGGTAAGGATGGAGGGAACTGACCAAAATGTTGAAAAGGTTTTCAGGCTTGGAAAGTTCAACAAGGACAGGGACCGAATGATAAAGGTGGTATTCATGAGCGAAATCACGAAAGAGGAACTGTTAGCAAGGAAGAGAGGTTTAGCAAATGTTCCGAAGTTCAAAAAAGTATTTCTGCAGAGGGATATGACAAGGGAAGAGAGAATACATGCAGCAGATGCAAGGAAGGAACGCAGGGAAAGAGAAAGGATTCAGAGTACCACAACCCAGAACCCTACAATCCCAGAGGGAAGTGGAGAACCCTCCTCAAACAGTGCAACAGCCACAGGGATTGGGGCACCACCCCCACATTCTACCCAACAGACACCCAATCTGCCCCATTCCCTGTCAGCCACCCACTAAGTACCCATCTAGGGCACCCTCCCTCCTCCCACTCACCCCTCTCCCTCATCCCTCAAGCGCTCCCTTCTTCCACATGCCTTCCTGTCTCTCCCACCCCCAAGCCCTCCCTTCTCCCCTTCCCCCCTAAGCCCCCCACTCACCCCCACCCCACCTAAGTCTTCCCCTCTCCCCCACTCTGCTAAACCCTCCCCTCTTCCTCACCCACCTCAGCCCTCCTTTTTCCCCCACGGCCCCCAAGCCCTCCACCATTTTCTCCCAATCTCCCCAATCACCCACATCCTCTCCTCCCCCCATGCTTCCCCAACCCTCCCTCTCTCACCCCCCCAACCCTCCCCTTCTCCCACCCCAACCCTCTCCCTCTCACTCTCCCCCTCTACCCTCCCCCTCTTACCCACCCCCCTTACCCTCCCCCTCTCCCCCACCACCCCCCTCTCCCCCACCCCCCTAAGCCCTCCCTCCTCCACCAGTCTCCCCATGCCAGGTCCCCCCAGCTCCCACTCACCCCAGATCCCAAAGGTGTCCCCCCAGAGGAGAAGCAGAAGAGAGTCAGCTTCAGGGTGATGTACTCAAACATAGATGGGATCACAAGCAAGACAAGTGAACTAAGGGAAAGAGCACAAGAAGTGAACCCATATGTAATCGGACTCACTAAAACAAAACTCTCTGGAATCATAACGAATGCCGTGTTTCCCCAAGAGTACACAGTAATAAGGAAAGAGAGGGAAGATAGGGGAGGAGGCGGAGTGGCCCTACTCATGAGAAAGGAATGGAGTTTTAAGGAGATGGCCATCCCGGGCTGTAAGGAGTTCAGAGACTACATAGCAGGCACCAAGACAATGGGAGGACCAAGAATAGTAGTAGCAGTAATATACAACCCTCCACCAAATGACAGAAGACCCAGTCAAGAGTATGAAAACAACAACATGGCAGTTAACACTATAATTGAGAGGGCAGCCTCTGCTGCCTGTAGAAATAGATCACACTTGCTCATCATGGGCGACTTCAATCACGGAAGGATTGACTGGGAGAACAAGGAACCGCATGGCGGCGAGGATACGTGGAGAGCCAAACTATTGGAGGTGGTGACAAGAAACTTTTTAACCCAGCATGTCGGAGAACCCACAAGGATGAGAGGCAATGACGAACCAGCGAGACTCGACCTAGTCTTCACTCTGAACGACTCCGACATAAGAATGAGTAGGAATGAGCGAACACGGTGTACTGGTGTTTGAGTACTTGATTGAAGAAGGGTTATTGAACTCGAGGAGGGATACCGAAACCAAAAGGTTAGCATACCGAAAGGGAAACTATGAGGGGATAAGAAAATTCCTAACAGATATAGCATGGGAAACAGAGCTCAGGGGAAAGACGGCCCAAGATATGATGGATTACATGACTCAGAAGTGCAAGGATGCAGCAAACAAGTTTGTCCCAGTCCAAAAGGAAAACAGAGAAATGAAAATGAGAAACCCATGGTTTAATCAGAGATGTAGGCTAGCTAAACAGCAAAGTAAAAGGGCATGGAGAAACTATAGGAATAACAGGACACTGGAGAGCAGAGAAAGATACCAGAATGCCAGGAATGAATATGTCAGGATGAGAAGAGAGGCAGAAAGACAATGCGAAAATGACATCGCAAGCAAGGCAAAGACTCAGCCTAAATTGTTGCATAGCCACATCAGAAGAAAGACAACAGTAAAGGAACAGGTTATGAAATTAAGGATAGGGGCGGAAGGATTCACTACAAATGACAAGGAAGTGTGTGAGGAATTGAATAAGAAATTCCAGGAGGTCTTCACCTTAGAGCAAGGAGAAATTCCAGAGATAAGAGAGGGAATAGCTAACCAGGAATCACTGGAAGAGTTAGAGATTACCAATGGGGAAGTAAGGAAGTGTTTACTAGAGTTGGATGTGACAAAGGCTATAGGCCCAGATGGAATCTCCCCTTGGGTTCTAAAGGAAGGAGCAAGAGAACTGTGCCTACCACTCTTCATAGTGTATAACAAATCACTGGCAACAGGGGAACTGCCAGATATTTGGAAAGCAGCTAACGTAGTCCCGATATACAAGAAAGGGGATAGACAGGAGGCACTGAACTACAGGCCAGTGTCCCTAACCTGCATACCATGCAAGCTGATGGAGAAGATTGTGCGAAAAAACTAGTGGAGCATCTGGAGCGAAGGAACTTTGTAACACAGCATCAACATGGGTTCAGGGATGGCAAGTCCTGCCTCACAGGGTTACTTGAATTCTACGACCAGGCAACAAAAATAAGGCAAGAAAGAGAAGGGTGGGCAGACTGCATATTTTTAGATTGTCAGAAAGCCTTTGATACAGTGCCACACAAGAGGCTAGTGCGAAAGTTGGAGATGCCGGCTGGAGTGAAAGGGAAGGTACTCCGGTGGATAGAGGAGTACCTAAGCAACAGGAGACAACGAGTCTGTGTGAGGGGTGAGGTCTCAGATTGGCCAGACGTTACAAGTGGAGTCCCGCAGGGGTCAGTCCTTGGACCTATACTGTTTCTGGTATATGTAAATGATTTCCCGAAAGGTATAGATTCGTTCCTCTCAATGTTTGCCGACGATGCAAGAATTATGAGGAGGATTGAAACAGAGGATGCTAGTAGGAGGCTACAAGATGACCTAGATAGACTGAGTGAATGGTCCAACAAATGGCTGTTGAAGTTCAACCCGAGTAAATGCAAAGTAATGAAACTAGGCAGTGGAAACAGGAGGCCAGACACAGGATACAGAATAGGAGATGAAGTACTTAATGAAACAGACAGAGAGAAAGATCTAGGAGTTGATATCACACCAAACCTGTCTCCTGAAGCCCACATAAAGAGAATAACGTCTGCGGCATATGCGAGGCTGGCTAACATCAGAACAGCGTTCAGGAACCTGTGTAAGGAATCATTCAGAATCTTGTACACCACATATGTAAGACCAATCCTGGAGTATGCGGCCCCAGCATGGAGCCCGTACCTTGTCAAGCACAAGACGAAGCTGGAAAAAGTCCAAAAGTATGCTACTAGACTAGTCCCAAAACTAAGAGGCATGAGTTATGAGGAAAGGCTGCGGGAAATGCACCTTACGACACTGGAAGACAGAAGAGTAAGGGAGGACATGATCACAACCTACAAAATCCTCAGGGGAATCAACCGGGTAAACAAGGATGAACTATTCAACACTGGAGGGATGCGAACAAGTGGACACAGGTGGAAACTGAGTACCCAAATGAGCCACAGAGACAATAAAAAGAACTTTTTCAGTGTCAGCGTAGTTAGTAAATGGAATGCACTAGGCAGTGATGTGGTGGAGGCTTACTCCATACACAGTTTCAAATGTAGATATGATAGAGCCCAGTAGGCTCAGGAATCTGTACACCAGTTGATTGACGGTTGAGAGGCGGGACCAAAGAGCCAAAGCTCAACCCCCTGCAAGCACAATTAGGAAAGTACAATTAGGTGAGTACACACACACAGCGCTGGTAGCTTAGTGGACAGCGCACGGAACTCTTAATCCTGTGGCCCGGGTTCGATTCCCGGCGCCGACGAGGAACAATGTGCAGAGTTTTTTTTCACCCTGATGACCTGTTCCCTAGCAGTTAATAGGTACCTAAGAGTTAAACAGCTGTTACGGGCTGCTTCTTGGGGGTCTGTGTGTGTGTGTGGTAAAAAACAAGAAAATTAGTCAGTAGTTAATAACAGTTGATGGATTGACAGTTGAGAGGCGGGCCGAAAGAGCAGAGCTCAACCCCCGCAAGCACAACTAGGTGTATACACACACACACACACACACACACACACACACACACACATATATATATATATATATATATGTGGGGGTCAGGGGTCAGAGTGATGACCCCTCACTCATCTGGTGCCTTCGGGTGGTGGAGATGTTTGAGATATATATCTCGAACTATCTACTTCTTTTGTAAGGTCTGATGGTGTAGTGGGTTAAAGCATACTAGTTATGCCAGCTACTGGAAGGTAGTTGTGCTTTCTGGGTTCGAGTCCCACTGGTGGGTGTTGTCCAAAGATTGTTATTCTTCACTTGTGGTTTATGCAAGTATAGGCTTATAAGCTGGACACGAGTTCTCTCACATTGACAGTGGCTTGACGAAAAATGCAGACTGACCCCTCACTCATCTGGTGCCTTCGGGAGGTGGAGATGTTTGAGATATATATCTCGAACTATCTACTTCTTTTGTAAGGTCTGATGGCGTAGTGGGTTAAAGCATACTAGTTATGCCAGCTACTGGAAGGTAGTTGTGCTTTCTGGGTTCGAGTCCCACTGGTGGGTGTTGTCCAAAGATTGTTATTCTTCACTTGTGGTTTATGCAAGTATAGGCTTATAAGCTGGACACGAGTTCTCTCACATTGACAGTGGCTTGACGAAAAATGCAGACTGACCCCTCACTCACCTGGTGCCTTCGGGAGGTGGAGATGTTTGAGATATATATCTCGAACTATCTACTTCTTTTGTAAGGTCTGATGGCGTAGTGGGTTAAAGCATACTAGTTATGCCAGCTACTGGAAGGTAGTTGTGCTTTCTGGGTTCGAGTCCCACTGGTGGGTGTTGTCCAAAGATTGTTATTCTTCACTTGTGGTTTATGCAAGTATAGGCTTATAAGCTGGACACGAGTTCTCTCACATTGACAGTGGCTTGACGAAAAATGCAGACTGACCCCTCACTCATCTGGTGCCTTCGGGAGGTGATGTTTGAGATATATATCTCGAACTATCTACTTCTTTTGTAAGGTCTGATGGCGTAGTGGGTTAAAGCATACTAGTTATGCCAGCTACTGGAAGGTAGTTGTGCTTTCTGGGTTCGAGTCCCACTGGTGGGTGTTGTCCAAAGATTGTTATTCTTCACTTGTGGTTTATGCAAGTATAGGCTTATAAGCTGGACACGAGTTCTCTCACATTGACAGTGGCTTGACGAAAAATGCAGACTGACCCCTCACTCATCTGGTGCCTTCGGGAGGTGGAGATGTTTGAGATATATATCTCGAACTATCTACTTCTTTTGTAAGGTCTGATGGCGTAGTGGGTTAAAGCATACTAGTTATGCCAGCTACTGGAAGGTAGTTGTGCTTTCTGGGTTCGAGTCCCACTGGTGGGTGTTGTCCAAAGATTGTTATATATATATATATATATATATATATATATATATATATATATATATATATATATATATATATATATATATATATATATATATATATAAATAAGCAAACAAGCCTGAATGGTCCCCAGGACTATATGCAACTGAAAACTCACACCCCAGAAGTGACTCGAACCTATACTGCAAGGAGCAAAGCAACTGGTATGTACAGGACGCCTTAATCAACTTGACCATCTCGAACGGACAAATGGAGGTGATAGCTGAAGCTATTTATACGACCCCCCCCCCCCCCCCCCCCCCCGCTGGCACTCGGATGGTAATCTTGGGCATAGCAATTCATCAAATCACCTCATTCTTTGGGGCACATTTGAGGAACACAAATGCGAACAAGCCTGAATACTTCCCAGGACTATATGCAACTGAAAACTCACACCGCAGAAGTGACTCCAACCCATACTGCCAGGAGCAACGCAACTGGTATGAACAGGACGCCTTAATCCACTTGACCATCTCGACCGGACAAAAGGAGGTGATGGCCGAAGCAATTTGAACAACCCCCCCCCCTCCCGCCGGCACCCGGATGGTAATCTTGGGCATAGCATTTTATCAAATCACCTCATTCTTTTACGCACACATGAGGAACACAAATGCGAACAAGCCTGAATGGTCCCGAGGACTATATGCAACTGAAAACTCACACCCCAGAAGGGACTCGAACCCATACTGCCAGGAGCAATGCAACTGGTATGTACAGGATGCCTTAATCCACTTGACCATCTTGACTGGACAAAAGGAGGTGATAGCTGAAGCTAATTGAACCACCCCTCCGCTGGCACCCGGATGGTAATCTTGAGCATAGCATTTTATCAAATCACCTCATTCTTTGGGGCACACGTGAGGAACACAAATGCGAACCAGCCTGAATAGTCCCCAGGACTATATGCAACTGAAAACTCACATCCCAGAAGTGACTCGAACCCATACTGCCAGGAGCAACGCAACAGGTATGTACAGGACGCCTTAATTCACTGGACCATCTTGACTGGACAAAAGGAGGTGATAGCCGAAGCTATTTGAACCACCTTACCCCCCCCCCGACACCCGGATGGTAATCATGGGCATAGCGTTTTATCAAATGGAGTACGTGGGTGTGGGACGTACAGACTGGCGAAGCGACTCAACGGCTTGCTGACTCCTTATGTACCTTGTGCTTTATATTTATCTTGTGATATATATATATATATATATATATATATATATATATATATATATATATATATATATATATATATTTTTATATATATATATATATATATATATATATATATATATATATATATATATATATATATATATATATATATGTCGTACCTAATAGCCAGAACTCACTTCTCAGCCTACTATTCAAGGCCCGATTTGCCTAATAAGCCAAGTTTTCATGAATTAATGTTTTTTCGTCTACCTAACCTACCTAACCTAACCTAACCTAGCTTTTTTTGGCTACCTAACCTAACCTTACCTATAAATATAGGTTAGGTTAGGTTAGGTAGGGTTGGTTAGGTTCGGTCATATATCTACGTTAATTTTAACTCCAATAACAAAAAATTGACCTCATACATAGAGAAAAGGGTTGCTTTATCATTTCATAAGAAAAAAATTATAGTAAATATATTAATTCAGGAAAACTTGGCTTATTAGGCAAATCGGGCCTTGAATAGTAGGCTGAGAAGTGAGTTCTGGCTACTAGGTACGACATATATATATATATATATATATATATATATATATATATATATATATATATATATATATATATATATATATAGACATATGTCGTACCTAGTAGCCAGAATGCACTTCTTTGCCTACTATGCAAGGCCCGATTTGCCTAATAAGCCAAGTTTTCATGAATTAATTGTTTTTCGACTACCTAACCAACCTAACCTAACCTAACCTAACTTTTTCGGCTATCTAACCTAACCTATAAAGATAGGTTAGGTTAGGTTAGGTAGGGTTGGTTAGGTTCGGTCATATATCTACGTTAATTTTAACTCCAATAAAAAAAAAATGACCTCATACATAATGAAATGGGTAGCTTTATCATTTCATAAGAAAAAAATTAGAGAAAATATATTAATTCAGGAAAACTTGGCTTATTAGGCAAATCGGGCCTTGCATAGTTGGCCGAGAAGTGCGTTCTGGCTACTAGGTACGACATATATATATATATAATATATAATGTCGTACCTAGTAGCCAGAATGCACTTCTCGGTCTACTATACAAGGCCCGATTTGCCTAATAGACCGAGTGATTTTCTTTATTTTCAAATAATTATTTTCAATTGATTTTTGGCACAATTTATTCATTTACAGTGTATAAATAATGCATATAGTCAAACTTGGATTCAAGTCCAATATATCATCAAGTGTTCCAGTATTCCTTATTAGTATTTTTCTGAGGTCGTCGTGTGTATTAAAGGAACGTCTATGTATAAAATTCCTGGATATGTTTACAGTGCTCGGCAGGAGGGCCGGGTGACTCCTAACTCTGGCAAGGAAGAATATTTACTATGCATACACAATCTCCAAACTTTAATTTGAGGCCGCTCAACACCAGACAAAGTTTACCAAAATGTCTCGGGTGTTTGTTTAACTTTTTGTATTGTGTAATATAATTTGAACTTGCTACTTCACCAATTGAAACCATGTGTTGGATATTCTTGCCTTTGCTAAACAAGCGAGATTACTCTTTTTTTTTTAATTGAATTAAAACAAAGTTCTATTTTTTATTCGAAAGAATATGTGTAGAGTACAATGGAGTAATGTACAATTGTTGAGACAGAAGTTACACTAACTAACGAGGCAATCAAACAAATTTGTTTGAGGAAAAACTAATTTGCAGTTACAAATTTACATTGCATTTTACCGAGTTATGTGATTGTGTCCAGGGAGAAGTATGGACAAGCTGAGCATTGCTTTGATTATTGGAGGTCTAGAGCTCTGAGACTTAAAGCCATTGTATCAAGTAAGACTACTGCTGCACTTCCCCAAAATTGCAGGTTTGGATTTAATGTCTTTGATTGATCTCACTGGCTGCCCTGGGCCAAATTCACGAAGCAGTTATGCAAGCACTTACGAATGTGTACATGTTTCCTCAATCTTTGACGGCTTTGGTTACATATATTAAAAAGTTTACAAGCATGAAAACTTCCCAATCAACTGTTGTTATTGTTATAAACAGTCTTCTCGTTCTTCGGAGCTCATAAACTGCTTAATAATTGTAAACAAAGCCGCCAAAGATTGAGAAAAGATATACAGGTTCGTAAGTGCTTGCGTAACTGCTTCGTGAATCTGGCCCCTAGTCTTCATTGTATACCTGTGATGAACACTGAGCAACAGCTGTAAACTCTCATACAATTTTCACATTTTTCATTATTGAAAGGTGGATGTCGAAATTCCAATGTATTCCAGCAAAATATTAAAGTAGTGCATATTTTCAAGATTATTGCTCAGAATAATTGGCATACGCAACAAGATATGTTTATTACTAACTGATTGGCTAGTTTCAGTATGTTTTCTAAATATTAGTGTTTATATGTTTGAACTACACATTTGTTAGCAACAACTTGGTGAAATAATGTCGTGTGTATGTGTTCACTGCTCTGACTATTTAACCACATCATTAATGGATATAATTGGAATAGTTAATCTTAAATATATAAATTTTGACACATCCCACATGAAAAATGTAGTGTTAAGAAATGCAACAAAACGATGGTATATGCGTAAAAAAAATTCCCAACTTTAAGTGCAAATAGTCTATTTTCATTAAAATGCTCAAAAGGAAAGCCTGTTGAAACACTTGTATTTGAATTTAATTGTGCCAAATTTGCCCTCTTTAATGAAATCAACTTTGAGTAAAATTATTTTGTAATGAAAAATGCATAATGCCTAGTGTTATTTATGTAAAAATTTTATTAATAACATTTGTTGAAAACTTAAAAGCTATACTTTGCAATAAAAATGGACTGAGCGAAATGCACTGTGCCAAATTATGATGTGATATTGTGCCTTTATGTAGATATTGTTGGCTGATGAGTATACATTAAGTTCATGTCAGAAAATAAGGAATAACTTCTCTTTTTTTTTAACGAATATTCTCTAATATCTTGGAAAAGTTGAACAATTATAAATGGTCAAAACTTTTAATAGAGTGGGAGGATTAAATTGAATTTTGATGGGTGGGGGTTAATTAGGTTGTGCCGGTAATAGTGTAAATTATAATTTATGGATTTGAGACACACAAGAGAAAGGGATATGGGAAAATGAAACTATGAAAATAATGCAAATATCGGTAACACTGAGGCCTAATTGCAATATGGGAGGTCTTAGGTCAGGTGAAGGTGGGATTAACTAAATGGATGTGCTTCAGGAACATCAATATGTAGTGAAAATTTGAAAACTCTGAGATCAATTAGATATGTGGGAATATGATGAGGATGTTATGAATGAATTAGCTAAAACTGTCTTTTTTCCTATAATTTATGGTAAAATATAACTTTTTTTTAACAATTTAAGAGAAAAAAGTGGTGATATTGTACGAATGTAATGCTAATACTTTACTAGATGATAAAAATTCATTGTGAGGTTGGAAATGAAGGAGCGCAAGGAGAGGCTACCTTAGAATATACAACTTTGAGCAATATTTCTAATATGGGGAAGGTAGCGAAGATATCATAGAGGGACCTACTGGTTATTTTCCAATAATATATAGAAAAGTATAATCCATAAAGTCCAGGTGAATAGAATATAGGAAAGAATAGAATATATATAGAATATATATAATAATCGCAGGAAAGTATATAACTTTTCTGCGATTTAAAACTTAAAATGACGATTATGGACAATGATTAAGGTGTACAAGGTACTAAAAACAAGATGATCAGCATTAGTAGTTAGAAACATAGCACAGCTCCAGGTTTGATTAAGGATAGGTTAGGTCAGTTAAACTATTGTGGGATATCTGGGGCTTGACTCAATTATTTAATTATTTAATTAATCAAATTAATAACGAAGGACCACCCACTTTTGAGAAAAGAGGGAAACTAATAAAAAGTGATCACTAGAAACACAAGGAAGAACCAGTGTCTATGGGTAAATATTAGAAAGAATAATCACTTAAATAAATAATGGACTGTATGGTTACCTAACTAAAGTCAGAGCCGCAAACACCTACATTGGGGGGGGTATTGCTAGAACTTCATATACGTCAAGGAACTAGTGTGGTTCGTGCACCAGTTCATTGTTAAATAAAGAATATTGTGACCAAATAATATAGAATCAATAGATAAGTACAAATAGAAATTATAAAGATTATTAGCATTAGAGAGCAATCATCTAAATAAACACACTTTATCTCCAGTGTACATGACGAGCATTCAATCTGATAATATCATGAACAGGTAGCAATAATTGGAGTAATTAAATGTGTACAAAAAGTCTTAGCTTTAAGACGATTTCTATGACATCATTCACGCCTCGTCCTCGTGATCTCAGGATCTCCACATAGAAGCCCTTAGAGGTGAATAACACGAATGTAGTTAATGGCTCGTTGACTCCTCACATACGAGCTGTAATTTAAGGGATATTACGTAGCATTGAACTAGGCTACTTAAATCTCATTATTCATGAAATATAAAATAAAGATTGGTGCGGTACTAACGTGGGATTTTTAGTAGTCATTCGATGTAACGACAGACTGCCCACGACATATACAATCTCTAATGATGCATCAAGAAAGAATTATATACTTTTCGAAGGGTGCAAAGTATGCTGAAGCCTGCCGGTATCGCGTCTCAGTCTCAAGCTTCCACAATGTTGTACACGTGGTTGAGAGCTTGGCCTGAATATCGAAGCGTTATTATTTGACCGAGCACTGCAGATCACGTAGAAGAATAATTATTCGTTCTGAGTTGAGTACCAGTGTAATTCTTGCTGATAATCCCAACGTCACGTGTCTCAGACTCTGATGCCACGACCTTTTGTTGCTCACTCCGCAACACGAGTTCGCCACCCACACACCCAATGGCGTCTCTCTTCCCTCAACCCACGTCCCCGCCTTCACCACAGAAATTATTTATCACGAATAATATTATTTTGCGCAATTGTGGTTGAAATACTTTAATAAAGACTGGGTTGTGATTCTAGGGATTTAAATATTATTGCTTTCTTGTCTTATGGTGGTAAACGAGAAATGGAGAAGATTTTAGTTTTCTCCATGGCATTCACGCGTGACAGAAAAACTATTACTTGATAACAATTGTAACTAAAAACTCTTGATTTAGAATTATTTGGGAGCTATGTTATCCATAAATAATTATCACACGGAATACTGATGATTTAAGAGAATCACATTCAATTCTCTAACACACTGGCTATAAATGTGTTTAACTAGATATAATCTGACGCAATACTGGTGCTTGGTTTCGTAAGAATTCCAGCATCCATATGCAGATATAATGGTTAGTTTATCTGAACATTACTGTTAGTAAGTTTTAGTGACTACTGTAGTTAGTATAGAATAATACTAATTTATTATAGTACAATAGTATTGTATTAGTGTTGGAAATTTCCAACATAACCCTGGGGGGAAATTTCTCGGGTCGCAGTGCAATGTTGAGTACTGACATACCTATCCCGAAGTTAGTATTAATGTTAATATGTTAGTATGTTAGTACACACATAACGGATGTCCCGTAATTGTCAAGGACATACAAGAAACTTAAGTCTTGCAAAGAAATTCATGTTGAATGGAACATGTTATTGGGAATCATCTAAAGTTAATGACTAATAAAGCCTACAATAAACTCTGGGACTGGTGTCGCTATGATATGTAATGTTTATGTTACTAAGTCTTAAAGTCTTGTAAACTTTCAGATACTCTAGACGAAATAATGTTATTATTAATAGCCTATACAACAAATTAAGAATTAAATCATATAATTTAAAGTAACTGAGAATCCACTGTGATGAGAATGTTCTGGGTCATTGTGACTTGTAACGATTTGTTACTTGACATCACAACACAGTATCATCATGATTTACTTAAATTGGATGGGAAATTATTTGCTCTTAGTTAGAGCTATAATAGGCTTGTAGTTTCCGTTTGCATTGTTGAGCAACTGCTCTAGTGGAAACATGTATTAAATATTGAATTATTAAATGATTAAGTTATCTGCAATCAGGAACCCTCTAAAACTTACAATAAACTCAACAACTAGGGTCGCAGTGACATGTAATGGTGTATTATGTAGTTGCTGAGTTGTAGGTAAACTCAGAAAAAGTTCCTAAGAACTGATAACATTATTGTATAAGTTGTATTCTACATTATTATACAGTAAAGTATTATTGGGTCATTCAAGATCAAGGAGACTATGACACTACAGTAAGGTCACTGTCTAGGGTCGCTGTAACTTGTAACTATTGAGTTACTAGACAATAACATCACGCAGCATCATGATCACCCCAAAATCAAATGAGGCAATTTAATTTAATGTGCACTGTCGTGCAGTAGTCATTCTGACTGATGGTACAACTAATTTGCTAACTAGCTAAAATAGTGGAATATTAGATAACTGAAAACATTTATTCATTAAAATCAAGGAAGATTCTGAGTCGACAGTGAGATTAGCAGCCTAGTCATTCTGACTTATGAGCTAATTGAATTGCAGCTCATAGGCTTGACACTATAAACTCATTAATACATCCTCAACTTTTAAATGAAAATTGAGTTTATTAAATCAGTCTCTATAAGTATTGTCAACTGTAATTAATGGTGAGTACAGACTAGGCTAGTACTCAGTTGACACTAACTAAAGTCCCTAAACCTACCTAAATAAATGGTTTAAATTTCTAACCTACCTAAGTAAGGGACTAAGCTAATTGTGAGCAAAAGTGTACTCAAATTAACATTGGGAGCTGTATTGAGCTCGTGAACAGGTTGAGCTATATTGAGCTCATTAACAGTTAACAGAGGGAGCTATATTGAGCTCGTTAACAGTTAACAGGGCGAGCTATATTGAGCTCGTGAACATGGTGAGCTATATTGAGCTCATTAACAGAGTTAACAGGGTAAGCTATATTGAGCTCGTTAACATGGGGAGCTATATTGAGCTCATTAAGCATGTTAACAGGATGAGTTATATTGAACTCGTTAACAGAGTTAACAGGGTGAGCAATATTGAGCTCGTTAACATGTGGAGCTAGATTGAGCTCATTAAGCAAGTTAACAGGGTGAGTTATATTGAACTCGAATAAACGAGGTGGAGCATTGTATCGTTCAATTATCATGGCGAGCAGTGCTCGTATTAGCATGGGGAACATTAATGCGCTCAATTGTTACGTTAACTCAGGGTGAGTTATATTGAACTCGAATTAATGAGGTGGAGCATTATAGCGTTCAATTATCATGGCGAGCAATATTGAGCTCGTATTCGCATGGGGAACAATAAGCACTCAATTACTACGTTAATTCAAAGGTGAGCTATATTGAGCTCATTAGGCATGTTAAGTAACAATGCTGATGATTTGATGATAATGCATTAAACAAAGGGAAACCTAAGATTGCTGGAAATTTAATTACTGCCACGATTAATGCTATTCAAAGATAATTTGTAACATTTTCCCAACCTAAACGTTTCACGGGTTATTAGTTCTCTGTAGATTCACTTACGTATTGGTAAGTTTGCAAGTTTGTTCGTGCTGCGCTCCTACAATAATTAAGCAGAAACGAAAGAAAAACAGCTAAAAAAAAAATTGATGCAAGTATTTATCGCTAACTCTTAGTGCAGAAAACATTGTATTAATAAGGTTTTCTTGGCAAACCTTAAGCGCAGGTATTTTGGACCTTGGTCCCAGTGAATTTATAATTATAGAAGTTGCTTGATGACTACATAGTATTGCTAAATTCAGGAAATGCTAGATGCATTGAGTGTTAGATTCTCTAGCCTAATATTATTGATTACCTAGGAAGTGCTAGATTCTCTAGCCTAATATTATTAATTACCTAGGGAGACTGAGTGTGGTCAATTATTACTTGTCGTGAATAATTCTAGGTCTGCAGTGGATTCAATGGCTTGGTCACTGTGACTTGTACTTGTTTAGCTACGGACCACTGGTTTTCCACTGAGAGCTATGAAACATCTCGGCGAATACTAATTGTACTACATTCAATCTGAGTTTATTACTCAGCTGTGTTTCTCATTTTAGCTTGCTGCTGGAGAATTGATTTACTGTTGACTAATTTATTATTGTTGGCAGGCCTAGGCTTGTTCACATTCAGAACTTTACCGGTAAGTAAAAAGCCACCTGCAGATTGGAACATATTCATGCCCCAATCGTTTAACATGTCCAGTTATAAACTGGTAATAGTAGTCTGCTCCTACTAGTACATTTACATTGTTAAGGCGGTCAGACGTTAACTTGTTGTCAGCCAAATTAATTTCACGTTCCTGCAGGAAGTGGGCTGTGTACCCCAGACCCTTAATATTTAGGTCAAAAGGCATTTGATCTACAACAATGGCTTGGATAGCCTTGACATGACTACCTAGTCGTACAAGCGGTTGAACTACTGAGTATTCATGGGTTCCTCGATTTATCATGAACCCTGACAAGTTTAATTTTACCTGTCTGATTGGTTGTATATTGAGTGCCTCTGCCGCTTTCTGAGTAATGAAAGTTCTCTGAAATCCTTGATCAAATAGTCCACGAGTGGTGATCTTGGCTCCTTGGTTCTTTACTTGAAGTTGGGCAGTAGGCAAAGTTGCATCCACTTGAGATGCTGGGGAAATTACGCTGTACACATCTCGCACCTTGCAGCACTGTACTGGTGTAGATTCTCTATCTCCTATTCTAGGATTGACATAATTTCTCCTGAATAATTTGCACAGTGCAGCCTGATGCTTGCCCCTTCTACACCTATTGCAGGTGTTCAGTTGGGTGTCACAAATATTAACATTATGTGATTTGAGACACCTAGTACATTTGTGTAACTGTTTGAGTCGTCTGACTCTTGTGTCTCTATTAGGGTAATTAGTACATTTGTACAGAGAATGTTTTTGATTGCAAAGCAAGCACATTCCCCATCCTACAGCTCGTTTAGGGGTTACCGGTTTAGGTAAAACAGTAACTGTAGGTTGTGATGGTTTTGCTGCTTGCGTTTGCTTGTTATTGATTCTCTTGTGAGTACTTGGTGTACTCTGGGGAGCCATTACTGGCCTCTTGGGAGTGCTCTTTGGACTATTAGGTCTCTTAGGAGCACCTGTGTGGCTCTTGGGCCTTACTGATGAATGAGTGTTTGACTTTTTGTTATTACATTGATTATTAGTACCCTTATTACCTAGTGACAGTGTCACTTTAGGAGTTCCAGGTAAAGAAACTGATGTGGGTACAGTTTCGGTGCATTCAGAAGAGGCATTAAGTGCCTGGTTTGCTGTATGATTGCTTATATTGCGCAAACCTGTAAATATATCCTGCATTGACAGAGCTTTACCATTCTGGTATACATATAATTTATTGAGTGTGTCACCAGACAATTTTCTTTGGATGATAATTTTAATCATCCACTCAGCAGTTGGGTGATCCACCTCTTTACTGAAGGAATTTAGCAGTGACTCAAGCTGAAAACTAAAGGCTTGTAAAGAGTCAACTGATTGTTCTGGTGGAGATAAATCTAATAATTGGTGTACAAGGTTTATAACAGTCTTCTCATTGTTAGCACTTACTCTAGAAGGCTGGTGTGAGTAATTGTGACCATTACTTGTGTTGCTTAAGGCTTCTTGCTTAGCCTCAGCTTTAATTACAGCTTCGGCTGCTGCTGCAGCTTTAGCTTTATCATTTTCTGGTTCAGATTCACTGATTATAACAGCTTCACTAAGAGTTTCATCTGCAGCTTCACTTGTTTCCCTGGGATCCTGTGAGGAGCTAGTTAATTCAGTAGCCTCATGCATTGACTTTATAGAATCCATGGAACATTGAGAAGAGCTGTCTGAAAATTGATCAGACTCTGTAAACAAATTATTATGTGAAGTTGTATTAGATGAGATGTTAGAAAAGGAAGGTTGAACTTCAGTTGTTGATCCTGTGTAGTGATCAGTATTGATTAGAGGATTTTCCTCATTTTGAGGTAGCTCATGTATTTCATCTGAGCTGGGTGCTTGCTCGGGTGTAGGTCTACTACAAAAATGTTCTATCCACTCAGGAACATTTTGTGTCGCAAGCACTTTGTTATATTGATCTAACTTGTTTTGAATTTTATTCTCATAGTTGGCAAGATCAGATTCTATCAGACGCAATTCGTCTGGGTCAGTATTACTGCTAAGGAGTTTGTTCCTATAAGACTCGATTGTATCCTTCACCTGGACATATTTTTGGCTAGCCGCCTCTGTGGAAAGGTTTAGCTCGAAGAAGTCAACTGGGTTGGTTTCTAAACAGTTGTCACATTCGTCAAGTAGTCTTGATTGGTGATTTTGAAGACCTCTCAGGATAATACAGATTCTCCTTAATATTGCAGGAGTAGCCATTCTGGTTGTAAATTTGAGCCTTATAGGGCTTATATAGCTATTTGGACAGCTATGGCACTCGCTCGTTTATGTAGAGCAGGTATAATTATTGACAGCCTGATATTTTCTTGAGGCTGATTGTAATTTACCTCATTTAGAGGTTAGCTACCTACCTAATAATAAGCAACTAAGATTTGAGTGGTACCTTGCTCTCACTACAGGTGTTCCTTAGCTTAGCTCTTCAATATCAGCCTTGGATGGGTAGTGAACTTACAGTAACACTCAAAGATGTACATAGAAATATGCAATAAAATATAATTACACAATAAATGGTTAATCCCACCCATTCGGGTCAGCACTAGAATGAATAATATATGTACCACTAACTAGCTCAAGCCTAGTCGTGAGAATTTCTATCTAAGAAACTGCAAATTTATTTAGTCTGTGTTTGTGCCAAATTCAGCACAATCACAGCCTAAATTCCTACCTAATAACAGTTGGCAAAGATTATATTGTGGTGCAGTAAGGTAAATATTTAGAATTATTCTATCAAGCCTGACCTAACCAGAAGGTCTAAGAAATATAGAGGTGATAACACATATGTAAAATAACTGGTTGGATATGATGAACAATTTAAGATTATGGGCAGTGTAGAAGAAAACAGATAAATGACTGGTTAGGAGATGTGGACATTTTGCTGGAGGCGTGAGGCTCGCTTCTGGAGGGCTTTGACCCCACTTGAGTGCCAGACATCGCAGGGAAAAGCCGCGATCCGTTCGAGCTCCCGTCAGAAGGGAACCCCTAGTGATATATCTCGAAGAGAAGAGAAGTGTGCAGACGTACCAGCTGTGGAATCGAGCTGGGGATGTGTGGTCTCAAGTCGTGGTCGACGAGGAGTGTTTATTAAACCGCCCAGAGGCATTATTGTGGGCCGTGGAAGCGCCCTGACCAAGCTTCGTCAGAGGGAGGAGCGCCCTCGACCAGACAATCTGTGGTTTGTCTTTGGGGAAGAAGTTGCTGAGAACTTCGAAGCCAGCACAAATGAAGTAGTTGATGAGACTCCAAGGTAGTGGAGGCGAGAACCTCGAGCTGTGAAGAGGAGTGTCACGTGCTTCTGTAGAGGTGGTGAAGCACCATAGTTGCTCGAGGAAACTTCATGGCGTAGCAGCCAAGAGAGCTGTGGAGGACCCTAGCAGAAGGGTGAAGCACCGTAGTTGCTCAAGGAAACTTCATGGTAGCAGCCTGGAGGAGCTGCAGAGGATCCTGGTAGTGAAACCCGGAAGAACCTGAAGATATCAGGGTAGTGAACTTCCAGAGGTGGAAGGGAAGTTCTGGTGGATTACTTGTAGGGAGCTGATAGTGTTTGGTTGTCATTAGTGTGCAAGACGCAGTGAGAGGTGAGTGGTTGTTTGCATTCTCACGTCAAGGAGTGTTTTATACTGAAGTTTAGAGTTACAGTCGTAGGCTGGATTACCTACAGATGTATGTGTTCTAGGACTGATAGAGTGATCGATTGATCATTGTTGTGTATCAATGAACATTTATACTGATATATGTTATTGCATTCAAATGCTGATTTTCTTTGTACACATTTATAGATACATATATATATTCTCTTGCTGATGGTGCAACAGTGTATGTAGACTTGATCAATTTGAGGAGGTTGATAGTATCAGGTGGTGAACCAGGAGATAGGATACCACTTGATAAGATGATGATAGAGTTCTGATGGTGTTGGAGTGCAACCTGATTGTAATAGTGTAGAGTATAGGATTCATTATTATTATATGTGTGTATGTGCTTTGTCCAGTAAATGTATTCCAATTCGCTGGTGTTTGCCCTTGTCCTAGTGAGGCTTCCCAGGAGGTAGTAAAGAAGGAGAGAGAGAGAGAAAGAACCAAGAACCACTGCTGTGGACAGGGTAGAAGGTAATACTAATAAGTCAAAAGGGGATTGAGGAGATCATATCACCTAAGGAGAGAGTGGGGAGTCACAGCGGCTCGAGTGGGTGTGTGCACGTGACAACGAGGCTAAGTGTTGGAGCCGCATCCCCTAAATGTGTGACGTTGAGCCCCTCTCCAAGAGCCAGAAGCGCCAAGGGTGATCTCCTAGTGAGGTATAAGCACTCTACCGAGTTGTGGGTTGAGTTGTCCGTAGAGAAGGATCAACGGCGACAACACCACCAACACACAAACTACAATAGGAGCTGAGGTGATGTCGGTCTGTGAGGATGTCGAGGTGTTGCTCGATGGATGCGAGTACGGAGACTTTCGTCGATGTTGCTGTTTCTCCATTGGTTTGTAGCATGAAGTAGTTGCGTTTTGTTGTCTTTGATTTCATTTTCTGCCTTATGTATCTGATTACGAATCAGATCTTGGCGATATTTTATCGTGAAGGCTTGATTCCTTGCTGCTGGGTCGTGCGTTTTAATATTAGTATATTTTGGTAGCAGTCATTCCTGTAGACATATATTATTAAATATGATCGAAAAAGTAAGATTAATAATTCTAACGCGAATTTTCTCAATGTTTCTTATATTTCTTTTCACTGTTGATGGTAACTGAAAAATCAATTCTCCAAAATTAATTTTTATTTCTAGTCTGACGTGACTCTTGAACGCGTTTCGTAAAACTTATTACATTTTCAAAGACTTTAGTTTACACACACACAACTAACTCTGTTTTAAACTCTGTTCAGTTATAGTTGTGTGTGTGTAAACTAAAGTCTTTGAAAATGTAATAAGTTTTACGAAACGCGTTCAAGTGTCGCATACCCACACCCACGTACAGACTGGAGAAGCGACTCAACGGCTTGCTGACTCCTTATGTCCCATGCACCTTCAGCCTGGAGTCTCCAAAGGAATTTGTTGACTTACTGCGGGGAACACAGGCCACAGGAATAAGAGCCTCGTTGGACGTAGAATCAGTGTTTACCAACGTACCTGTGGATGAAACAATCGGGATGATTGCGGACAGAAATGTAATATTTAATCATGAACAAAATATTTTTTTAGTAAATAAAGGTAAAACTAGTGTAAGAAAAGGCAGCATTTGCTGTATTACATAAAGAAATACTTTTACCATTCTTGGTTAAAGGTTGCTCATGTGCTTGTTGAACTACACATGAAACTTATCTCTCCCCAAAACCATGTTGAAACTTTGGTGAAGGTTTCCACAACGTTTTGTGTTTGCTGGGATGGCAGTGACCATTTCCCCATCCTTGTTACCTTTTTCTCTTTTTGTCTTCCCCTCTCCTTCCCTAGGTGGCAGTTTGCTAAAGCGGACTGGAACCTATTTACCCTCAGTGCTTCTCTCTCTGACCTCTCCCTTCTGCCTCTCCCTCGTGCTCTCCTCCTTTTTCATGACACTGTCTTCGACGCTGCCCTCCACTCTATTCTTCGCTCTTCCTCTCGGGGTCCACAAAAGTGCGTTCCCTGGTGGAATGCAGACTGTGCTCGGGCTGTCCGCTGTAAACGTGCAGCCTGGAAGAGACACCGCCGTCGGCAGACGGCCGATTCTTTTCTTTTCTTTCAGAAGGCGAGTGCGGTAGCCCGTAGGGCAATCCGTATGGCTAAACGTGAATGTTGGGCATCTTATGTCTCCACCATTACGTCCGAAACTCCTCTGCCATAGATCTGGAAGCGTATCCGCAAGATAGTGGGTAAGTTCGTTCCCGATGTTTCACCGGTCCTTCACCTCCGTGGTGCTCTTGTTGTGGACCCGTTGCAGGTTGCTACCGAACTGGGTTCCCACTTTCCTTCTGTTAGCTCTGGTCTTTATCTTCCCCAATCTTTCCTTCTTTGTAAACCTGTCCTTGAATCTCATCTTTTCAATTTCTGCATGCGTCTTCGACTTCCCTATAATGATCCCTTCTCTCTCTCTCTCTGAACTTCGTTCTGCCCTGGCCCTCTGCGGTTCTACGGCAGCGGGCTCTGATGGCATTCATTATAAGATGCTTTGCCATCTCCCTATGTGCACGTCTCAGTATTTACTGAGTCTGTATAAGCGGATCTGGGAGTCGTCAGTCCCTGAGGACTGGGTCGATGTCGTTGTCCTCTCGGTTCACAAACCAGGGTCTCTGGGAACATCCCATAAGGACTTTCGCCCTATTGCCCTCACAAACTGTGTCTGCAAGCTCTTTGAACGTATGGTTAACGTTCGTCTGATGTGGTTCCTGGAACACCATCACCTCCTCTCCCCTTCTCAATTTGGTTTCCGCAAGTGCCGCAGCACAACAGATGTCCTGGTGAACTTGGAGGTCTATATTCGTACTGCTTTTGCTGCGAAGACCTCCGTTGTTGCCGACCTTTTTGACCTGGAAAAGGCTTACGACACCACTTGGCGTTATCAAATTCTATCCCAGCTTCATTCTTTTGGCCTTCGTGGTCATCTCCCTCTCTTTCTCCATAGCTTCCTCTCTTGTCGTTCCTTTCAGGTGAGGCTTGGTACCGCTCTCTCTGCCTTTTTTTCAGCAATACGAAGGTGTGCCCCAGGGTAGTGTTCTGAGCACTACTCTTTTTCTGGTTGCCCTCAATGGTCTTCTTTCCTCTCTTCCTTCAGACGTCTTCTTCGCTCTCCATGTCGATGATCTTACCCTTTGCTGTCAGGGTGATGATTCGCCTCTCCTTCAACGTCGGCTTCAACTTGCAATTGATGTCGTGTCGTCTTGGGCCACCGATCATGGCTTCAAGTTTTCTTCTACTAAGACTTGTGCCATGACTATTACTCGGAAACGGGTCGTTCTTCGTCCCTCTTTGTCACTTTATGGTCGTCCCCTTGAGTACAAAGATTCCGTGAAGCTTTTGGGGTTATTCTCTGACACTCGTCTATCTTGGTCTCCCCATATCTCTTTCCTCTGTGTTGAGTGCTCTAAGGCCCTTGCCCTCCTACGGGTATTGTCCCATACTTCTTGGGGAGCGGATAGGCGCACTCTCCTTGCTTTACATTCTTCTCTTGTCCTGTCTAAGCTCGATTATGGTAGCCTTGCTTACTCGTCTGCTTCTCCTTCTACTCTTCGCCATCTTGATGCTTTCCTACATACTGGGTTGCACCTCAGTTCTGGTGCCTTTCGTTCGACTCCCATCCTCAGCTTGTATGTTGACACAGGCTTCCAGTCTCTCCAGGACCTCCGTGATCGCTATCTTGCACGGTCCTTGCAATATCCTTCCTCTCGCCTCTGTCGTGCTTTAACTTTTACCCCTCCTGCAGTTCCTGTTCCTCTTTACCACCTCCCTCTTTCTGTTCGGTTATCTCGCTTACAGGATTCTCTTTCTGTTCGTATTTCTAATATTTCTCCTCGTGTTGTTCCTTCTTTGCCTCCGTGGAGAGTCCCCCTTCTGCAGTTTTGTACATCCTTGACCCACATCACTAAGGCTTTTACCCCTCCTACAGTTCTAAAACACATTTTCCTTGAGCACTTTTCTTCTCACTCGTACTCCGTTTCCGTCTTCGCTGATGGGTCTAAGTCTGTGGACGGTGTTGGCTACTCAGTTGCTTTTCCTGATCACACTTATCTGTGTCGCTTACCTCCGGAGACTAGCATCTTAACAGCGGAGCTTTATGCTATTCTCTATGCTTTTCGTCTCCTGCTTTTTCGTTGTCAATCTTCCTTTGAAGTTGTTGTTGACTCTCATAGTGCCCTCATGGCTCTCGGGTCCTTTAATCCAGTTCATCCAGTGGTTGTCGAGATACAGCATTGGCTGTTTCTTGTTCACAGTAAATTTAAGTCGGTTGAGTTTTGTTGGGTTCTCAGCCATATTGGTGTCTCTTTAAATGAGCGTGCGGATGTTGCCGCCAGGGAAGCTGTCCGCTCTTGTCCCATGTCTCGTAAAGGTATTCCTTATTCCGACTTTTACCCAGTTATGCATTCCTCCATTCTTACCTGTTGGCAGGCTTGTTGGTCGTCTGTTACGGGTAACAAACTGCGTTCTCTTAAAGGTTGTGTGTCCTCATGGCCGTCCTCCTGCCACCGTAATCGGCGATGGAAAACGGCTCTGGCGAGGATGTGTATTGGCCCTACTCGCTTAACTCATGGTCACTTGATGGAGCGTAGCCCTGCTGCTTATTGTCCTAATTGCATTATCCCTCTTACGGTCGTGCATATCCTTGTTGAATGTCGTGACTTCCGGGACGAGCGTGTGTCTTGTTTTCCGACCGTCCCCTGCGGTCGCTTGTTTCTCGATAGTATACTTCGTGTCTCGGATACTTTTGATATCGTTCGCTTTATGTGTTTCTGTTCTCGTAGTGGTGTCCTTGGTGATATTTAGCACCCTCTGATTATCCCGCACATTTGTTGGGGCTACATAACCTTCCCGATTTTGTGCCTTCTTTTTATAATTATTTATTTAATTATTATTATTAGATTATATTAGAAACATAAATTATTGACATAATTGTGTTAGTTTAGATTAGGTTGAAATAGGTTAGGTTAGGTTAAGTAGGGTTGGTTACGTTCGGTCATATATATGCATTAGTTTTAACACAAATTTAAAAAAAAAAATTATCTCATACATAATGAAATGGATAACTTTATCATTTCATAAGAAAAAAATATTGAAAATTATATAAATTCAGGAAAACTTGGCTTATTAGGCAAATCGGGCCTTGCAAAGTAGGCTGAGTACGACGTTCAGGCTACTAGGTACAACAGCCTCAGAGAAGGGAACACAGAGCATTCAGGGAAAAATTGCTATTTAACTCTGAATACGTAAGAGTGTTTGCTTCTCCTACCACCCCCCTTTTTTTATGGTGTACACTTTATTATGCAAGGTTATACAGTTACATATCTGATTTTATACGAAAAATTAACATTAAGAGGACACCAAAAAAAAGTTTGCTTCCTAAAGGCTGTAGATTTCCTCGAACTCCTCCGACGCCGGGCAGGAATCGAGGATGCAGCGAGCATTCCCCCTCTGGATCGCGACACTGAGGCGCTGAAAGAGAAAACTTGCTGCTCTAGGGTCTCTTGTGGTGTCAATGAGCTTGGAACCAAGATCCTTAAGAAACCTTCTTGCACTCTTTCCCCATGGGCCTAGGGTCTCAGACCCTATTGGAACGAAGTTGTACCGATGATCTAATTAACTGTACTTGGCTGACTTGTCTCTTTCTCTGCCTGTCACCGCGGCTCCTGCTGTGCCGGCAGAGAGGTTGATGTATGTGGTTGCCAGGGTGGATACACAAGTATAGTCCCATGCCAACTGTCTGCCACCCTTCCATGGTCGAAGTGTGATTCCGTCTGGTCGGCCGGCAAAGCTAACAGAGTCATGGTTCAGTAGGTTGCGGGGCTCTCTCTCCGCTAGACACTGAGCAGAGGCAAGGCTTCTTTTAATGATGTCATTGACTTCGTCGTGTCTAGTGTGCCAACCACCAGATTTTCCACAGTGCAGGCCATGCAATCCATATTCGTCAGCATCTGCCTCGCCGCAAATACACCTGAGAACAGTGTGGATAGGGGCAGCGAGACGGAGAGCAACTGCAATACGGAGCTCCTGCAGATCAAGACGTGTGCCTGTCTCAAACATAGGGACTGCCAAAAGGAAGTTCCCTGCATGGGGAGCCTGCACAGCTGTGAGGCGTGCACGATCACTGGGGGTTGTTGCTGCCTCCAGCAAAGCTGTGGCTTCTTTGTCTACAATGAGACTGTCCCAACTGGATTGTTTCTTGGCTTCCGGCATGGCTGGTCTGAGTGCTGGGTCTGCCATGGCACCCCATTTTGTGTCGCATTCCGTGTAGTGGGGGTCCTCTATCCCCGCTACATCACTCAGGGTGTCAGGTAGAATTTCCTTAACCAGGTCATCTGATGCTGAGGAGGAAGACAGGAAGGCTGGGACAGCAATTTGGGTGGCGGTGCAGGCACCCAAGCCACCGAGCCTAACAGGAAGAGTGGCTTTTTTCCACTGGCATTCGTTGAGGGAGAGGTTAACAACTTTTTCCAGCATGGTCTTCAGTAAGAGGTCATACTCTTCAAGCTTTCGGCTGTCGTAAGATGGGGCGCACCTCAGAAAGTAGGTTAGCCTTGGAAGGGATAGGCATTTGGTGAGGAGATAAAAAGCATCGTGGGCATCGATGTCACCTATTCTGTCTTCCATCCTCCTAAAGTCTGCGATTTTCTTGTCAAGGATCTCCTCTATGGCGTTAGACCCGAGGGGGGCTCCAAGGAGGGTGCTGTTCTCGGCCCTAATGACATGGGCTCCAGGCAAGGCAGACCTTATTCTAGCTACGATGTCTGGGTTGGAAGAGACTACTTCACACTTGGAAGGGTTCAGGACAAGACCCAGGCTTACTTCTTGCTCCCATATTTTCCTGATATCTGCCAAGAGATGGTTTTACGGTGCCAGCTATAGTGCCATCATCCAAAAACCAGATGTTGAACTCGCTGGACAAGCTTTCGGTGATTTCTTTTAAGACTAAGCAGAAAAGAAGAGGGGAGAAAAGGATCACCTTGCTGAACACCTTCACATGATCTGATTTCATGTTCACCAAAGAGCAGTTTTGACTCACCACTGTAGCACGATAGTATGAACGGGTAGAGGGGCCGGAAATGGCGATGTACGGCACAAAGTATTGCATCTCTTCTGACCATGTTGAAGGCATTCTTAAAATCCAGTTTGAGCAGGGCCTCTAAATCAGAAATGTTGGTGATGTATGCTCGTGCTGCATGGGCAGCCGCTTCACAGCCTTGGGGGATTCCAAATCCTAGCTGGATTGGTTTCAGCAATTCAGCCACTTGCTGCCTGACTACCCTCGTAGCAGCCTTGGCAATCAGGCGTCGGAGAATGTTGCCAACAGCGATTGGCCTGATTCCTTCATCCTTCTTTTTGAGAGCACAGAGGGAAGCACCAAAAAAGAGAGGCCTGATGACCTCAGGTATATCACCAGCCAGGAACATGTTGACGAACCTTGTGAGTTCCATAAGAAGATCTTGTGCAGCATCACCAACCGCAGGATTTAACATTTGCTTGATGTGTTGAGGTTTTAACCCTGTAAAGCCGCCTGCTGACCCAGGTGGAAAAGAAAGGGCTGCTTTGTAGACCTCAGATTCACCAACGATTAATGGGTCTGAAATGGTGTCGGCTGATGGCGGAACGATGTTGTCGCCTTGAGGGGCTCTGGGTGGGTGCTTGCTTTGCAGGGCCCGTGCTGTGGCTGAGTTTTGAGGAACAATTTTCTCGTCACTGGTGAGGACTCTAATAGCACTATATATATATATATATATATATATATATATATATATATATATATATATATATATATATATATATATATATATATATATATATATATATATATATATATATATATATAGGTCGTACCTAGTAGCCAGGACGCACTTCTCAGCCTACTATACAAGGCCCGATTTGCCTAATAAGCCAAGTTTTCCTGATTTAATATATTTTCTCAATTTTTTTTCTTATGAAATAAAAGAGCTACCCATTTCATTATGTATGAGGTAAATTTTTTTATTGGAGTTAAAATTAATGTAGATATATGACCGAACCTAACCAACTCTACCTAACCTAACCTATCTTTATAGGTTAGGTTAGGTTAGGTAGCCGAAAAAGTTAGGTTAGGTCAGGTTAGGTAGGTTAGGTAGTCGAAAAACAATTAATTCATGAAAACCTGGCTTATTAGGCAAATCGGGCCTTGCATAGTAGGCAGAGAAGTGCGTTCTGGCTACTAGGTACGACATATATAAATATATATATATATATATATATATATATATATATATATATATATATATATATATATATATATATATATATATATATATATATATATATATATATATATATATATATATATATATATATTAGTAAATATGACCGAAAAAGTAAGATTAATAATTCTAACACGAATTTTCTCGATCTTTCTGATGTTACTTTTCACTGTTGATGGTAATTGAAAAATCAATTCTCCAAAATTCATTTTTATTCCTAGTGTGACGCGACACTTGAGCGCGTTTCGTAAAACTTATTACATTTTCAAAGACTTTAGTTTACACACACACACAACTGAAGTATACCTGAATAGAGCTTAAACATCTTCCATTTTTTATACCTGCATTTGGGTGAGGTGATATGTTACAACAGTTTTGGATGAGGTGAAAACAAACTTTCAACACAAGACAGAACACGAAATAATGGGTATTGAAGGTAAGAATGGAAGTAATTGCAGAGGGCCTATTGGCCCATATTTCTTGATACTTCTATATTGGAGCGGAGTCTTGAAGTGGGTAGAATATAGTTTTTCATTAATTGGCTGTTGATTGCTGGTGTTGACTTCTTGATGTGTAGTGCCTCGCAGATGTCAAGCCGCCTGCTATCGCTGTATCTATTGATGATTTCTGTGTTGTTTGCTAAGATTTTCCTGCCCGAAACGCTTTGCGTAATAGTGGCTTTAGGCATTGTATGTACTAGCTAGTCCTAGTCAACAACGACTTCTCCAATGGTTTCGTTGAAGACATCATAAGAAGGAAAGTGAAACGCCATGCAACCTCTGAAGAGACAACTAACACAACACCTATACCCCCTATTAGACTATTTTACAGGAACTTCTTTTCCACAGCTCATAAAACGGAGGAAATTGTCCTGAAAGATATTGTTAATAGAAACGTTATCCCTACAGACAAAAATCAGAAGATACAACTGACGATTTACTATAAAACCAAAAAAACGGCCAGCCTACTCATGAGAAACTCTCCAGACACAAAGCAGAACGCTTTAAAAGAGACCAACGTCGTCTATGCCTTCAAATGCCCTCTTGGGGACTGGAAGCCTCAAAAAACTCAGTATCTAGGCAAAACAACAACATATCTTTCCAGGCGTTTAACGATGCATAAGCAACAGGGCTCCATTAAGGAACATATAATCTCTTCCCACAACCAAACCATCACCAGAGAAATCTTAGCAAACAATACAGAAATCATCGATAGATACAGCGATAGCAGGCGGCTTGACATCTGCGAGACACTACACATCAAGAAGTCAACACCAGCAATCAACAGCCAATTATTGCCAAACTATATTCTACCCACTTCAAGACTCCGCTCCAATATAGAAGCATCAAGAAATATGGATATATATATATATATATATATATATATATATATATATATATATATATATATATATATATATATATATATATATATATATATATATATATGTAGTGTGTAATATGTTTATGAATATGTTTTTCAGACGCATATAGTCCTGGGGACCATTCAGGCTTGTTCGCATATATATATATATATATATATATATATATATATATATATATATATATATATATATATATATATATATATATATATATATATATGTCGTACCTAGTAGCCAGAACGCACTTCTCAGCCTACTATGCAAGGCCCGATTTGCCTAATAAGCCAAGTTTTCATGAATTAATTGTTTTTCGACTACCTAACCTACCTGACCTAACCTAACCTATCTTTTTCGGCTACCTAACCTAACCTAACCTATAAAGATAGGTTAGGTTAGGTTAGGTAGGGTTGGTTAGGTTCGGTCATATATCTACGTTAATTTTAACTGCAATAAAAAAAATTGACCTCATACATAATGAAATGGGTAGCTTTATCATTTCAGAAGAAAAAATTTAGAGAAAATATATTATTTCAGGAAAACTTGGCTTATTAGGCAAATCGGGCCTTGCATAGTAGGCTGAGAAGTGCGTTCTGGCTACTAGGTACGACATATATATATATATATATATATATATATATATATATATATATATATATATATATATATATATATATATATATATATATATATATATATGTATATATATATATATATATATATATATATATATATATATATATATATATATATATATATATATATATATATATATATATATATATATATATATATATATATATATATATATGTCGTACCTAATAGCCAGAACGCACTTCTCAGCCTACTATTCAAGGCCCGATTTGCCTAATAAGCCAAGTTTTCATGAATTAATGTTTTTTCGTCTACCTAACCTACCTAACCTAACCTAACCTAGCTTTTTTTGGGTACCTAACCTAACCTTACCTATAAATATAGGTTAGGTTAGGTTAGGTAGGGTTGGTTAGGTTCGGTCATATATCTACGTTAATTTTAACTCCAATAAAAAAAAAATGACCTCATACATAGAGAAAAGGGTTGCTTTATCATTTCATAAGAAAAAAATTATAGTAAATATATTATTTCAGGAAAACTTGGCTTATTAGGCAAATCGGGCCTTGAATAGTAGGCTGAGAAGTGAGTTCTGGCTACTAGGTACGACATATATATATATATGTATAACATTTTTACAAGCTCAGGTTATAGTTACATCACCTACAGTGTATAAATGATTCACATAGTCAAACTTTAATACAGGTCCAATATATCATCAAATGTTCCAGTATTCCTTATTAGTATTTTTCTGAAGTGGCCGTGTTTATTTAAGGAACGTCAGTGTATAAAATTCCTGAATATGTTTACAGTGCTCGGCAGGAGGGCCGGGTGACTCCTAACTCTGGCAAGGAAGAATATTTGCTATGCATACACAATCTCAAAACTTTAATTTGAGGCCGCTCAACACCAGACAAAGTTTACCAAAATGTCACTGGTGTTTGTTTAACTTTTTGTAGTGTGTAATAAATTTTGAACTTGCTAATTCGCCAATTGAAACCATGTATTGGGTATTCGTGCCTTTGCTAAACAAACGAGATTACGCCTTTTTTTAATTCAAATAAAACAAAAATCTATTTTTATTGGAAAAAATATGTGTAGAGAAATTGTTGGGGCAAAAGTTACAGAAACTATTTTAAATATATAAATTTTGACACATTCCACATGAAAAATGTAGGGTTAAGAAATGAAACAAAACGTTGGTATATGCGTAGAAAAAATGCCCAACTCTAAGTGAAAATAGTCTATTTTCATTAAAATGCTCGAACGGAAAGGCTATTGAAACACTCTTATTTGAATTTAATTGTGCCAAATTTGCCTGCTTTAGTGAAATCGACTTTGAGTAAAATTATTTTGTAGAGAAAATGCATAATGCCTAGTGTTATTTATGTAAAATTTTTATTAATAACATTTGTTGAAAGCTTAAAAGCTATACTTTGCAATAATAATTGACTGGGGGAAATGCACTGTGCCAAATTATGATGTGATATAGTGCCTTTATGTAGATATTGGAGGCTGGTGAGTATACATTAAGTTTTTGTCAGAAAAATGATGAATAACTTCTCTTTTGTTTGAACAAATTCTCTAATATCATGGAGAAGTTGACCATTTATAAATAGCCAAAACTTTCTGATAGATTGGGAGGATTAGTTTGAATTGTGATGGGTGGTGGTTAAATAGGTTGTGCAGGTAATAGTGTAAATTATAATTTATGGATTTGAGACACGCGAGATATAAGGATATGGGAAAATGAAACTATGAAAATAATGCAAATATCGGTAACACTGAGGACTAATTGCAATATGGGAGGTCTTAGGTCAGGTGAAGGTGGGGTTAACTAAATGGATGTGCTTCAGGAACATCGAAATGTAGTGTAAATTTGAAAACTCCGAGGTCAATTAGATATGTGGGAATGTGATGAGGATGTTATGAATGAATTAGATAAAACTGCCTTTTTTCTATAATTTATGGAAAAATATAATTTTTTTTACAATTTAAGAGAAACAAGTGGTGATATTGTACAAATGTAATTCTAACACTTTATTAGATGATAAAGATTCATTGTGAGGTTGAAAATGAAGGAGCGCAAGGAGAGTCTACCTTACAATATACAACTTTGAGTAATATTTCTAATATGGGGAAGGTAGCGAGGATATTATAGAGGAACCTACTGGTTATTTTCCAATAATTTATAGGAAAGTATAATCCATAAAGTCCAGGCGAATAGAATATAGGAAAGAATAGAATATATATATAGAATATATATAGAATATATATATAGAATATATATAGAATATATATATATAGAATATATATAGAATATATATATATAGAATATATAAAGAATATATATATATATATATAGAATATATATAATAATCGTAGGAAAGTATATAACTTTTCTGCGATTTAAAATTAAAAACGGCGATTATGGGCAATGATTAAGGTGTACAAGGTCCAAAAAAACAAGATAATCAGTATTAGTATTTAGAAACATAGCACAGCTCCAGGTTTGGTTAAGGATAGGTTAGGTCGGTAAAACTATACTTACTATGCAGATGTAAAGTCACAATAACGTGGCTGAAAAATGTTGACCAAACCTCACTCTAGAAATTGAAAAGACGACGACGTTTCGGTCTGTCCTGAACCATTATCAAGTCGATAGTGATGAGACGAGGGACGTGGGAAGAGGTTGTTGTTGTTTTAGATTTAGTTACTCAGAACGAAATGTCCATGTAGCACGGGCTATGGTGAGCCCGTTATTGAGTTCGGTTATTCGCGATAACCTTGTTACTCTGATATTTGGGTCAAAGTATTAAATGGAGGTGTGTTTTCTCCTTTTTCCCTGTTTCTTTTTCGCTTCTGTTTTAGTCTAGTTTTGATATCTTGGTGGCGTATGTAGGTGCAGAATGTTCACTAGTGAGTCCCCATTCTTTAACGGCTTTTCTAATCATTATAGTCGCTGTGGAATATGCATCTAATGCAGCTGCTGTCGTTAGATTAATGTTAAATTTTATGCACAGGGCTTCAGTAGCTTCACATTCCAGTAAGTAGTGCAATAGTGGCGCCTCTGCTTCTGTTTCACATATGTGACTCTCTTTAACTATTGGGTTCATTACCTCCCAGCAGCACTTGTAACCAAGTGTGAGTCAGTGTATGGCTACTGCAATATTTCTGGACATCTTTTTGTCAGGCTTGAGAGAGAAGTACCCAATGGCTTGTTCGTACCATATCGCAGTGGATCTTCCTTCCCCTACTTTGGCTCTGTGTCGACCTATGATAGTTGTGAGAATTTTCTTCTCGATTTGCTCCTTAATCTGTGAAAAACTTGAAGGCATTTGAACCTGTATAACAGGTAGAGCAGTGGCAGTTTTTGCTAGTGAATCTGCCTTTTCATTACCATCTATGCCAATGTGACTTGGTATCCAATTTAGGGTGATTGCCAGCCCCTAGATTATGGTCTTCTTTTCCTATATGTTTGATTTCTGTGAGGAGATATATATATTATCTCTGTGTTGTCTGAATAACAGAGCCTGGAGCGAATATTTAGAGTCGGTATGAATGATGACATCATGTAAATTATTCTGATTTGTATAGTTTATGACATCCTTCATGGCATATAATTCTGTCTTCGATGTTGAGCGCCCACTATTCATGCTCCAGTAAGCTTCATTGAGACGAGGGAGGCAAGGGCATTAAGTAAGGCAAGAGAGGTGAGGAGATGGAAATCTTTGAGGAAGATAAGATCAAGGCAAAAGGTACGGAAGGTAATGTGCAATATAGGATGTAATAACAGGAGTAATAATGGGAACATGAGAGAAATAAGAGAAAGAAACTGAAAAAGAAAAAAGAAAGATAAAAAATAAGGGAAGTCTTATGTTAGGTCACGTTTGTTAGAAAGATTAGAACATTTGAGTAAGTACTGTGAAAGAAAAGAGTTAACAGCAACAAATCCAGAACTAAAGTTCATGTTGGGTAGGTTGTGTATCAGAGCCGATTTGACAAGACGACGTCTGTGACACGTAGAGGCAGGAAAGATTATTTTAGAGGAAGACCAGTCAATAGGATGATCAGAATCCCAAACATGACAAAAGAGAGCATTGTTAGTGTCTGCAGACATAACACTTATTTTGTGTTCCTTAAGTCTGTCATTAAGTGTACGACCAGTTTCACCAAAGTATTGGAGAGGACAAGACGAACAGGAAATAGAGTAGACACCAGCAGCATTAGAAGCAGGAGGAAAAGTGTGAACAAGATTGTTACCGAGTGTTACTTTGTCGAAAGGCGAGCTTTATGTCAAGAGGAAGAAAGGTATTAGTAAGAGTTTTGGGTTCAGATATGAAGGGAAGGCAGAGCACAGTGCTTAAAGGGCTGGAAGCAGGTTTAGGATGAAAGAAATTTCGTTTAGCTTGATAATAGGCACAAATGATAAAATGTAAAGGGCAACCATGGCAAGAGAAAGATTTGTAGATCAAGGAAATTTCAGAATCAAGAAACTGAGGGTCGCAGATGTTTTTGTTTGTTTTTGTTTTTGCAGAGATATTCCCGCCCGGGCCCTAAGCCTCTGGCTGGCCCACCAAGTGTTGCTTGTTTCTGTTTTACTTCGGTGGTGTATGAGTATTTATGACTCGTATGGTCGCTTCAGTAAGATTTTGCCATATGTGTTTAACAACTTCTTCTGTTCTGTTGAATCTAAGTTGAAATCTTAATGAGTTTGTTAATGTGCACTGTGTTAGTGCACACAGTGTTAGATAATGTTCCAGTGGTCTGTAAGGCGGGTCGCAGATGTGTAGAGCGCGGAAGAGAGAGACGAGGACACCTTTCTTAACAGAAGGAGGATAGTAGGGAAAGAAGTGAATGTACATGCTACTATGTGTGGGTTTGCGGTAGACAGAGAAAAACAACCTGGACACATAGCTGTGAACGTGAACGTCAAGAAAAGGAAGGAGGGAATTAGATTCCCACTCAACTCTGAAATTGATGGAACGAGCCAGATTTTTAAAATAGAAGAGGGAACGCAGGAAAAGACTAAGGTCAAGAGGCCATAAAGCTAAAACGTCATCAACATAGCGAAGCCAGAGAGAGAGGGACGAGTATCAATAGTAAGAAGAAGAACAGTTTCGAAGCATACCATGTAGAGATTGGCAAGAACAGGGGGAAGGGAAAGAGGGGAACCCATAGCGACACCGAAAGTTTGAGAGAAGTATTTACTGTTGAAAGAGAATGAGTTAGAATCAACACAGAGTCTGATGAGTTCGAGGAAAACGTCAGTGGGAAGCGGCAGAGGAAGAAGGCCCTCAGACGCCTTCTGTCTAAGGAAACAGAGAACGTTATCAAGGGTAACATTAGTAAACAGAGAGTCAACATCACGACTAAGCATCTTTTAGGAGAGCTGTAGACGCAGTCTTTCTATAAAGTTCTGAGAGTGACGAAGGCGGGCAAGAGAAAAAGTGCCAAGGTAAGACGTCAGAGTTTTAGGAAAGTATGTCGTCATTGCTTATTTACTATGATAGGGGAGGCAATAAAATATAAGTATCGTAGGCTGAGTCTCTCTCTCTCTCTCTCTCTCTCTCTCTCTCTCTCTCTCTCTCTCTCTCTCTCTCTCTCTCTCTCTCTCTCTCTCTCTCTCTCTCTCTCTCTCTCTCTCTCTCTCTCTCTCTCTCTCTCTCTCTCTCTCTCTCTCTCTCTCTCTCTCTCTCTCTCTCTCTCTCTCTCTCTCTCTCTCTCTCTCTCTCTCTCTCTCTCTCTCTCTCTCTCTCTCTCTCTCTCTCTCTCTCTCTCTCTCTCTCTCTCTCTCTCTCTCTCTCTCTCTCTCTCTCTCTCTCTCTCTCTCTCTCTCTCTCTCTCTCTCTCTCTCTCTCTCTCTCTCTCTCTCTCTCTCTCTCTCTCTCTCTCTCTCTCTCTCTCTCTCTCTCTCTCTCTCTCTCTCTCTCTCTCTCTCTCTCTCTCTCTCTCTCTCTCTCTCTCTCTCTCCTCTCTCTCTCTCTCTCTCTCTCTCTCTCTCTCTCTCTCTCTCTCTCTCTCTCTCTCTCTCTCTCTCTCTCTCTCTCTCTCTCTCTCTCTCTCTCTCTCTCTCTCTCTCTCTCTCTCTCTCTCTCTCTCTCTCTCTCTCTCTCTCTCTCTCTCTCTCTCTCTCTCTCTCTCTCTCTCTCTCTCTCTCTCTCTCTCTCTCTCTCTCTCTCTCTCTCTCTCTCTCTCTCTCTCTCTCTCTCTCTCTCTCTCTCTCTCTCTCTCTCTCTCTCTCTCTCTCTCTCTCTCTCTCTCTCTCTCTCTCTCTCTCTCTCTCTCTCTCTCTCTCTCTCTCTCTCTCTCTCTCTCTCTCTCTCTCTCTCTCTCTCTCTCTCTCTCTCTCTCTCTCTCTCTCTCTCTCTCTCTCTCTCTCTCTCTCTCTCTCTCTCTCTCTCTCTCTCTCTCTCTCTCTCTCTCTCTCTCTCTCTCTCTCTCTCTCTCTCTCTCTCTCTCTCTCTCTCTCTCTCTCTCTCTCTCTCTCTCTCTCTCTCTCTCTCTCTCTCTCTCTCTCTCTCTCTCTCTCTCTCTCTCTCTCTCTCTCTCTCTCTCTCTCTCTCTCTCTCTCTCTCTCTCTCTCTCTCTCTCTCTCTCTCTCTCTCTCTCTCTCTCTCTCTCTCTCTCTCTCTCTCTCTCTCTCTCTCTCTCTCTCTCTCTCTCTCTCTCTCTCTCTCTCTCTCTCTCTCTCTCTCTCTCTCTCTCTCTCTCTCTCTCTCTCTCTCTCTCTCTCTCTCCTCTCTCTCTCTCTCTCTCTCTCTCTCTCTCTCTCTCTCTCTCTCTCTCTCTCTCTCTCTCTCTCTCTCTCTCTCTCTCTCTCTCTCTCTCTCTCTCTCTCTCTCTCTCTCTCTCTCTCTCTCTCTCTCTCTCTCTCTCTCTCTCTCTCTCTCTCTCTCTCTCTCTCTCTCTCTCTCTCTCTCTCTCTCTCTCTCTCTCTCTCTCTCTCTCTCTCTCTCTCTCTCTCTCTCTCTCTCTCTCTCTCTCTCTCTCTCTCTCTCTCTCTCTCTCTCTCTCTCTCTCTCTCTCTCTCTCTCTCTCTCTCTCTCTCTCTCTCTCTCTCTCTCTCTCTCTCTCTCTCTCTCTCTCTCTCTCTCTCTCTCTCTCTCTCTCTCTCTCTCTCTCTCTCTCTCTCTCTCTCTCTCTCTCTCTCTCTCTCTCTCTCTCTCTCTCTCTCTCTCTCTCTCTCTCTCTCTCTCTCTCTCTCTCTCTCTCTCTCTCTCTCTCTCTCTCTCTCTCTCTCTCTCTCTCCTCTCTCTCTCTCTCTCTCTCTCTCTCTCTCTCTCTCTCTCTCTCTCTCTCTCTCTCTCTCTCTCTCTCTCTCTCTCTCTCTCTCTCTCTCTCTCTCTCTCTCTCTCTCTCTCTCTCTCTCTCTCTCTCTCTCTCTCTCTCTCTCTCTCTCTCTCTCTCTCTCTCTCTCTCTCTCTCTCTCTCTCTCTCTCTCTCTCTCTCTCTCTCTCTCTCTCTCTCTCTCTCTCTCTCTCTCTCTCTCTCTCTCTCTCTCTCTCTCTCTCTCTCTCTCTCTCTCTCTCTCTCTCTCTCTCTCTCTCTCTCTCTCTCTCTCTCTCTCTCTCTCTCTCTCTCTCTCTCTCTCTCTCTCTCTCTCTCTCTCTCTCTCTCTCTCTCTCTCTCTCTCTCTCTCTCTCTCTCTCTCTCTCTCTCTCTCTCTCTCTCTCTCTCTCTCTCTCTCTCTCTCTCTCTCTCTCTCTCTCTCTCTCTCTCTCTCTCTCTCTCTCTCTCTCTCTCTCTCTCTCTCTCTCTCTCTCTCTCTCTCTCTCTCTCATGAGTATGTGGTCAGGAAGTTGACCTGATGACAAGAAAAATAAATTTGATCTACCCCCATAACACGCTGAGTGGTATGTGTTGCTGGTCATTAGTTAAGAAGTGGTTTGATGAAGGCTGATGATCAAGATGGTTTTCCCCCATTGTCATCCCCAGTGTACTTCATCAAGGATGTTGAGCCTCCTTGTTAGAACCTCCTAAAAACTTTTGTAGTAACGAATGCAATGGGGTGGTGCCAGCAGGTTCTCCATTGCTTGGAAATGAAGCATTTCTTTCGAAGTACCATTGGTTCAGTGGGAAAATAGGATCGACCCCTACAACTAGTCAGTATTATCAGGTTACACTCAACTGTAAATAAGGCCGTATTTTATAAGGAATAATAAATACAAGGACCAGTTGGCTAAAACAAGGGGTTACAGTGGGTATTTGGTGATACAGTGAAAAGGTATGAACCCCCATGTTGGAGTCGCATACTCCAGGATTGGTTTGACATATGTGGTATTCAAGGTTCTTAATGATTCCTTACACAAGTTTCTAAAGACAGTTCTGATGTTAGCCAGCCTCGCATACGCCGCTGATGATATTTTTGCACACGCCGTTGATGCTGTGGAATTTGCTACAGAAGGATTCGGCTGGTTGAGTGTGGTGTGAAAAGTTACAATATTGAAGATAATAGTAATAAAAACTACACTGTCAAAAGGGGAGGTTTTGAGATGAAATGGCGTGAATAAGCTACGATTAGTTTGAGTAGTGTTTTATAGATTAAGCATGAAACCTATACATGCTTTAAAGTAAAAATAATGCTCTATTGAACATTATATGTGGACTGACGTGGAATGTATTCAAGTGTTTAAAAAAATGTTCTGTATTTTTTTTTAATGTTGGCTAACTGATGAAGTATAGAGAAGTAATATTACTATTTTTAGTAAATACAAGAGAACTTGTATTAACAAAGTTACAGAAAGTAGTTTTTTCAAGTTGGATAGTTGATTGATTAGAGGAATAAGTATTAAATTGTAAACTTTTAGTAAGATAATGTTATTATGGTGTTTAGCGATACTGGAGAATATGTGCGAACACAGTTTGGGATATTCATTTACCAATCTGTTAAATAATTGGGGGGATGTTAGTAAACTAATAAAGTATTCTAAGTAATATTGGGAAGTTGTAGGAACAGAAAGTTTTGAAGATGACTAGTTCTTAAATAATAGAATGTTGGTAAGCTGATAAAGTATTGAGTTTTAATAACTGATTTAGTTTAGGAATAATAACTCTATGCCTGGCACTGCTTGTCTGTCTGTGTGATCTCAAAGGATAGGTTACTTTAACAAGCTTATAGTTAACTGAACGAGAATATTGGGTACATGCAACCTTTGTTTAGTTTGGTCAGGTTAAGGTAGGATAGGTTAGGTCAAGCAAATTTAGGTTTGGTTAAGCAAGGTTAGGTTAGATTATGCAAGGATAGGATAGGTTAAGCCAGGTTAGGCCAGTTTGTGCTAGTGACTATGACCTTGAAAGGGATTGTGTGATTTGTTATATGCTTAAGTTTAAGTTTTGTAGTTGCAAAAAAGTGTTTTTTTATGTTTGTGATTTACATATGAGAGTACATGTTTTGTATGTGTATTTTTGTGTACGTTAGTGTTAGTTAGTTAGGCAAGGAAAGTTAAGTTAGGCTATTTTGTTAGTTTGGTTTGTTATTTTTTTTTTTTTTGGGGTAATTGAGCTCGTGTTTACATTTGTTTTGGGATTCTTACATGCGTTTGAGCAATAAGACATTTGTTATTGTAAAAGTGACTATATTTTGTAGTGTGATGTTAGTCTGTTGGATTATGAAGGATACGATAGGTAAGATTAGACTGCGTAAGTCATTGATTTGTGTGTTTGTACTTTGTATTAAATTACACGGTGTAAGTGATTGTGAAATGAGAGTTTTGTGTAAGTGAGTTTGTGTTTCTTAGGTAGGGAGGTAGTTCTTAGGAAGTAATTAGGTTTCTTAGGTTTGGTTAGTCTGTGATAAAGTTTTATGCAAGTGTGCATTCTGTGAAATTTGGAGTTTTATGTATGTATGTGTTATTTTACAAGCTTGCACTTTGTGTAAGTGGGGGAATTGTGTTAATGAGTGCATTTTATACAAGTGTGATTTTGTTTGAAAATGTGTGTTTTGGGTAAGTATAGTTGTATACGACAGATTCAGTAGGTTTGGTTCAGTTAGTTTGGTAAGCCATTTTTTTTTTGTAGTTTCTGTTTGTGAAATAAGTGTATGCCTGAATCATTTGCAAAAATTGTGGTTTTGTAATTGTGATTTTTAGTGTAAGTATGCATCTCTGTGTAAGTATTAGTATTTATGTATGTAAGTATTTTTGTGTAAGTTTGTGTTTGTTAGGTTAGGAAGGTTCACTTAGGTTACTTTAAGTAAGCTTTTTTTTTTCGTTTACGTTTCTGAAATTAGTAATGTTTGTATGTTAGTGCATGTGAGTGCTAATATGTGTAGAAATTTGCAAAATGCAAGTTTGGTGACTGTAAATTTTCGTGTAAGTATTAATTTTTGGTGAATGACTACATTTTTTTAATTGAATTGAAAAGCAGAAAAATTGTGCTTTTTTATTAGTGTAAAAATTGTTTTAATGATGTGAGAATCATTGTTAAAGTTTAGAATTTTCTGTAGGGTTGCTGTAAATAGCCACCGAACAGTTTTTGGGATCTATCGTTCAAGGCTCCTAGTGACCCAGGTGAAAGAAATCTTAATATAACTCTAATCTTAAATTTGGTATTTAAAACACGTTAACAAGCTGACTCTAATATGATGTTCTTTTATTTCACCTACAAGTACACTGTTTATAATATGAAGATTACAAGTACACAAAATATAGATAGTGTACTCACCTAATTGTGCTTGCAGGGGTTGAGCTTCGGCTCTTTGGGCCCGCCTCTCAACTGTCAATCAACTGGTGTACAGATTTCTGAGCCTACTGGGCTCTATCATATCTACATTTAAAACTGTGTATGGAGTCAGCCTCCACCACATCTCTGCATAATGCATTCCACCTGTTAACTACTTTGATACTGAAAAAGTTCTTTCTAACGTCCCTGTGGCACATTTGGGTACTCAATTTCCGCCTGTGTCCCCTTGTTCGCATACCGCCAGTGTTGAATAGTTTATCCTTGTCTAACCTGTTAATTCCGCTGAGGATTTTGTAGATAGTGATCATGTCTTCCCTCACTCTTCTGTCTTCCGGTGTCGTAAGGTGCATTTCCCGCAGTCTTTCCTCGTAACTCATGCCTCTTAGTTCTGGGATCAGTCTAGTGGCATACCTCTGAACTTTTTCCAGCTTCGTCTTGTGCTTGACATGGTACGGGCTCCATGCTGGGGCCGTATACTCTAGGATTGATCTTACGTATGTGGTATACAAGACTCTAAACGATTCCTTACACCGGTTCCTGAAGGTTGTTATGATGTTAGCCAGCCTTGCATACGCCGCAGACGTAATTCTTTTTATATGGGCTTCAGGAGACAGGTTTGGTGTGATATCAATTCCTAGATCTTTCTCTCTTTCCGTTTCATTAAGTACTTCATCTCCTATTCTGTATCTAGTGTCTGGCCTCTTGTTTCCACCACCTAGTTTCATTACTTTGCATTTACTCGGGTTAAACTTCAACAGCCATTTGTTGTACCATTCATTCAGTCTGTATAGGTCGTCCTGTAGCCTCCTACTATCATCCTTTGTTTCAATCCTCCTCATAATTTTTGCATCATCAGCAAACATTGAGAGAAACGATTCTATACCCTCTGGGAGATCATTTACATATATCAGAAACAGTATTGGTCCAAGGACTGACCCCTACGGTACTCCACTTGTGACGTTACGCCAATCCGAGACATCACCCCTCACAGTGACTCATTTTCTTTTGTTACTTAGGTACTCCCTTACCCAACGGAGTACCTTCCCTTTCACTTCAACCTGCATCTCCAGCTTTTTCACTAGCCTCTTGTGTGGTACTGTATCAAAGTCTTTTTGACAATTCAAAAATATGCAGTCTGCCAACAATTCTCTTTCTTGCCTGATTTTTGTTGCCTGGTCGTAGAATTCAAGTAACCCTGTGAGGCAAGACTTGCCATCCCTGAACCCATGTTACAAAGTTCTTTCGCTCCAGATGTTCCACTAGCTTTCTTCGCACAATCTTCTCCATCAGCTTGAATGGTATGCAGGTTAGGGACACTGGCCTGTAGTTCAGTGCCTCCTGTCTATCCCCTTTCTTGTATATTTGAACTACATTAGCTGCCTTCCAAATTTCTGGCAGTTCCCCTGTTTCCAGTGATTTGTTATACACTATGGAGAGTGGCAGGCACAGTGCTTCTGCTCCTTCCCTTAGTATCCAAGGGGAGATTCCATCTGGGCCTATAGCCTTTGTCACATCCAACTCTAGTAAACACTTCTTTATTTCCCCACTGGTAATCTCAAACTCTTCTAGTGGTTCCTGGGTAACTATTCCTTCTCTTATCTCTGGAATCTCTCCTTGCTCAAAGGTGAAGACCTCCTGGAATTTCTTATTCAGTTCCTCACACACTTCCTTGTCGTTTGTAGTGAATCCTTCTGCCCCTATCCTTATATTCATTACCTGTTCTATTACTGTTGTTTTTCTCCTGATGTGACTATGCAGCAATTTGGGTTGAGTCTTTGCCTTGCTTGCGATGTCATTTTCGTATTGCCTTTCTGCCTCTCTTCTCCTTTTGACATATTCATTCCTGGCACTCTGGTATCTTTCTCTGCTCTCAAGTGTCCTGTTATTCCTATAGTTTCACCAATGCCCTATTTCTTTGCTGCTTAGCTAGCCTACATCTCTGATTAAACCAGGGGTTTCTCATCTTCATTTCATTGGTTTCCTTTTGGACTGGGACAAACTTGTTCGCTGCTTCCTTGCACTTGTGCGTGATGAAGTCCATCATGTCCTGGGCCGTCTTTCCCTTGAGCTCTGTTTCCCATGTTATATCTGTTAGGAATTTTCTTAACTCCTCATAGTTTCCCTTTTGAAATGGCAGTTTTTTGTTTTCAGTACCCCTCCTCGAGTTCAATAAACCTTCCTCAACCAGATACTCAAACGCCAGTACACTGTGGTCACTCATTCCTACTGGGGCCTCATAGCCGATTTCCCTTATGTCGGAGTCGTTCAGAGTGAAGACTAGGTCGAGTCTCGCTGGTTCATCGTTTCCTCTCATCCTAGTGGGTTCCCTGACATGTTGGCTTAGAAAGTTTCTTGTCGCCACCTCCATTAGTTTGGCTCTCCATGTATCCTCTCCTCCATGCGGTTCCTTGTTCTCCCAGTCTATCTTTCTGTGATTGAAGTCTCTCATGATGAGCAGATGGGATCTATTTCTACAGGCAGCAGAGGCTGCCTTCTCAATTATAGTGTTAACTGCCATGTTGTTGTTGTCATACTCTTGCCTTGGTCTTCTGTCATTTGGTGGAGGGTTATATATCACTGCTACTACTACTTTTAGTCCTCCCAATGTCATGGTTCCTGTTATGTAGTCTCTGAATCCCTCGCGTCCCAGGATGACCATCTCCTTGAAGCTCCATTCCTTTCTCATTAGTAGGGCCACTCCACCTCCTCCCCGTCCTTCCCTCTCTTTCCTTATTACAGTGTAGTTCTGGAGAAACACCGCATTCATTATGATACCTGAGAGTTTTGTTTCTGTGAGTCCGATTACATCTGGGTTCACTTATTGTGTTCTTTCCCATAGTTCACTTGCCTTGCAGGTTATCCCATCTGTGTTCGAGTACATCACCCTGTAGCTGGCTCTCTTCTGTCCTTTCTCAGATCCAGTGTGTCTGTGTCTGTCTCTCCGACTGACTGTCTCTGGACTGATTGTTGGTTAACTGCTATAAAAATAGTTATAAATTATATCTTTAACTCGAGATCATAATTAAATAATATTTATCAATAAAATAACAAGTTTATTTTAATGGCATGGAATATGAAGGTTACCTGATTAAAGTAATGTATTAATAGGTAAACGGGTATTAATAAAAAATGTCCCCTAGTTGAAACTTGCGTGATTAAGTATTGAAGTAAGAGTAGCGAGTAAGGTGCTGTTATTTTACTCTCCTGATAAGTAATAATAGGAGGATTACTGTGGGTGAGTTGCCCCTTAATGCTGTGGATTATCAGCGCCAGTTCTTAGACATAACTGCAGCTTTGTCGGCCATGAGATTCCAGCCTTAAACTGTGCCCAAGCTATATTTTTTCTCCTCTGCTAACTTCGTCCTCCAATAATAATACGGGTACTACGGCCTTTAACCTTTTTATATAAGGATATTTCAGTGATTATCTTTGCTTGATAATTTCTTGGACATGAACTGGAGGAACTTTGCAGGATACGTTAGTTGGGAACACGACGAGTTTGTTGACTCGTGGCAGTTTCTGGAGCTCCAGAGAGAATCCTGATGCCCGCAGCACTATGTGCCGTCTTGGTAATACCAACATAAACGAAGCTCAGGTCTCGTCTCTCCACACGCATTTAATTCTTTTTATCCCTCATTCTTCCAGTATAATGTTCACCCCTGGATTCTGAATTTTAATACTGAGGGTAAGATATAGAGTGTTGGCGAGACTGGAAATCGCGCATAGTGTTCCAGTGGTGAGATGGGTCAGCTGGGGCCTCGAGGCGCTGAATACAGCACCATCATTGGTGTGATGTGACTAGTTCTCATGTTCACTGTTGAAATCCCTAATACTGATCATTCTCATCAGGAACTGTAATCTAAACACAGCATCACTTGACACCCAGTGTATGTTCTCTGACGTCACCTGCTGGGGGCTAATGTTTTGTAACTGAAGAGAACAATCACTCCATCCCTGCCGCACACGCTAGCAGGTATTGTGACGACAATACTTGCATTTATTGTTCCTGTTTGATTCTCACCCTGCTCTCTGTATCTCTACTTGATGTCTGGTCCTCACCCTGCACTCTGCACCTCTCTTTCATGTATCTGCGTCACCCTGTCGTCTGTACGTCTCCCAGCAGCCTGGGTCTCAACTTGTCTGTCCCTCTCACTGCCGCCTGGCCTCACCCTTCCATCCCAACTCTTACACTTCCGTCTGAATCTCACTCTGCCGTCTGGTCCTCTTTCTTTCTCTCTGTCTACTTCTTACCTCTAACCCTCCTGTCCCTAACCCTACCGTCAGTGGCACTACCGTTATTTCTCAAAATAAGGCGACACCATTGCTGTTCGGCCAGGGATATTACTTCCTCATACTGGGAGTGGGTGGAGGGTGCGCTTCTCGCTCCTCCTCGTAACCCTGGACCTTTATTGACTTTTTCATGCACAACGATTTGTTGCTGCATAAAGTAATTTATTGTTGTCGAATATAATTATAAATATTATTCCTGTTACTAAAGTATAGATAAATAATATTTATAGTATTTTTTATTTTGTGCCCGATATTATCATTAACTGTTTTATAAATAGTATCTCTTGAAGCAACAGCAGTAACACCAGTACTGTCACCAGTAGTATCTCACGTAGCAGTAACACCAGTACTATCACCAGTAGTATCTCATGTAGCAGTAACACCAGTACTGTCACTAGTAGTATCTCACGTTGCAGTAACACCAGTACTGTCACCAGTAGTATCTCACGTAGCAGTAACACCTGTAAAGGTGTCAAGCAACACGACAGTGTTGCTGGTGATGTTACCAGTGTGGGGGAGAACCAGGTGACTAGTGTTGCTGGTGATGTTACCAGTGTGGGGGAGGACCAGGTGACTTGTGTTGCGGGTGATGTTACCAGTGTGAGGGAGGACCAGGTGACTAGTGTTGCTGGTGTTTTTACCAGTGTGAGGGAGGACCAGGTGACTAGTGTTGCTGGTGATGTTACCAGTGTGGGGGGGGGGGGAGGGTAGACTAGGTGACTGGTTCTCTGTCTGGGGTTCCCCTTCTTTCTACCCTGTCTGTCATGTCTCCTGTGTCTTTTTTCTCCTCTCCCTCTGACCCTCGTTTCCGTTATTCTCCTCCGTCTCTTGGCCCTCCATGCTGCCTGTCTGTGTGGGCTGATGTTCATCACATGCCCGGAGATCATATTGTTCGTTCTCGTTCTTCTCCTATTGAGACACTCGAGTCTGTTGCCCAGTACATTGTTCCTGGGACACCTGTCTCTTTGAGTCAGAAGAGAAAGCCTGGCTCGTCTCCTTTCTCCTCCCCGACGGGTAAGAAGGCTTCACTTTCTTAACACTCTTATCTCTGACTCTATACGTTTCATCCCCTCCCGTTTCGGTGGTAGAGACCCCCCCCCCCCTGTTCCCGCTGTGGAGGTTCTTTGGTCCCCGCTTCCGTCTCGGTTGCTGCCCTAGCTAAGGTGCGCTCCCGTCTTTCTGCTCCTCCTCCAACTCCTCCTGTTGTCCTTGACTGCCCTTCTCGGTTGTCTCCTCCACCTCCGGACCCTACTCTTCCGCCTCTGGTCTGTCCTCCCACTTCCTTCCCTCCATCTTTACTAAGTTTACCTATGCCCCCTAACCCTGACTTCACTGACCCTGACCCCGACCCTGAGCTTCTTTATAACGTGTTGTGTTCCTTTTTCACCTTTGTTTCTTCTTTGTTCTCTGTTCCTATCCTTCCTCTTTTTGTCGATGTCTATTCTTCAGTGGAGCATTCATCGTTATTTCGCCAATTTCCGTGAACTCCAACTTCTGATTTCACAGTTTTCGCCCCTTTGTCTCTGTCTCCAGGAGCCGATGCTTGGTGCTCATCCTGTTCGCTTCCGTGGCTCTTCCTTTCTCTCCCCCCCCACCCAGCTGTTGCTGGGCCTCATAAATCTTTTGCTCTCTTCTTTCGCTCTGATGTTCTCCCTTCGTCCCCCTACTTTTTCCGTCGCCTCTCCAATGTTCTGTTGCCCTTCTCTTTGTGCGTAAATGGTACACGGTTTGTTCCATTTATCTTCTCCCAAAAGTCCCGCTTTCTCTTCCCGATCTTAAACACATGGACTCCTTGCCGGAGCGTGTGCTCCTGCTGGGTGATTTCAATTGTCGACATTCCCTTTGGGATGATGCTCTGACAAACACCTGTTGTCGCCTTCTCGAACCGTTCATCCTCTCTTCTTCCCTGTCTCTTCTGAATTCTGGTGAGCCCACTCATTTAGACTCTCGGACTCGCACCCTTTCGTGTCTCGATCTTTCTCTTTGCTCGTCGTCTCTCTACTTAGATTCCTCGTGGCGGGTTCTTGATGACCTCCATGGCTGTGACCATTTTCCCATCCTTGTTACCTTTTTCTCTTTTCATCCTCCCCTCTCCTTCCATAGGTGGCGGTTTGTCGAGGCTGGCTGGTGCCTCTTTACCCTCTGTGTTACTATCTCCGACCTCTCCATTCTGCCCCTCCCTCGCGCCCTCCTCCTTTTTCATGACAACGTATTCGACACTGCCCTCCGCTCTACTCCTCACTCATCCTCTCGGGGAACGCAGAAGTGCTTTCCCCTGTTTGGAATGTGGACTGTGCTCGGGCTGTCCGCTGTAAGCGTGCAGCTTGGACGAGACACCGTCGCCGGCAGACGTCTGAGTCTTTTCTCTTGTTTCAGAAGGTGAGTGCGGTGGCCCATAGGACCATCCGTACCGCTAAACGTGCATGTTGGATGTCTTATGTCTCTACCATTTCGTCCGAAACTCCTCTACCGCTGATCTGGAAGCATATCCGCAAGATAGCGTGTAAGTTTGTTCCCGATGTCACGCCGGTCCTTCACCTTCGTGGTACTCTTGTGGTGGACCCGTTGCAGGTCGCAACTAAATTGGGTTCCCATTTTTCTTCTGTTACCTCTGGTTCTCATCTTCCTCAATTTTTCCTTCTTCGTAAGCCACTTCTTGAATCTCGTCCTTTGGATTTCAGTACCCATCGCCACCTTCCCTATAACGATCCCTTGTCTCTCTCTTAGCTTCATTCTGCCCTGGCCCTCTGCGAGTCTACAGCGGCGAGCTCTGATGGCATTCATAATGAGATGCTTCGCCATCTCCCTTCATGCACGTCTTAGTATTTACTAAGTCTGTTTAATCGGGTTTGGGAGTTGTCTTCAGTCCCTGAGGACTGGATCGATGCCGTTGTCCTCCCTGTCCGGAAACCAGGGTCTCTCGGGACATCCCATAAGGACTTCCGTCCTATTGCTCTCACAAGTTGTGTCTGCAGGCTCTTTGAACGTATGGTTAACGTTCGTCTGATGTGTTTCTTAGAACGCTATCTTCACCTCTCTCTTTTCTCAATTTGTTTTTTGCAATTGCCACAACACAACAGATGTCCTGGTGAACTTGGAGGTCTATATTCGTACTGCTTTTGCTGCGAAGACCTCACTTGTTGTTGCCGTCCTTTTTCACCTGGAAAAGACATACGACACCACCTGGCGGTATCAAATTCTGTCCCAACTTCATTCTTTTAGCCTTCGTGGTCATCTCCCTCTCTTTCTCTGCAGCTTCTTCTCTTGTCGTTCCTTTCGGGTGAGGCTTGGTGCCACTCTCTATGCCCCTTTTTGGCAATATGAGGGTGTTCCATAAGATAGTGTTCTGTAGTCTTTTAAAAGTACTCTTTTTTTTAGTTGCTCTCAATGGTCTTCTTTCCTCCCTTCCTTCTGGCGTCTTCTCCGCTCTCTATGCCGACGATCTTACCCATTGTTGTCAGGGTGATGATTCTCCTCTCCTTCAACGGCGGCTTCAACTTCCGATTGATGCTGGTTCGTCTTGGGCCACCGATCATGGCTTCAAGTTCTCTACGTCTAAGACTTGTGCTGTGACTTTTACTCGTAAGCATGTCATTCTTCGTCCTTCTTTCTCATTTTATAGTCATCCCCTTGTGTACAGGGATTCCACTAAGCTTTTGGAGTTAATCTTTGACGTTCATTTGTCTTGGTCTTCCCATATCACTTTCCTCTGAGCTGAATGCTCTAAGGCCCTTGCCCTCCTTAAGGTTTTGTCCCATACTTCTTGGGGGTAGATTGATGCAGGCTCTTCTCTTTACATTCCTCTCTCGTCCTGTCTGAACTCGATTATGGTTGCCCTGCTTACTCATCAGCCTCTCCTTCTGCTCTTCACCGTCTTGATGCTTTGCACCATGCTGGATTGCGCCTCGGCTCTGGTGCCTTTCATTCGACTCCCGCCTTCAGCTTGTATGTTGAAACTGGCTTCATGGCTCTCCAGGACCGCCGTGATTGCTACAGTCTTCACTATCTGGCGTGGTCCTTCCAACATCCTTCCTCTCGCCTCTGTCGTGCTTTGACTCTTACCCCTCCTGTAGCCCCTGTTCCTCTTCTCCGCCTCCCTCTTTCTGTTCATCTGTCTCACTTACAGGACTCTCTTTCCGTTCGCATTTCTAATGTGTCTCTTCGTATTGTTTCTTCCTTGCCCCCTGTGGAGAGTCCCCCTTCCAATTTTTTTTTTTTGAGATATATACAAGAGTTATTACATTCTTGTACAGCCACTAGTACGCGTAGTGTTTCGGGCAGGTCCCTGGAATACGATCCCCTGCCGCGAAGAATCGTTTTTTTCATCCAAGTACACATTTTACTGTTGCGTTAAACAGAGGCTACAGTTAAGGAATTGCGCCCAGTAAATCCTACCCGGCAAGGATACGAACCCATGACATAGCGCTCGCGGAACGCCAAGCGAGTGTCTTACCAGTACACCACGGAGACTTATACTTCCCTGACCGGGATCACTAAACCTTTTACCCCTCCTACAATTCTGAAACACCTTTTCCTTGAGCACTTTTCTTCAAACTCTTGCTCCGTTTCTATCTTCACCGATGGGTCTAAGTCTGTGGATGGTGTAGGCTACTCTGTTTTTTTTTCCTGACCACACTTATATGTGTCGCCTCTCTTCAGAGACTAGCATCTTAACAGCAGAATTTTATGCTATTCTCTATGCTTTCCATCTCCTGCTTTCACGTTGTCAATTCTCCTTTGTGATTGTAGTTGACTCTCGTAGTGCCCTCATGGCTCTCGGTTCCTTAAATCCTGTCCATCCGGTAGTCGTCGAGATTCAACATTGGCTGTTTCTTATCTCTAGTATATTTAAATCCGTAGAGTTTTTCTGGGTTCCCAGCCATTTTGGTGTTTCTTTAAATGAGCATGCAGATGCTGCCGCTCGAGAAGCTATCTGCTCTTGTCCCATCTCCCGTTAAGGTATTCCTTATTCCGATTTTTACCCGGTTATTCATTCCTCTATCCTTGCCTGTTTGCATGGTTGTTGGTGTTCTGTTGTTGGCAACAAACTGCGTACTCTTAAGCGTTGTGTGTTCCCCATGGCCTTCCTCCTGCCACCGTAACCGGCGAAGGGAAATGGCGGTAGCAAGGTTGCGTCTTGGCCATACTCGCTTAACTCACGGTCACTTAATGGAGCACTGCCCGGCTCTATATTGTCTAAATTGTATTGTCCCTCTTAAAGTCGTGCATATCCTTGTTGAATGTCCTGACTTCCAGGACGAGCATGTGTCTTGCTTTCCACTTGTCCCTCGATAGACTTCTTGATGAATTGGATACTTTTGATATCATTTGCCTTATGCGTTTCTGTTCTCATATTGGCATCCTTGGTGATATTTAGCGCCCTCTGATTATTCCACACATTTGATGGTGCTACATAGCTTTCCCGGTTTGGGGCTTTCTTTTGATAATTACTTACTTACTTACTTACTGCTAGGTAACAGGGGCATCAGGGTGAAAGAAACACTTTTCCCATTTGTCTCCACCTCCACTGGGGATTGAACCCGGAACCTCAGGACTACGAATCTGAAGCGCTGTCCACCCAGCTCTCAGGCGCCCTGTCAGATTGTGTACACCTGTTCCTCCATGCACCCATAGAAGGATATTTATATGATGTTCTTTGCGCTCCATATCAGTAAGGATATGCACACACTGTGCCACCGTGTACCCATCTCTTGCGAATGGAGGGATGTTATGACCCCACATACACCAAGTATGATTGGTGTATGATGTGATAATGCTGTTGTATAAAATAAGGCAGAATCTATATAAATAAAAATAGAAATGTCCGTTTGTTCATAATCGATAATCTCCGAAAGTTCTTCAATGCTTGCTTTGAAATTTTCACACAATGTTCCATTCGCATCTGAGCAGGTTTTTATATACATATTATATAGACGTCACGTCTGTGACGGTAAAAAAAACATGCTTTTTTCGAAAAACAGTGTTTTTCATGTGTGTTTCATGTGAGGGAAATCTTCGAAACCTCTCAACCGAGTGCTTTGAAATTTTGACACAATGTTGCATTCGAATAGGCACGTTTTTTTATATACCTACTATATACACCCCTCACCTGTGACAGGAAAAAACATGTTTTTTTTTTTAAACAGTGCCATCTGTTGGACGCAAGAGCAACACACAGTGTAATGTCCAAAAGTTCTTCACCGATTCCTTTGAAATTTTGACACACTGTTCCATTCAAATACACGCGTGTATATATATCTACTATATAGATGCCACCTCTGTGACAGGTAAAAACATGCATTTTTGAAAAACAGTGCCATCTGTTGCACATAAAACCAACTCACGCTATTCTAAATATGTAACGATTCCATTTCAATGTTTTCGATTTCATTGGTAAATTGAATATTCATAGATTTTGATTTTTTTTCATTTTGATTTAATTATTTTGTGTGACATTGCGTTGGACTTGAGCTGTGTAGTTTACCATACCGTTCATTTCGTGAGTATAGTTTATAATTTTTTCACTGTTTTTTATATATTTCAGTGATGGGAAGATCTGGGGTCAGAATCACAAAGCAGTTACGCAAGTACTTACGAACGTGTACATCTTTCCTCAATCTTTGATTGCTTTGCTTACATTTATTAAACAGTTTACAAGCATGAAAACTTGCCAATCAACTGTTGTTATTAATTTAGACAGCCTCCTGGTGCTACGGAGCTCATTAACTGTTTAATAATTGTAATCAATGCCGCCAAAGATGGAGAAAAGATGTACAGGTTTGTAAGTGTTTGCATAACTTCTTCGTGATTTTAGCCCCAGATCCTTTGATGTTCCCAAATTTCTGATGGGAACATCAGATCATTTGATCATCAGACGAAGGAGTGGGGAATGGTTGGAAGGATGAGGGGACGGGAGTGGGTGATAGTAGAGGGGGACGAGGGGTCAGGGGAGGGGGTAATGGTGGGGGAGGACGAGGGTCCAGGGGGAATGCCGAATGGTGGGGAGGACAAGGGGACAGGGGAGTGGGCAGGACGAGGGGACGGTGGAGTGAGGAATGGTTAGGAGGGTGAGACGATGGTGGAGTTGGGGATGATGATGAGGAAAAAGGGACAAGGGAGTGAGCAATGGTTGGAGAGGACGAGGGGACGGGGGAGTGAGGCATAGTTGGGAGGATGAGGGGACGAAGGAGGGGGGAGGGAATGGTTGGGAGGACTGGGAGACAGGGAAGGGTTGCTGTGGCTTAGCAACGCACATGTGTTGCTGAGCCACAGCAACACGTGGCCGGGTACAGCTAGTAGCCTAAGATAATGTTTCGTGAAAAATGATTAAATATATCTGCTATTGAATTTATGCATTACTGTATATAACGTACTTTATGTATTGTTATGTACTATGTATACATTTATATGTCTGATGAATTAAGCAAGAATATGAATGCATTATTATAATATATGCATTTCTTTGCTATCAATTGGAATAGCTTTTTATTAATTCGCACTGATTGTACTTAGTACTTAATAAACTTGTATTGTGAGAATATGTACTAGGCAGAGTATTGTTGCTGAGGTTGTGAATATTATACTTGTCTTAATGTATCATGGTGTATTAGAGCTTGACCAGGAAAGTTCTAGAATCCTCCCTTAACCCCCCTCCTCTACCTTCCCCTTGCGTACTGGTCAGGTCACTGATGCCATGTCTCGTAGACATGAACTCTTTGTTTGATTATTTTTATACAAATATATATTCTCTTGTGTGTGGCAGAATGCTTTAATACTTTCTTGGGAAACGTACTGTACATTACTCTATTGGTGATATGTATGTTTAACGAGTTATAGCCTGTAAACGTCATGTTTTGAGTCTGAGAGACTTGAAAGAGAAATGACAGGTACTCTGCAGTGTTGGTTAAAGTGCGACTCGCGGCCGCCCCGCCCGCCGCCCGTCACTGCTGGGCTGACTGTCAGAACGATAGGCCATGCTGCGTCCGGCTCTAATTCGAGTGGCATTTTTTTGGTTTAATGGCTTGTAACATATAGTATGTACATGTATTGATGTATACTGGATCAGTTCTACCGATGTGCTCCATTTTTGACAGGTAGTAGGTGGCATTTTTTGTATGATGTATGTGGGTGGACTTCTGAGGACATTAAATGACTGGATGACATGGCTTCTTCACCCCACTAGTGATATTTTGGGACACCACCATTCTGTAATGTTTGTTGATAAGCATGCTAGAGCTAGTGTACCACTGCACTAGGATAGAGCCTAGTGACAGCTAGTTCAGATAGGGTAGGAAGTACAGTGCATGGTGATAATGATTCCCAAGAGTTGGAATAATGATTGTTTAAAGAGAAATAGTGTGTATGAGTTCTCTACAGTATGAGTTGTAGAGAACTTAGGTTTTGTTCCTGTGCTTATTTCTGGTGCCCTATGTTATATGCCCCAGTAAACTGGTTGTTTTTATTTATTTTGTTTATCTATCTTTCCCCTAGACTTGCTTGAAGGCTTGGTGGTCTTAAATAGTTTTTGACCACATTATTATTATTACCAGGAATGCTGTGGAGCATGTGGGCATGACACCTCCATTAAGCACTCATACGAGCTGATGGGAAATTCGCCATTAATTTGAAGAACTGACTACTCGCCATGCTGGTCTGCACATGGTGATGGGCTCACATAGTGTTATATCTCGTCCTCCCAACTATTACCCTTAATTAAATTTCGGGATTAGCCAGTAATGTTTCAGAGACTAAACCAGTCAATTAAGATGTGCTCCAGTGTGCCATAGACGATAAACAGTGCCGCATATTGCACTAAATAGACTCGGACGCCACATGTTCCCGGCCCAACCACCAAATATTGTGCCCACTCTCAACTAACGATAATAGGTTTGGCTAACACACGTAAATGCTGAGCACCCCAGAACCTACTTAACAAGGATAGTTGTGATGGTTTGTTATAATGTGAACTGACGTCATTACATTTGCTTATGTCACTATTTTTCCACTGGTTTCTAGTTACAATGGAGGGTTTTAATCCCAAATTTTGCGAGTAAATAAATATTTGATATCATTTAATTTGAGATTATTAAATTAAATTGTAATATATTAGAATTTGTTCTCAATAAATAGTATTCAATACCAGAAATATTTTAAATTAATAATATTACTAGGTATGGCCTCACTTAGCCAGTAACTGGATTCTTTATTTCAAACTCTGTGTTTGGGGCCTTGGTGCCTCTTCTTAGTTGATCCTACCCCGATTCATTGGAAAGTTATGAAGGCTTGGCAGTAACAATTCATCGTGAAAGGAAAGGGAGGGGAGGGTAATCAGTACTAACCAGAACACTTCTTAAACTTATCTATATACATTTGTTCACATCACACTGCAAGTGACGCTGTCTCACAGGATACTAATACAATACATTCTGCAGTCTTCTTTTCTCAGCGAGTCCACTTTATCTTTTATTATACATCACTCAAGTTTTATGGTCCTCACACCGGCGAGTTCACGCTGGCAGAAGTCTCCAGCAACACACTGGCAGGGGGGTCTCCAGCAACACACTGGCAGAGGTCTCCAGCAACTCACTGGCAGGAGTCTCCAGCAACACACTGGCAGGAAATCTCCAGCAACACACTAGCAGGGGGGTCTCCAGCAACACACTGGCAGAGGTCTCCAGCAACACACTGGCAGAAGTCTCCAGCAACACACTGGCAGGGGGGTCTCCAGCAACACACTGGCAGAGGTCTCCAGCAACACACTGGCAGGAAATCTCCAGCAACACACTGGCAGAAGTCTCCAGCAATACACTGGCAGAAGCCTCCAGTAACACACTGGGAGAACTCTCCAGTAACATACTGGCAGAAGTCTCCAGTAACACACTGGCAGAACTCTCCAGTAACATACTGGCAGAAGTCTCCAGTAACACACTGGCAGAAGTCTCCAGCAACACACTAGCAGAAGTCTCCAACAACACATTGACAGAAGCCACCAGCAACACACTGGCAGAAGTCCATACAAGCTTACAACATGTCTTAACAGACGGCCAGGACTTCCGTCTCGAAACTTAATTTGGCCATCCCGGGTACGTCTGTCCAATCACTAATACTTCGCAAGTATCTCAGTCAAATCACTGACTATACTGATGCGGAAACGTGTTCCCGCTGGAACACGTATTGAGATGTGGACTAAAAACGTTATTAGTAAGACAGAAACTATACCAGGATCAAATACAATCAATGTCTTCCACCGGGGAACAGAAAATAAGGGTCGGAGGGGCCGACCAACAGATGGCGTTGTGATTGTCACACCTCCCTCAACAGGTGGCGTTGTAATTGTCCCTCAACAGATGGCGTCGATATCGAAACAGCTAGGCTATAATAATTTATTTTTTGTGAGTTCGACATCGCCGAGCCCGATGTTGAACTAGTGTTTCGCTGTATTAATTTGTTTTGTTGTAAATATTAATGTGGAGCTTCTTGGCAGGTATCCAAGGACTTTATAATTGCAACGATTACCTCCTTCCCGACACTAAACCGTTCTGCACTAGAAGTGTACACTAGTAGTGCCAGCTATATGCTCAAGTGTTTCTTAGTTTTTTTTGTATTTATATTTTTACATGCAAGCATGCGATTTAAATTACAATAAAACATAAAATTAGAAACATAACAGAACAAAACAAGAAACCGCCGGCCAGAAGGACCGACAGAACAACAAGTACCAAAACTGGAAAGGTTACAGGAAATGCAGAATAAATACACAAAAGGTTACAAAATAGAGAACAAAACAGAAAACAATCACAAACAAGCATGCAATGCAAGCAAAACAAGAACATAGCAACAAGTTAAAACATTTTAGCAGTATGAAACAAAACAGAAGCGCCGGCCTGAAGGACCGACAACAAGCACAACAGTATGAACAAAATGAAATATAATAAAAAATACCATAAAATAGCACACCACACAATCAGCCAATAACAAACAAGAAAATATAAAAAAAAGTTACAAATAAAAGACAAACACAACACGTAAGCATAAAATAAAAGACATAGGGCACGGTAATAACACAACATAAATAAATAAAGACTAACACACATACCAAAACCACCTGCCTCGCCACAAACAAAGGGAGAGTCACAGGCACAAACTACCGAAAGGCAAACAAACAGCCAAAAGGGCACACAGCACAAAATTAAGCATAAAAGTAGAAAATCATCAGACATACTTGCCCGGAAACACGTCCCGAGGGAATCGTACATGTAACGCCTCCCATCGTAACCACTGCCAAGGGCCCTGACCATCCACCGGGGACGCCATATCATCCGGGACATTGGCAACAAACACCCTCAAACAGGGCACCCAAATGGTATCACTCCAGATCCGAGTGACCGGCACACGCTCCCACACCAATGGAACTGCCCCACCCTGAAAGTCCAGCGCCTCCTCGCAGATCGGTAACAGAGCAATCCTCGCCCAGTGACCCAACGGCATCACAGACTCCGGTAACACAGTCCCCAAGTCCCCAACGGACATCCTCAGAGAAGGGAGCTGGACAGAAGGCACTACCACAGGGGCACCAGCGTCCACGGGCACACCACAGGCCGATCGCCGGGATACCGAACCGCGCACATCCTTCCGCAAGGTCACCACCAGGCCACGCCCAACCCCTTCATCCCCACCATCCCTGGCAGCGGAGGCCACCACGCCCCACCGCGGAGAGGCCCCCGGTGGAGAAGAAACATCAGGCACACCCGAGACACAGGCACCAACGTCAGCAGGCACATGGACTTCCGCCACCACTAACTGCGGAGCCAGCGACGCATCCGGAACCATTCCATCCACACCCGAAGACCCACAGCCACTAAATTCCCCAACATCAGCCCAGGCAGACGACGAACGCCGGGAACGTTTGGGCACCGGCCTGAGATCGTCAGAGCCGGAAGCTGACTCAAAAACACGGGCCCCAATAGCCGGACGAACTGACGCCCGCCGCAGAACAGCAGCAGCCTCGACCACAGGGGGAACTGGACCACACACATCAGGGGCCCCCACAGCCACCCCAGCATCCAGCACAGCCGGGACCCGAGGCGAGGATGCAGGGCCAGGCGCAGCAGCTGAAGTCGGGTCTGCACACAGCAATGCCTCACAGGGAGCAACAGGAAGGTCCACGGGAGCAACAGCGACAGGAGCAGGAGGAGCATCCGACGGCACCGCAACATCCGGAGGAGGGTCGATGATAACCGGGGGAACGTCGGGAGACACAGGGGGAAGCCTCAGCAACGAGCGGGACGCTCACCTCACCCCCGGAGTCCTCGTCCAGAGGGAGCGGCGGGAAATCCTCTTCCCGGAACAAGTTGACTTGAGCAACCGGGGCCGCATCGCACCCGGCAGCCTGATGCCCCAACAGGCCACACCGGAAACAGGTACGAGGCTGCCGGGCATAGTATACCCGGACGTATTACCCCAGAAGCCGGACCGAAGATGGAATATCCGACCGCAGGCGCATCCCCAAGGTGCGAACGTTCGTCCGCCTACCTGCATACCTCCCAGAGGAGAGCGTGTTGACCCGCACACTGATGACCGCTCCAAAACGCTGAAAGTAACGACGGAGAACGTCCTCGGGAAACTCCAGGGGCGCTCCATGCACACTGACATACGTCAGTGCACCACTACGGTCCGAAATGGATACAGAGCCGGCACCACCCGGCAGCGACAACGAACGTCCCTCGTAACGACGGAGAAAATCACGGTACTCCTCCTCCATCACAAACTTGATGACAACCCGGTGAGCAGTTACAAGCTCAGTACCGTAAACGGCCATCACAGGGACACGGAGCATGTCGCACATGACCATTTCAATAGCCGCATATCCAGCACGACCAGTGAACTCCAGGCCCACGGAGTTCACACGCTGAACAAGGGGAAGGGGACCACCCATGGCAATTCGCCACGTCAACACACAGCCAGCAACAACAGCAGGGGGGGGGGCAGAGACGCCCACACCCCCTGGTGATGAAGACAGCGAACACCCCAAACTACCAGCGGCCAGACGACACGTCTGTACCCCACGGCAGCGCCAGGTCAGTGTTTCTTAGTTGGTGCACAGTAATGTTTGTTTCACAGTAATAAGTATAGTTTGTTCTTTAAATCATAGAGTAATTCTGCAGTAGTTTTGAATTCATTTAGAATTAGTTTAGTGTAAATTTAATTTATATTCTGCATTAATAATTGACTCTGGAAAGAAAATTGAGAGATAAAATCCCCAAGCTCTAACTCTCGTAATGTAAGGGTGTGTATGTTGTTTGAGAAAGAAGTTTGTGGGAGTACTGTTGTACTTCGTGTTGTACTTCGTGTTGTACTGTTGTAAGATCTCAAGACTTGCCTCGACTGATAAACTGAAACAATACAGTAGGACACTTTTGGAAGTGGTGGCAAGATATAGTGTGCAGGTGCAGATATGATTTTAGCTGTGTTTGATGCATCTGCAAGAGCATTAAGATAAACAATATGAAGGGTTTAGAGAAAATTTCCCATATACATTACCTAGTTTAAGAAAATTAAGTGAATGAAAAAGAGTATTAAATGCTGAAGAATAATAAGACATGAACAAATCCACAAGGGCCGTCACGAGGATTCGAACCTGCGTCCGGGAGCATCCCAGACACTGCCTTAATCGACTGAGCTACGATAGGGTTAAAAGAGTTGAAACCGAAGTTCTACTCAACTTACTGTAAGTGTAATAATAATACATATTAAAATAAAATATTTAATGCAGGAGTATTTTTAATAATTTGTGAAAACATTCAGCCCAGTAGTGTAAATGAGGACTAGAACCGCGCGCGCCACCTGCCAGGTGGCACTCACGTGAGTGGCACCCGACAGGTGGCGCGCGCGGTGCTAGTCCTCAAGGGTTTTGGGGGATTTTCCCGGAAGTTTGGCGCGTTTCGGACGCGTGTGAGCGTCCGGTGTTTGGGTATGTGGTCAGGAAAGAGAGTAAGTCATGTTGATGGGTGCCAGGTGGTGCGTGTCGTCGTAGTCGCAGCACGTCGTCGTAGTCACAAAGGGTTTGGGGGATTTTTCCCGGAAGTTTGGCGCGTGTTGGACGCGGACTTGAGTGGTGGGTGAGCAGGTGTATCGCGTCGCTCTAGTCGCAGCGCGTTGCTCTAGTCACAAAGGGGATTTCTGGGAAGTCGTAAGAAAATAGAAGGATGAGAGGAAGGAGTAAATGAATATGTATGTGTGTTTTGCGTAGACTTAATCCTGTGTGCGGATCATAATTTTGATGATTGTGAGATTGCGTGCAGATGCGAGGACAGTCAACACAGTCTGTTATGTTGTTTGGGGTGTGGGAGGGGTATGGGAGGGATGGAAGGGTGAGTGGGAGCTTCCCCTCATCATCGTGAGACTGCTCTGGGTCATTATGCGGTTAGACAAACCATTAACTCCCCCTACAGGAAGTCCTAAGTGTGAGAGGATGAGAGAGTAGACTCCAGCAGGAGGACTGTATACCATTACCCTTAAGTGTTTTCAATGTCCGCGGAGGGGTGTGCGTACAGGTCACTGGCTAGAGGCTGACTGAAAGACTTTTTCCAAGTACTATGGTTGTATCTCCCGGAGGGTAGGCAATGACTGCCATTACTTCCTTGGACATGGCGGAAGCGGTTGGGCAACCGTTACCCAGTGCGTTTCGTTAAGGGGAGATGTAGCTACAGTCAGCAACTCTGTCTCTCTGTCTCTCTCTCTCTCTCTCTCTCCAGATCATTTAATAGTTGGGGAAAGTAACATCATTTTCCTTTCTCCTGCTGCCGCTGTTCACGTATCTTTCTCCATTTCACTTAGACTGACAGCGCATCTGAGGATGACCACTATGTCAATTTTCGAACCCCCCTTCTCTCTCACCCTTATAACCTTGTAAGGTAACACGACCAATATGCTAACTTCGTTCTTTACCCAACATCATTAATGTAACGTGGACAATATACCAACTTCGTTCGTTCTTTGCCCAAATAACATTTTAAGAGTAACGATCTGTCTCTCTGTCTCTCTCTGTCTCTCTGTCTCTCTGTCTCTCTCTGGCTCTCTGTCTCTCTCTCTCTCTCTCGCTCTGTCTCTCTGTCTCTCTCTCTGTCTCTCTGTCTCTCTGTCTCTCTCTCTGTCTCTCAGTCTCTCTCTCTGTCTCTCTCTGTCTCTCTCTCTCTCTCTCTCTCTCTCTCTCTCTCTCTCTCTCTCTCTCTCTCTCTCTCTCCCTCTCTATAGTCCACCACACGACACTTCACTTAGTAAACTCAGTCAAAGTCTGGAGGTTAGCGTTTACTAAAAGAGAGAAACATTTCACATCATCACGGAGACGCGATCTCTACCAACAAATTATTCTTGTTAACTGTGATCACATCATCTGCTGGCTCAAATAAATATCATTGAAATGTATGCATGTTTACTCAATCTCCATCACCTCTTCGTCCTACAATCACCCATTACTGCTGTGTTGGAGATGTTCGTCACACCACGCTTCCCCATACACTGTGGATTCGTTAAGGAGGAGCGAGGTACATACTCCTGCCGACAGACAGACCCACACCTGTCAGCCATCAATCACTCCCACCCCTCAGCCCCCCACCGCCCCCATACCATCAACCATTGTTCTGTGCAAACCCTTTTAGTATTATTTCTGTTAATATGACTAAGCTATATCGTAACGTGATCAACATGGTGAGAGCAATAAACGAGGGAAAAGTAAACACATTATATATAAATTTATTTCTTTTATTAATCACTTAAGCGATTTACAACGATAATAATAATAATAATAATAATAATAAGACTTCTTCTTGGTGGTTTAGCTAGCAGACAGATGGAGAAAGGTTTTCATTCAGTCCATCGAATCTCTCTCTCTGTCTCTCTGTCTCTCTCTGTCTCTCTGTCTCTCTCTCTCTCTCTCTCTGTCTCTCTGTCTCTCTCTCTCTCTGTCTCTCTCTCTGTCTCTCTGTCTCTCCGTCTCTCTCTCTCGCTCTGTCTCTCTCTCGTATCTTCGTTAATATCTAATCAAATTCCCTGAAATTTCTACCCTCTGTATTTCAGATGTAGTTTAGTAAATCCAAACAATTATCAAACTCTAGCTCTTGTCCACAGCTTAGTTCATTTGTACAAGATCGTTAGTAACAGACCAATTTTCCCCGAAATTTAAAGCAGACATACTTCAAAGTTAGTAAATAAGATCAAGTCAGTTACTGAGCTCCAGCTCTCGTCCCCCAACTTAGTTCTCTCTCGTATATTTGTAAATAACCCATCAATTTCACTGAAATTTTTACCTTCTGTATTTCAGACACCGTAAATAGGATCAAAACAGTTAACGAGCTCCAGCTCTCGTCCCCACCTTAGTTCTCTCTCGTATCTTTGTAAATATCCTATCAATTCCCCTGAAATTTTTACCCTCTGTATTTCATAGTAAATATGATGTAAACAATTATAAAACTTTAGCTCTTGTCCTCTGTCCAAGTTCACTCCTGTAAATTTATTACTATCAGTCCAAATCCCCCTGAGATTTGAACACCCAACTACATTTTCAGACATAGTAAATAAAAACCGGTTCAGTTATCAAGTTTCAACTCTTGTCCCCCCAGCTTAGTTCATTTGTACAAGTTCTTTATTTTCCAACTAAATCACCTTGAGATTTAAGATCACCTTATTTCTAACGTAGTAAAATTAATCTGGACATTAGCCAAGCTCCATTTCCTCAGTCTTAGATCATCGAACATAATTATATCCGATCAAGTCCCTCTCCAGCCTAACTGTTTATCAGAGTAATCACCTTACCATTCTCATCCCCAACGTATCCAAACCTTCAATAATCATCATACTGTATTTGCATATTTACTCTATATTCAGCTGTGTTCTTCACATTTTTTCCACATTTTCTGTGTTCGTTCCATGTTCTACAAATGTTCACAGCATGCTCAGTTCAATTCTTTTCACCTGTTTTTCTCATTTTTTCTGTTTTCTACCATTTTCCCCATATGTTCACTATGTTCTTTGTCATGTTTTCATGTACATCATATGTTCTCTGTATAACTTTTATACTCAATATTCATGTTCTCAATGTTCTTAGCTTGTTCTTCACATGTTCAGTGTTCATTCTTGTATTCCCTATGTTCCTTATCATGTTTTCATATTCTCTATAAGTTCATATTCCCTGCATGTTCACTCTATTCATCAACTTTTTCTTACATTTTTTCTGTGTTCACCGTATGTTCACTGTGTTCATTCCCCTACTTAACCTCAATTTTTTTTATGTTCTTTGTTTCTTTAAACCAATTTGTTTCTTCCATTCACTATCTCGTTCTTTGTCAAATAATATTATACTGCAATACAGTTCCCTCAACAATTTTAGTCACCCAGTTTTTATTTGCAAAACTATGTCAAAGTAATTCTCATAGACAACTTAATAGTTCTACCAACCCCGTTCTTAAACAAATCTACACTTTATTCAGTTCCAAATTTACAAAGACAAACCTTTCTTGTAACTTCTTAACTAAAAATCTTTCGCCAATCAACTAAAACATAGTCACTTTCCTCATTTCTCAACTAAACTTATTATCCAATCAACCAAAAATAGTTAAAGGAATCTTTCCAACGCTGTTCATAACTAAACTTATTCCCTAGTCATCAGAAAAATAACCGTGTTCTTCATGTTTCATTGTCATTTCATAACTAAAATTATCCATCAATCAACAGAAAAAGTCATATTCATCATCATTGTTCCTAACTAAAATTATGTTTTGTCAAGTAAGAAAAAATAACCAAAGATATCTTTCATCGTTGTTCTTAACTGACATTATACTTTGGGGAGCACAAAAATAGTCTCCCTCGTCATGTTTTGTCTTTTTCCTTAACTACAAGTATTCATCAGTCAAATAAAAAATAGTTACTTCATCATGTTTCCCTGTCATTTCTTAACTGAAATATCACTTCGCTCATCTGAAATAGTCATGTGTAGCCTCTTTCCAACACTGTTCTTAACTAAAGTAGCCTTTCACTTTGCTAAAATAGTCATATTCATCATTGTTCCTAACTAAAATTATATGTCGTTAAGTAAGAAATATAGTCAAAGACACTCTTCGAGACATCAAGGACTTACTCAAAGACATCAAAGTTGCACTCAAAGACATCCTTTGAGACATCAAAGACATCCTTTAAGACTTCAAGGGGAACTCTTCGAGATATCAAAAGACACTCTCAAACACTCAAAATTTACTCGCATCCTTAAAGTTATTCTCAGAGTCATCAAAGTTAATCTCAGTCATCTAAATGTTATTCTCTAAGTAACCTTTCGTTCATCAGAGAAGCTTTCTAAGACATCTTCGTTCATTAAAGTTATTCTCGGAGCTATCAAAATTAATCTCTAAAACAACAAAAGTTAATCTCGGTCATCAAAGTTGATCTGCAAGATATCTTTGAGACATCAAAGTTACTCTTCATTACATCAAAGACTCATTCAAATACTACTCTTGTTCTCAGAAGTCTTTCTCAAAGTCATCACCGATTTTCTCAGAGTCACCAAAGTTATTCTCTGAGTTAACAAAATACTACTCATGTTCTCAAAAGACATTCTCAAAGTCATCAAAGTTATTCTCAGTCATGATATGTTATTCTCTAAGTAACCTTCCGTTCATCAAAGACATTCTCTAAGCCCTCAAAGTTATTCTCTAAGACAACAAAGCCATTCTCAGAGTCATCAAAAAGTTATTCTCAGACTCACCTTCGTTATTCAAAGAAGCCTTCTGAGACATCCTCGTTCAACAAAACTGTCCTCAGAGCCATCAAAAAGTTAAATACAGTCATCAAAGTTATTCTCTAAGACATCAATGTTGTTCTCTAAGACATCAATGTTGTTCTCTAAATCATAAAAGTTAATCTCTAAGTCACCTTCGTTTACTAGAGAAACTTTCCAATCCATCTTCGTTGATCAAAGTTATTCTCAGAATCATCAAAGAGATCTCTAATTCCCCTTCGTTCACCAAAAAGTTGTTCTCTAAGACACCTTCGTTCATCAAAGAAACTCTCCTTCCATCATGTTATTCTTTAAGACATCTTCAGTCATAAAATTTCTCTCCAAAATGTAACTTGTTCAGCTTTCATACCAAACCTGCACTTCTGTTAAAATATATTTTCTTAGTCACTTTACCCTAAAACTGTTCTCAGAACTACACCGCCCAAATCCTACGTAACCTATCCTCTCCACCCAATGTTACTTAGTTAACGTGACGTTCCTAAACCCAACTTTACCTATCCTAACTTAACTTACCTTACCTTTACCTATCGTACCTAACTTAACCTGCATAACCTAACTTTACATATCCTAACATGACTTACCTTACATTACCTATCTTACTTAACTTAACCTGCACAACCTAACTTACATAACTTATCTTACCTATCCTAACATAACCTAACTTGCTTTACCTAACTTAATCTACATTCCCAAACTGATGTATCCTAACTTATCTAGTCCAACCAGCCATGATCTAACTTACATAATTATTCCTGCTTGTCTTTTGTGTTTCGTCAATCATTGTCTCATATTCATTACTCATTTCAAGGGTTAATTTCTCAAATGGACATTTTTGCATTTCAAGTGTTATTTGTTTAAGATTGGGTGTTTAACCATTACAAAGGATTTTGTTATATATAGGAATTTACTCGTTTCAAGGGCGAATTTCTCAAATGGTCATTTTTGTAGATCAAGGGTTATTTGTTAAAGTTCATCAAGTTGCTCATAAGTTGTATTTATTATGTTTGTTATTATTTATTCTTATTCCCCAACCCCTTAACCTAACCTTTCAGATGTAGTTTATTGTGTTTTTGATGTATTTGTTGAATATATTATCCTTTTCATAACCTTTCAGATGTAGTTTTGTTTCTCCTTTTTGTATATTTTTACCCAAACCCACCATCCCACTTAACCTTCTTTCCTTCTTTTAGTTTGTTTCTCCTACTCCTTCTAACCCTCCTTTTCTATCTCTCTCCCTTATTCTCTCTCTTCCTCCCCCTCTCTCTCACTCATTTGCTCAAATGCTCTCTTCTTTCTCAAATTCAAGTCTTAATGCTCCCATTCTCTCACCCTCACTCTCATTCACTTAGTTTTTCTTTTTCTCAATTTCAAGTCTAGGTTAAGTGGGATGGTGGGTGGGATAAGGAACATAGGGAATACAAGAATGAACACTGAACATGTGAAGAACAAGCTAAGAACATTGAGAACATGAATATTGAGTATAAAAGTTATACAGAGAACATATGATGTACATGAAAACATGACAAAGAACATAGTGAACATATGGGGAAAATGGTAGAAAACAGAAAAAATGAGAAAAACAGGTGAAAAGAATTGAACTGAGCATGCTGTGAACATTTGTAGAACATGGAACGAACACAGAAAACGTGGAAAAAATGTGAAGAACACAGCTGAATATAGAGTAAATATGCAAATACAGTATGATGATTATTGAAGGTTTGGATACGTTGGGGATGAGAATGGTAAGGTGATTACTCTGATAAACAGATAGGCTGGAGAGGGACTTGATCGGATATAATTATGTTCGATGATCTAAGACTGAGGAAATGGAGCTTGGCTAATGTCCAGATTAATTTTACTACGTTAGAAATAAGGTGATCTTAAATCTCAGGGTGATTTAGTTGGAAAATAAAGAACTTGTACAAATGAACTAAGCTGGGGGGACAAGAGTTGAAACTTGATAACTGAACCGGTTTTTATTTACTATGTCTGAAAATGTAGTTGGGTGTTCAAATCTCAGGGGGATTTGGACTGATAGTAATAAATTTACAGGAGTGAACTTGGACAGAGGACAAGAGCTAGAGTTTTATAATTGTTTACATCATATTTACTATGAAATACAGAGGGTAAAAATTTCAGGGGAATTGATAGGATATTTACAAAGATACGAGAGAGAACTAAGGTGGGGACGAGAGCTGGAGCTCGTTAACTGTTTTGATCTTATTTACGGTGTCTGAAATACAGAAGGTAAAAATTTCAGTGAAATTGATGGGTTATTTACAAATATACGAGAGAGAACTAAGTTGGGGGAAGAGAGCTGGAGCTCAGTAACTGACTTGATCTTATTTACTAACTTTGAAGTATGTCTGCTTTAAATTTCGGGGAAAATTGGTCTGTTACTAACGATCTTGTACAAATGAACTAAGCTGTGGACAAGAGCTAGAGTTTGATAATTGTTTGGATTTACTAAACTACATCTGAAATACAGAGGGTAGAAATTTCAGGGAATTTGATTAGATATTAACGAAGATACGAGAGAGAGACAGAGCGAGAGAGAGAGACGGAGAGACAGAGAGACAGAGAGAGAGAGAGACAGAGAGACAGAGAGAGAGAGAGAGACAGAGAGACAGAGAGAGAGATTCGATGGACTGAATGAAAACCTTTCTCCATCTGTCTGCTAGCTAAACCACCAAGAAGAAGTCTTATTATTATTATTATTATTATTATTATCGTTGTAAATCGCTTAAGTGATTAATAAAAGAAATAAATTTATATATAATGTGTTTACTTTTCCCTCGTTTATTGCTCTCACCATGTTGATCACGTTACGATATAGCTTAGTCATATTAACAGAAATAATACTAAAAGGGTTTGCACAGAACAATGGTTGATGGTATGGGGGCGGTGGGGGGCTGAGGGGTGGGAGTGATTGATGGCTGACAGGTGTGGGTCTGTCTGTCGGCAGGAGTATGTACCTCGCTCCTCCTTAACGAATCCACAGTGTATGGGGAAGCGTGGTGTGATGAACATCTCCAACACAGCAGTAATGGGTGATTGTAGGACGAAGAGGTGATGGAGATTGAGTAAACATGCATACATTTCAATGATATTTATTTGAGCCAGCAGATGATGTGATCACAGTTAACAAGAATAATTTGTAGGTAGAGATCGCGTCTCCGTGATGATGTGAAATGTTTCTCTCTTTTAGTAAACGCTAACCTCCAGACTTTGACTGAGTTTACTAAGTGAAGTGTTGTGTGGTGGACTATAGAGAGGGAGAGAGAGAGAGAGAGAGAGAGAGAGAGAGAGAGAGAGAGAGAGAGAGAGAGAGAGAGAGAGAGAGAGAGAGAGAGAGAGAGAGAGAGAGAGAGAGAGAGAGAGAGAGACAGAGAGAGTCACAGAGAGACAGAGAGAGAGACAGAGAGAGGCAGAGAGACAGAGAGAGAGACAGAGAGACAGAGCGAGAGAGAGAGAGAGAGACAGAGAGCCAGAGAGACAGAGAGACAGAGAGACAGAGAGAGACAGAGAGACAGATCGTTACTCTTAAAATGTTATTTGGGCAAAGAACGAACGAAGTTGGTATATTGTCCACGTTACATTAATGATATTGGGTAAAGAACGAAGTTAGCATATTGGTCGTGTTACCTTACAAGGTTATAAGGGTGAGAGAGAAGGGGGGCTCGAAAATTGACATAGTGGTCATCCTCTGATGCGCTGTCAGTCTAAGTGAAATGGAGAAAGATACGTGAACAGCGGCAGCAGGAGAAAGGAAAATGATGTTACTTTCCCCAACTATTAAATGATCTGGAGAGAGAGAGAGAGAGAGAGAGAGAGAGAGAGAGACAGAGAGACAGAGTTGCTGACTTTAGCTACATCTCCCCTTAACGAAACGCACTGGGTAACGGTTGCCCAACCACTTCCGCCATGTCCAAGGAAGTAATGGCAGTCATTGCCTACCCTCCGGGAGATACAACCATAGTACTTGGAAAAAGTCTTTCAGTCTGCCTCTAGCCAGTGACCTGTACGCACACCCCTCTGCGGACATTGAAAAACACTTAAGGGTAATGGTATACAGTCCTCCTGCTGGAGTCTACTCTCTCATCCTCTCACACTTAGGACTTCCTGTAGGGGGAGTTAATGGTTTGTCTAACCGCATAATGACCCAGAGCAGTCTCACGACGATGAGGGGAAGCTCCCATTCACCCTTCCATCCCTCCCATACCCCTCCCACACCCCAAACAACATAACAGACTGTGTTGACTGTCCTCGCATCTACACGCAATCTCACAATCATCAAAATTATGATCCGCACACAGGATTAAGTCTACGCAAAACACACATACATATTCATTTACTCCTTCCTCTCATCCTTCTATTTTCTTACGACTTCCCAGAAATCCCCTTTGTGACTAGAGCAACGCGCTGCGACTAGAGCGACGCGATACACCTGCTCACCCACCAATCAAGTCCGCGTCCAACACGCGCCAAACTTCCGGGAAAAATCCCCCAAACCCTTTGTGACTACGACGACGCGCTGCGACTACGACGACGCGCTGCGACTACGACGACGCGCACCACCTGGCACCCATCAACATGACTTACTCTCTTTCCTGACCATATACCCAAACACCGGACGCTCACACGCGTCCAAAACCCGCCAAACTTCCGGGAAAATCCCCCAAAACCCTTGAGGACTAGAACCGCGCGCGCCACCTGTCGGGTGCCACTCACGTGAGTGCCACCTGGCAGGTGGCGCGCGCGGTTCTAGTCCTCATTTACACTACTCAGCCCAACCTCGTGTTTAGGTAGTACTTATAGTAATGATGAGGACCTTAGTATATATACCGACGTACAAAGAAATTAGAAAGTAGAAATCTGAACTATTGAGTTGGACAAACTGGAAAACTAAAGTTTACTTGCGTTGCTTTGACAAACTAAGCTAACTACACACAGAAATCACAATTGCGTGATGCATCAAATGAACAAATCCACAAGGGCTGTGACGAGGATACGATCCTGCGTCTGAGAGCATCCCAGACGCTGCCTTAAGAACGTAAGTTCAGTAGAACTTCGGTTTCAACTCTTTTACCATGTATCTCAGTCGATTAAGGCAGCGTCTGGGATGCTCTCGGACGCAGGTTCGAATCCTAGTCACGGCCCTTCTGGATTTGTTCATTTGATGCATCACGCAATTGTGATTTCTGTGTGTAATGAAGTAAGGGCGAAGAGGGAAAACGGCCTATTTACATTGCTCGAGTGCATGGGGGAGTTGTGTAAAACCCTGGTTTGTGCCTAGGAGAGGCTGCAGGATCCAGTAAGTTCAGTAGAACTTCAATTTCAACTCTATTTACCATGTCGTAGCTCAGTCAATTAAGACAGCGTCCGGGATTCTTTCGGAGGCAAGTTCGAATCCTCGTCACGGCCCTTGTGGATTTGTTCATTAAACTAAGCTAACCTAACCTAACGTTACTTCTTCGGTCTAATACACTATATGTGAGGCCTAATATTGTGCATGTGTTCTATACTAGTTATAGGAATATTTAAGTTTGTTTTTTAGCTTCATTTGTTTTAAAAGAATTCCTTACTAGTCAGTGTACTACTAAAAGATAGGTACGTACGAATTCGTAACTATTGACGACCGTCACAATAGATACTATCTAAACAGGAGGATAGGTTGAAATATTGGAATAGTGGGCAGGAAGCGAGACAGAGTGCCTCTGACCAGTCTACTTTGTTGAGGGTCGTATAATGACCCTCATTCCCTCGGCTGGAGTGGCAGTCTATCATCATTATATACCTATTGAAATTGAAATTGAAATAAGTTTATTGGGGTAAAATACACACAAAGGGATGAGGTAGCTCAAGCTATTCTCACCCCGTTATTATATACCTAAGTATACCGTGTTGTAGTTGTTGTGGTGCCTATAGTCAAATAGGATAGGATGTAGTAAGTATACGTGGATTATGATTGCAACGAACTCCATAGAGGTAGGCATGTTTGAGCATACCTGCACACATGGTAACCGGGGCTCTGAATGGCACATTAATTATGGGCTGTGAACATGGTCTGGTAACACTGAGAGGCCAGTTACCATACAGAGTTTACAATTTTTGCATGTTGTCAGTAGGAATATCCTAAATATATATGGTTCGACACATTTATCAGGGACTGTTGATTCAGAGAGTTTATACTGATGTTTAGTGGCTAATAAGTATTTATTTGGCATTTTTCTGTCTAAATCATGAGGCTTATGACTTGAACCCACAGTTCTGAGAGTACGTGTGCCTTAAGTCAGTCTCTATGTAAGGATGCCCCAGTGCCTATATTTTTACAGATACTAACCCATAGTATATTATTTCATTGATTGTGTACAATTCTGCCTGAATTTATGAGGCTTGTGACTTGATTTTTGGAGTTGAGAGAGTACTTTTGTGTTTTAAGTCATTTTCTATATATTGATTCATCAGTGCCTGTATGGCTTTCTTGTACGAAATTGTGGTATAGCATTGCAACTGTCTTAAGCCATTCTCTTTGTTCTGATACCCCAGTTGTAATAAGTTATTTATTTTACTATGAATATGTAACAAAGTAACAAAATATGTGTCATAGGATCTATAAGAAGGGTGACTAATGTTGAGATTGAACAAAACAAGAATATCCCATCTTATATCTACCCCCTCCCCCCCCCCCCCCTCCTCCCAGAGGAGGAGCACTGGGGCACATTTGGAATAGTATTTTGGAAAGATATTTATTGATTACTAATTCATATTGATATTCTGATTGGAGTCTTATTAATATTCTTTCAAATTCATATATTATCTATAATATTTATTTTAAACTAGCTGTACCCGGCCACGCATTGCTGTGGCTCAGCAACGCGTGGGCGTTGCTGAGCCACAGCAACCTTCTGTCCCACAGTCCTCCCCACCATTCCTCCCTCACTCTTACGTCCGAAACTCCTCTCCCAATGGTCTGGAAGCGGGTAAGTTCGTTCCCGATGTCTCACCGGTCCTTCGCCTCCATGGTGCTCTTGTGGCGGACCCGTTGCAGGTTGCGAACGAACTGGGTTCCCATTTATCCTCTATTAATTCTGGTTCTCATCTCCCCCAATCCTTCCTTCTTCGTAAGCCTCTCCTTGAATCTCGTCATTTAAATTTCTGTACTTATCTTCACCTTCCCTATAATGATCCCTTCTCTCTCTCTGAGCTTCAATCTGCCCTAGCCCTTTGTGGTTCTACGGCAGCGGGCTCCGATGGCATTCATTATGAAATGCTTCGCCATCTCCCTTCGTGCACTTCTCAGTATTTACTGAGTCTGTACAATCGGGTCTGGGAGTCGTCGTCAGTCTCTGAAGACTGGCTCGATGTTGTTGTCCTCCCTGTTCGGAAACCAGGGTCTCTCGGGTCATCCCCCAAGGACTTCCGCCCTATTGCCCTCACGAGTTGTGTCTGCAAGCTCTTTGAACATATGGTTAACGTTCGTTTGATGTGGTTCTTAGAACACTATCACCACCTCTCCCCTTCTCAATTTGGTTTTCGCAAGTGCCGCAGCACAACGGATGTCCTGGTGAACTTGGAGGTCTATATTCGTACTGCTTTTGCTGCGAAGACCTCCGTTGTTGCCGTCCTTTTTGACCTGGAAAAGGCTTACGACACTACCTGGCGGTATCATATTCTATCTCAACTTCATTCTTTTGGCCTTCGTGGGAACCTCCCTCTCTTCCTCCGGAGCTTCCTCTCTCGTCGTTCCTTTCGTGTGCGGCTTGGTACTGCTCTCTCTGCCCCTTTTCAGCAGTATGAGGGTGTACCCCAGGGTAGTATTCTGAGCACTACGCTTTTTCTAGTTGCCCTCAACGGTCTTCTTACCTCTCTTCCTTCTGGCGTCTTCTCTGCTCTCTATGTTGATGATCTTACCCTTTGCTGTCGAGGTGATGATTCACCTCTCCTACAACGGCGGGTTCATCTTGCGATTGATGTCGTGTCATCTTGAGCCACCGATCATGGCTTCAAGTTCTCTGCGTCTAAGACTTGTGCTATGACTTTTACTCGGAAGCATGTCGTTCTTCGTCCCTCTTTGTCGCTTTATAGTCATCCCATTGTGTACAGGGATTCTGCAAAGCTTTTGGGGTTAGTCTTTGACACTCGTTTGTCTTGGTCAGTCCATATCTCTTTCCTCCGAGTTGAATGCTCTAAGGTCCTTAACCTCCTTAAGGTTTTGTCCCATACTTCTTGGGGAGCGGATAGGCGCACGCTCCTCTATTTGCACTCCTCTCTCGTCCTGTCTAAACTCGATTATGGTTGCCCTGCATACTCTTCTGCTTCTCCTCCTACTCTTCACCGTCTTGATGCTTTGCACCATACTGGGTTGCGTCTCAGCTCTGGTGCCTTTCTTTCGACTCTCGCCCTCAGTTTGTATGTTGACACTGGCTTTCTCTCTCTTCAGGACCGCTGTGATCGCTACTGTCTTCGTTATCTTGCGCGGTCCTTCCAACATCCTTCCTCACGCCTCTGTCGTGCATTGATTTTTCCTCCTCCTGTAGTTCCTGTTCCTCTTCATCGTCTCCCACTTTCTGTCCGGTTATCTTGCTTACAGGATTTTCTTTCTGTTCACATTTCTAATGTTTCTCCTTGTATTATTCCTTCCTTACCTCCGTGGAGAGTCCCCCTTCCCAAGTTTTGTACGTCCTTGACTTGTATTACTAAAACCTTTACCCCTCCTACAATTCTGAAAAGCCTCTTCCTTGAGCACTTTTCTTCGCACTCTCACTCTATTTCCATCTTCACCGATGGGTCTAAGTCTGCGGACGGTGTGGGCTACTCTGTTGTTTTTCCTGACCGTACTTATGTGTCGCCTCCCTTCGGAGGCTAGCGTCTTTACGGCAGAACTTTATGCTATTCTCTATGCTCTTCGTCTCTTGCTTTCTCATTCTCAACCCTCCTTTGTGGTTGTAGTTGACTCTCGTAGTGCCCTCATGGCTCTAGGGTCCTTTAATCCTGTCCGTCAGGTAGTCATCGAGATTCAACATTGGCTGTTTCTTATTTCTAGTAAATTTAAATCAGTAGAATTTTGCTGGCTTCCCAGCCATATTGGTGTTTCATTCAATGAGTGTGCGGATGCGGCCGCTAAGGAAGCTATCCATTCTTATCCCATCTCCCGTAAAGGTATTCCTTATTCCCGACTTTTATCCTGTTATTCATTCCTCCATTCTTGCCCGTTGGCAGGATTGTTGTCCTCTGTGGTTAGTAACAAGCTGCGTACTCTCAAACGTAGTGTGTCCCCGTGGCTTCCTCCTACCACCATAACGGGCGGTGGGAAACTGCTTTGGCACGGCTGTGGGTTGGCCATACTCGCTTAACTCACGGTCACATAATGTAGCGCCGCCCTGCTCCTTATTGTCCGAATTGCGTTGTCCCTCTTACAGTTGTGTATATCCTTGTTGAATGTCCTGACTTCCAGGACAAGCGTGTGTCTTGCTTTCCGACCGTTCCTCACGGTCACTTGTCCCTCGATAGAATTCTAGGTGAATCGGATACTTTTGATATCGTTCGCCTTATGCGTTGTTGTTCTCGTATTGGCATTCTTGGTGATATTTAGCACCCTCTGATTATTTCGCACTTTGATGGTGCTACATTGCCTTCCCGGTTTGGTGCCTTCTTTTGATAATTACCTTACCTCCCCCCCTCACCCATCTCCTCGGCCTCCCACCATGCCCCACTCCCCTGCCCTTTTGTCCTCCCCACCATTCTCCATTTCCCCATCCCCTCGTCCCCACCATCCCAAACTCCCCAGACCCCTCGTCTTTCCCCACAATTACCCCCTTCCTTCACCCCTCGTCCTCCCCCACCATCTCTCACTTCCGACCCCTCATCATCCCCACCATTCCCCACTCCATCGTCCGATGCCTTCCCAAATGGTCTTATGTTCCCATCAGAAAATTGGGAACATCAAGTGATCTGATGTTCCAATCACTGAAATATAAGAAAAACAGTTAAAAATGAAATGAAAATATGAAAAAAATAAAATAATAAACTATACTAACAAAGTGAACGGTATGGAAACAACACAGCTCAATTCCAATGCAATTCACCCAAAATAATTAAATCAAAGTGAAAATAAATAAAAATCTATGAAAATTCAATTTATCAATGCAATTAGAAACAAGGAAATGGAATTGTAATATATTTAGTATAGCATGTGTGTGTTGTTCTTACATGCAACAGATGGCGCTGTTTTTCAAGAAAAGCATAGTTTTACCTGTCACATGTGTAGCATCTATACATATACTTACGAAATGAACGGTATGGTAAACATCACAGCTCAATTCCAACACATTGACACACTAAATAATTAAATTAAAAATAAAATAAATCGATATCTATGAAAATAAAATTTATTAATGCAATCGGAAACATTTTAAATGAAATTCGTGACATATTTAGTATAGCGAGCATGTTATTATTATGTGCAACAGATGGCACTGTTTTTAAAAAAGCATGTTTTTACCTGTTTCAAGTGTTACATCTATATAGTAGGTATATAAAAACATGCAAGTATTCGAATGGAATGTTGTGTCAAAATTTCAAAGCAATAGGCGAAGAACTTTTGGAGATTACAGTGTGTGTTGCTCTTACGTCCAATAGATAGCACTGTTTTTCTAAAAAAAAACATATTTTTTCCTCTCACAGGTGAGGCCTGTATATAGTAAGTATATAAACCATGCATCTATTCAAATACAACGTTGTGTCAAAATTTCAAAGAAACCGGTAAGGAGGTTTCGAAGATTTCCCTCACATGAAAATCACATGGAAAAACACAGTTTTTCAGAAAAAGCATGTTTTTTCCCTTCCCAGGCGTGTCATCAATATAATATGTATATAAAAACCTGCTCGGATGCGAATGGAACATTGTGTGAAAATTTCAAAGCAATCGGTGAAGAACTTTCGGAGATTAGTGATTATGAACAAACAAACATTTCCATTTTTATTTATATAGATTATTTATAATTTTTATTTAATATAATTTTTGTTTATTTGTTTCCCCTCATTGCCTCGAAGATCAGATTTTAATACTTGTGGAATCTAAAGACAAAGAGAAAGACTAAATAAAGAAATGTATGTATGAAATATAACTCAGTATGTACAACTCACTTGGGAGTGATGAGACATGGACAGCAAAACTAATTGATTTTAAAATTGCATTCAAATTCAACCGCTATTTTCATAAATAGTAGTAGTACATTTACAATTGGGAAAGTTTACATTAAAAAGTACAGTACAATAATTACATAACAATAACAGAATAACAAGTAGACAATGACATTATCAGAATCAGAAACTTAATTGGTACTAACTCACTCAAATTATTTTAATACTAGTAAGACTAAACAGGTGTATAGCAATCTAAATAAAAAAAAAGATTTTGGGTATAGAGTGAGAGACGTTTAGCTAAGAATGAGAAAGATATAAAGATTCAATATAAATCACAAGATTAGGATGATGAGACAATTAGTTGTTGAACTAATCACACCATGAGGCGCCTGACAGCTAGGTGGACAGCCATTCGGATTCGAAGTCCTGAGGTTCCGGGTTCGATCCCCGGTGGAGGCGGAGACAAATGGGCAAACTGTTTCTTTCACCCTGATGCTCCTGTTACCTAGCAGTAAATAGGTACCTGGGAGTTAGCTGCTACGGGCTGCTTCCTGGGGGGGGGGGGTGTAACAAAAAGGAGGCCTGGTCGAGGACCGGGCCGCGGGGACGCCAAGCCCCGAAATCATCTAAAGATAACCTGAAGATGACGTTGTATATATTTTCACATCTTAGCATTCAACATCAATAGAATCTGAGGCTATCCCGGCTCAAAATCATTCCACACACACACGCACGCACACACACACACACACACACACACACACACACACACACACACACACACACACACACACACACACACACACACACACTCACACACACACACACATTAACTGAGTACCCACATGAGCCACAGGGACGTTAGAAGGAACTTTTTCAGTGTCAGAGTAGTTAACGGATGGAATGCATTAGGCAGTGATGTGGTGGAGGCTGACTCCATACACAGATTTAAATCTAGATATGATAGAGCCCAGTAGGCTCAGGAATCTGTACACCAGTTGATTGACAGTTGAGAGGCGGGACCAAAGAGCCAAAGTTCAACCCCCGCAAGCACAAATAGGTGAGTGCAAATAGGTGAGTACACACACACACACACACACACACACACACACACACACACACACACACACACACACACACACACACACACACACACACACACATACACATACACACACACACACACACACACACACACACACACACACACACACACACACACACACACACACACACACACACACACACACCCACACATCATACAGCATCGATCTGACTTCAGTTGGTTGCAAAGTGCCTGGCAGTAATCCATCTCTCTGTGACAGTATTTCCACAATCATTCTAAATATTCAGCTGGGTTCGTTCACCCTACTGACAAGTTGCGTTATCCTGTCCTATTGATCCGCTACCCTATTAAAACATTTAACTAACATTTATTCCTAATATTTCCTAACAATTTTGTTTACATTTGCTGAGAAGTAGAAGTGGCCAGTGATAAGTGAGTGCATGAAAACAAGAGGTGATTGAGTTAACTGGATAGGTGATTCTTTCATATAAAATGCTATAACTTGTTTATGAATTATTTCCTCATGTATGTGTGGACATGAGGCCAGGGAGGAGAGTGCAGTGAGTGCGAGGACATGAGGCCAGGGTGGAGAGTGCAGTGAGTGCGAGGACATGAGGCCAGGGAGGAGAGTGCAGTGAGTGCGAGGACATGAGGCCAGGGAGGAGAGTGCAGTGAGTACGAGGACATGAGGCCAGGGAGGGGAGTGCAGTGAGTGCGAGGACATGAGGCCAGGGAGGAAAGTGCAGTGAGTGCGAGGACATGAGGCCAGGGTGGAAAGTGCAGTGAGTGCGAGGACATGAGGCCAAGGAGGAGAGTGCGAGGACATGAGGCCAGGGAGGGGAGTGCAGTGAGTGCGAGGACATGAGGCCAGGGAGGAAAGTGCAGTGAGTGCGAGGACATGAGGCCAGGGTGGAAAGTGCAGTGAGTGCGAGGACATGAGGCCAGGGAGGGGAGTGCAGTGAGTGCGAGGACATGAGGCCAGGGTGGAAAGTGCAGTGAGTGCGAGGACATGAGGCCAAGGAGGAGAGTGCTGTGAGTGCGAGGACATGAGGCCAAGGAGGAGAGTGCTGTGAGTGCGAGGACGCACACCCAAGATACATCCTCAACATTTCCTCCAATCACAACTAAGCTTACCAAGGTCAACATTTTGCAGGTCTCATAGTTTACATCCATACAAGCTAAGACATTGGCTATTAATTTACTTTCGAACAGGAATCAAGTTGATAAAATTTTCAAAAGATTATATTGGTTCTGACTTTCAGGTCTCTAACTGCTTCAAAATGATTAACATATGGACCCTTTGAAGATATAATATAACCCAGATGATTTTAAGAATACTTAACTGGAATATCTGCCTAGTCCTTTCTGATTTGGATTTCGATAAAACCATTCCTGTGAGTTAACAGGAATCTAATCCTGTTAGAAGATAAGATACGGTTGTTCCTAATCCATCACGTTTTACAGGATTGAACGTTAGACTGTATTCAGCACAATCTTCCCTATATTTCCCAATATTATCATCAGCATAACGAAATACATTGGCCCGTGCGATAGGCATCTAGACTGTCTCTAAATTCTTTCAACAGTGGATCAAGATAGACAACACATAATATAGGAGTAAAACTGCATTTTGTTTGATTTCATTTTTTAGCGAGAAATATTCAGAGAGGACATTACTTCATTTCACAGCTAATTTACATACCTAAAATATCTAGCAATGACAGGACAAATTTGTCTGCAGAGCAAATCTCTATTAAGTCCTGTTTGTTCAACTTTGTCAAAGTTTCATCCAGAAACCGAGAGAGAACAGAGCCGCCTTCAAGGAGTAGTACACAATAATTTCCGCCACCATAGGGAGGGAGCCGGTCGGCCGAGCGGACAGCACGCGGGACTTGTGATCCTGTGGTCCTGGGTTCGATCCCAGGCACCGGCGAGAAACAATGGGCAGAGTTTCTTTCACCCTATGCCCCTGTTACCTAGCAGTAAAATAGGTACCTGGGTGTTAGTCAGCTGTCACGGGCTGCTTCCTGGGGGTGGAGGCCTGGTCGAGGACCGGGCCGCGGGGACACGAAAAGCCCCGAAATCATCTCAAGATAACCTCAAGATAACCATGACCCAACAATGCGTTCTTGAGTAACCAGCTTTTTAAACAAACTGAAAGTCAGAGGTGAAAGTTCGTCAGTTTCAAAGTCAATGAGTACATAATAATACAGAATCAGTTTTTTGTTAGTAGGATGTTTATGGCAATAGCGCTATAATTTTCAGCGGAATGGGGACAATTACAGATGTGTTTATTACATCTGGTGATGTACCATTGGAGAGAAAGCCTGTAACACACATTGATAGATATGCATACAGTTGTGGTGTTCCAGGTTTGAGGTTGTCAGCGTATATGTTAAAGGAACTATCATAACTACCATTTTTAAGCTTTCTTACAGCTCAACTATTAAAGAGGTTACAGTGTGCAGGTGTTTTATGCTAAGAGCAGAGTGTATGCAGGTGTCACATACAGCTGTAGTTATATCAGATTCAGTCTCCCTTTATATGTCACTGTTGTTTAACGTGGAATATTGCTCTTAAAATACGTCACGTATATTATAGGGCTCAGAAAATTGGTCCATGGTACTTGTCAACCTTTTACAGAAACTTTGTTATTTTTCTAATTTCATCCCAAAGTTCATAAAACGTTGTTCCTTGAAAAGGTTATCAGTGACCTCAGATCTCCCAAAATTATCTTTCTCTTCCTAATCCTCTTTATGGTGTGATGGTATTGAGCTTTAGTGCTACGTCTGATTTGGGATGGCCAGGCATCTCTAGGCCACCCAACATCTTTCCATGTAGCTTATACCAAAAAAGCTAGATCTGTTTTGGGATTCCCTAATGTGATTGTTCACACCAGATCTACCTCTGTCTATTTGTTCTAGGAGGTAAACTCTCTTCCCCCCACCCTAACTATCACTGATAGGACAGATGTAAAAAAAAAAAGTTATTGGGACTGTTCTGATGTAATTTACAATGGAGATTAGTGCCGGCAATTGCATCAGTTGAAATTTGAGTATTATAAAATTTTCTTCTAAACAGACATTTAAACATATCAAGGTCAGCAACAGTGGACTTCTTCCATCTTATATGAATTGTAGGGAGGTTTCTGTACTCACTGCCAGCAGCAGCCTGAGAGTGAGGTATTAAGGGTGGCTATGACCTTAAGATGCCTGTACATGTTGCCACCACTATTGACAGTCCGATACCCACAAATGAAACCAATTAGATCATCAATAAGAAAGCGATCAATATGAGACCTTCCTCTCCCATTCTATGACAAAAACTAAAGTTAATATTAACTTCATCATTGAAAACAATATTATGTAAACTTTTTGCATCCATGAAAGCATTCAGCAAATTTAAAAATGCAAATTGTCAGGAAAAATCGGCTTAGAGTCACCTACCACCATGAGGTTAGCATAATGATATGAAATAGCCAGTTGAGATATGTCAGCTAGCACATCTTCACACACAGCTGCACAGTTGGTGTTGCTGGTGAAACAAGACATATATATATATATATTCACACATGTATTCAAATACTGTCGATCGCCATTAGAGACATGTACCGAAGTACTGCGCCCTCATATGGTACTGAATAAGATTAATTTGGCATTGTATATTATTATTATTAATCACTCAAGTTGTTGGAAAGACATATAAAGAAGAAATGTGGAGAGAGAATGATCACAGAAAACGACAAGTATGGGGAAACTCTACAAAAGACTTCACAAGGTATTGACAAGCGATCCAACAAAATGAAAGAACTGATGAAGCACTAGATGGCATAGTAGTCACTCTAGAAGTGGTAAAATAAATCTGAAGTAACCTGATGTGAGAAACTAATTGAGATCAGACTTAGTATCATAATAGCTGTTGAAAGAACCTGCAGTGGTCCTTTGTAAGCAACTAACTGAAATATTCAATAAATCTCATGACATAGGAAGGCCTTTGGACTTCTGGAAAAATGCAAATGTAGTTGCAACATTCAATAAATGGGAAAGAACATAGGCACTAAATTACAGACTAGTGTCGCTGACAATTATTCCTTGTTAAATGCTGGAAAAAGTAATCAGGTTGAGAATGATGGGGCTCCTGGAGAGGACCAACTTTGTAGCTGAAGGGATGCGTGTATTAAGAAATTAAGGTCGTGCTTGATAAATTCGATTAGTTCTATGACGGTTACTAAAATAATTCAAGAAATAGAAGTCTTGTTTAGACTGTATTTTCCTAGATCATAAAAATCATTTGATGCATTGTCACATGAACAATTTATGTGTACACACTACAGAAGGAAGCCGGTATAACTGGGAAAATCACGGTACTGGATGAGAGTATACATAAGGAACTAATAATAAAGAGTGACTGTAAGAGAGGAGGTTGTGACCTAGAGTAATGTAACAAGTGGGCTTCCCCCGAGGTTCGCTAACAGTACCACTTCTGATCCCTAGACCATAACTCTTCCTAATTTATGTGCATGACCTTCCTGACGGAGTTAGCGCGTATATGTCACTGTTGACAGATGACGCTAAGCTAACGAGGAATATGAAGTCCAAGGAGGACTGCAGAAAGTTACAAAAAAAACTTGACAAACTCTAGAACTAGGTAAACATACTGTTGTTAGAATTCAACCCAAACAAATGTCAGAAATTAAGATAGGAAAGTAAAGACCGAGACCAGGAGGTATCTATACCGAAAGTAGAAGGGAAGGGCAAAGAAACCATCAAGAGAATGCGCCAAGCCATTACGATTGTATAGCTTTTGGAAGGGATCAGGTTAAGGATGGGAGAAAGGATTGGTGCACAACCACTTGTACGGACGGAGATTGAACGCGGACCTGCATAAACGAGACCGTCGCTCTACCGTCCAGCCCAAGTAGTTTAAAATCGAAAATAGAGAAATATTTTAGATTTTCATTGTTGCTGCCATTGGTTCTAGTTCATTGTGCACCGCATACTCATCCTGCGAGGGAGTGTGAAATATTTGGGAGTGGATACAATTCCAACACTGGAGGTACACATAAGCGAGATAATATCAGCAGCATATGGGACCCTGGCAAACATTAGAAAGATGGAACCCATAAGCTGAAGCTTGGGCCTATAAGCTCCGCAACATAGGATATTGCACATTCAATCATATTAAGATAAATATTTAACAATTATCAATCAGGGCAAATTTGGAGATCCTTTGACAAGCCGCCGGTTTTCTGTCCTCGACGAGGCCACCAGAATTAGTGACCCTCAGGTTAATTCAGACAAAGGTAAAGTATTTTCTTGACCGCATGCAGAGTTACTTGAACAATTTCTAATAAAGAAAACCTTCTTACTATCAATTTCTGTAAGAACACAGAGCAAAAATTTGATGTCGAGGTCACAATTTACATTTATCAATACTTTATGTAATGGATAATTCTTACAGGAAAGAACATTTCAAAGACCATAACATCTTCTTGAAAGTATCTTCAAGCGTGACTGGAGGGAAGATACGGTACACAAATTCCTGGAGCGTGTATCCAGCGCCTGTGAGGACCCCGGGAGATGTATGGCGGACATTCCCGTAATCGCCACAATTTCCTGAACTTCCCGGAAGCAATTTGATGTCATCAACTAACTTGAAACTCATGAAACTTGAATTCCTTTAAATTAGTTTAAGTGCTCCTGGTTGCTGGAAAGATTGATGGCTCAGTATGTACAACACATTTTGGGCCCCCGGGTGCTCCATGATGCCTATATTGGGTTCCTGAGTGTTCCATGATGCCTATATTGGGTTCCTGAGTGTTCCATGATGCCTATATTTGGTTCTTGGGTTCTTCATAATGCCTGAGCTAGGTCCGTGGATTTTTCGTGACGAGTGTTATGCTGATGCTCTCTGATGCCTATGCATTAGGTCCATGGTTACTCTGTGAAACATGTGCCAAGCTGATAGGATCAATGTTCCTTATGTTGTGACTAACGGGGGGGGGGGGTTATACAATGAAATTTGGTTATTTGAACCAACCCTATACTAGCTTACCGTCGAACAGAGATCCCAACCACTCCCTGGCAGAAAAATGACCGATCACGACAGTAACACTTCTGCTGCCGTCAGTCGACCAGCAATGGATAATATAGTGCTTGCAATTATTTGGGATATCACCCTGGTAAGCATCTGGTTCTGAGAGAAGGGGTTCACGTCACCTTTATTCAGGGGTACGGCTCACTCTGCCTAGTTGTCATGAGTACACACCCGCTCTTGACCGGCCGTGACTTCCCCACTCTCTCCTTACTGTGAGATGATCTCTCAATCTCCCTTCGTTAGTTACAGGCCACTATCACCCAAGTTACAGCCATGTCTCTCTCTCTCTCTCACTAGCCAGGAAGCCCCTCCCATATATATGTATATATACATATATATATTATATATTATATATTATATACATATATATACATATACATATATATACATATACATATATATACATATACATATACATATATATACATATATATATACATATATATATATATATATATATATATATATATATATATATATATATATATATATACATATATATATACATATATATATATATATATATATATATATATATATATATATATATATATATATATATATATATATATATATATATATGTCGTACCTAGTAGCCAGAACGCACTTCTCAGCCTACTTTGCTAGGCCAGATTTGCCTAATAAGCCAAGTTTTCATGAATTAATATATTTTCTCTAATTTTTTTCTTATGAAATGATAAAACTACCCATGTAAATACATGTCTCAGACATGTATTTACAAATAGACGGAGTAGCAATGGGCTCCCCCTTAGGAGTTTTATTTGCTAATTTTTATATGGGAACCATCGAAGACAGGGTCTTCAGTAGCAGACAAAAACCAACTGTATACTACCGTTATGTAGATGACATATTCGTAATAGTAAAAGACTCAGATGAACTAATTGACCTAAAAAGACACCTAGAGAGAGAGTCAGTACTCCGATTTACACATGAAAATAGTGAAAATAACAGTCTGCCATTCCTGGATGTACTAATAACAAAAACAGGAACCTCTTTAAGCACCAACGTATATACCAAGCCCACCAACATAGGATTATGCCTGAACGGTAGAAGTGAGTGCCCCCAAAGATACAAAGCCAGTGTTCTCAATGCTTATATTCGTCGAGCGCTTACCCACTGCTCTGAATGGAGCAACGTGAGTAGAGAGTTTGAAAGAGTAACTCAGGTATTGGTGAACAACGGATATAGCAACGCGGAAATAAACGCTGCTATAAGAAGACACTTGGACCGTCGGTATAATCCAGAACCTCCAATAAAATTATATTACAAATCAACCATGCACAGTGAACATATAAAAGAGGAAAGAATAATGAAAGAAATAATCCGTAAAGGAGTAAAAAGCACTACTCCTAACCAAAACATAAACCTGATAATATTCTACAAAACCAAGAAGACTTCCGAACTCCTTATCAAAAACAGCCCGAAGCCGACGGAGAACTCTCTACAGCAGTCAAGCGTTGTATACATGTACACTTGCCCCCACGAAGGATGTAACCTTCAATGTAAGTACATAGGTATAACGTCGAACAAACTGACGAGGCGTTTGACATGCC
>NC_091196.1:10299964-10559964 GCF_040958095.1 Procambarus clarkii
ATATATATACACATATATATATATATGTGTATATATATATACACATATATACACATACATATTATATATATATATATATATATATATATATATATATATATATATATATATATATATATATATATATATATATAGTGACGGTAACGCGTTGGTGTTCGGCTGTTTCAAAAGCTAGGGGTATGGCCTCGTCACATATAGAAACAAAAATGAGAAAATCTGGAACTTCGTCTGTGGTAAGGTAATGGGACAACCCGTTCTCGCAAATTTAATAAGTCAATATTGACTTATTAAATATGTGCATAGGTGACATACTTAACATAATAGATACCCTTAAAAAGATTCATAGAAAACACCGACCTTACCTAACCTTGTTAGTATCTTAAGATAAGCATCTTATTGCTTCGTAATTACAATTATTACCTAACCTATAATAGGTATAGGTTAAGTAATAATTGTAATTACGAAGTAATAGGATGCTTATCTTAACATACTAACAAGGTTAGGTAAGGTCGGTGTTTTCTATGAATCTTTTTAAGGGTATCTATTATGTTTAGTATATCACCTATGCACGTAGTTAATAAGTCAATATTGACTTTACAAATTTGCGAGAACGGGTTGAATGGGAAGACACACAAAACACAAGTAAATTTAATAATGAGATATTAATTACGTTAGAAAAGCAAAACATGAATAAAATGGAGATACAAATGGTAACATAAAATCAATCAATCAAAATAATAAGAATAATCAAATGACAAAATGAAAAGTTACGTTAAGACAAGTGAGTAATAACAAGTGAACAATAAACAATCCGATATAGGTGCAGGAATATTGGCTTTAAGCTGCCACCTCTCTTAATACACGTAAGCCAGAGCTTAGTCTACCAACGAGACGTGTTAACTTGTTGAAAGCACTGGATATTCTGAGGTCTTCAGGTCATGGCGGCCCCAGACATCAGGTAGTGTGGCGGTGGAGGAGCAGGCGCGACTGACCACCAGCCAATCAGCGATGAGCAGGTGACGGACAGGTAGTTTGGTGGTTCGAGTGGTGGAGGCGGAGCAGGTGTTCCTGGTGCTGAATACGTTTGCTCTCTGGCAAACCTTGGAGTTGTACTTGTTGATATTTCTTCCATATTAGTTGTATAGGGAAGTATAGCGACGAACTTAGGAGGGAAGAGCAGGCTCAATCTCTTTTGAAGGAGATTATCGTCACAATATATATATATATATATATATATATATATATATATATATATATATATATATATATATATATATATATATGTATATATATATATTTATATATATATATATATATATATATATATATATATATATATATATATATATGTCGTACCTAGTAGCCAGAACTCACTTCTCAGCCCACTATTCAAGGCCCGATTTGCCTAATAAGCCAAGTTTTCCTGAATTAATATATTTTCTCTATTTTTTTTCTTATGAAATGACAAAGCTACCCATTTCATTATGTATGAGGTCAATTGCTTTTTATTGGAGTTAAAATTAACGTAGATAGATGACCGAACCTAACCATCCCTACCTAACCTAACCTAACCTATCTTTATAGGTTAGGTTAGGTTAGGCAGCCGAAAAAGTTAGGTTAGGTTAGGTTAGGTTAGGTAGGTTAGGTAGTCAAAAAAACATTAATTCATGAAAACTTGGCTTATTAGGCAAATCGGGCCTTGTATAGTAGGCTGAGAAGTACGTTCTGGCTACTAGGTACGATATATATATATATATATATATATATATATATATATATATATATATATATATATATATATATATATATATATATATATATATGTATACTTATATATACATATATATATACATATATATATATATACATATATATATACATATATATATACATATATATATACATATATATATATACATATGCGAACAAGCCTGAATGGCTTGTTCCTCACGTGTGCCCCAAAGAATGAGGTGATTTGGTAAAATGCTATGCCCAAGATTACTATCCGAGTGCCGGCGGTGGGGTGGTTCAAATAGCCTCGGCTATCACCTCATTATGTCCGGTCGTGATGGTCAAGTGGATTAAGGCGTTTTGTACATACCAGTTGCGTTGCTCCTGGGAGTATGGGTTCGAGTCACTTCTGGGGTGTGAGTTTTCAGTTATATATACATATATATATATACATATATATATGCATATATATATATATATATATATATATATATATATATATATATACATATATATATATATATACATATATATACACACATATATATATATACACATATATACATATGTATATATACATATGTATATACATACATATATATTTATACATGCTATATGTGCTTGGGGCTCTACTACCCAAAATCACTTACGTCCTCTAATTACTCAACACAAAGCTGCTATTAGGACAATATCCAATTCTGGCCCCAGACATCACTCGGTACCCCTACTCAAATCTCTGAATATGTTAGACATTAAGTCACTGCACATTCTCTCATGTGTATTATACATATATAAAACGCTAAACTATAATGCCACTCCTGATCTCAAAAGCTTCATAGAAGGTTGTAACAGAACCCATGAGCACCACACCAGAAATAAATACAGTTTTGATATTCCTAGAGTATGACTTAATCAAACCAGAAATGCTCTACAAATCAAGGGGCCCAGAATGTGGAATGACCTTCCCAACCATGTTAAAGACTGTACCTCTCTCAACCAGTTTAAGTTAAAAACGAAGCTATACCTAATAAATTCCCTGTAACCCACCTTACCCCTCTGTTGTCAACCAATGTATGTTTTTTGTTTTTTTTGTTTTTCAAATCAACGCTGTTTGAATGTAATTTTCTGTAATAATTTGTAATTGTATTTGTGCTGCTTTTTCAACAATGTTCCCCCCTCTTTTACGTCTATTTTTATATGTACTCAACACATCTTATTCTTTTTACCCATTAGTTTTAAGCTTTAGTCATTAATGTTTTTCCAGCCCGAAACGCTTTGCGAAATAGTGGTTTTAGGCGTTGTATGTACTAGCTCTATCTATAAAGCCAACAAACCTTGTAAAATCTCTATGTATGTACCTTACCTAAATATAAATTATTATTATATATATATATATATATATATATATATATATATATATATATATATATATATATATATATATATTTCGTACCTAGTAGCCAGAACTCACTTCTCAGCCTACTATTCAAGGCCCGATTTGCCTAATAGGCCAAGTTTTCCTGAATTAATATATTTACTATAATTTTTTTCTTATGAAATGATAAAGCAACCCTTTTCTCTATGTATGAGGTCAATTTTTTTTATTGGAGTTAAAATTAACGTAGATATATAACCGAACCTAACCAACCCTACCTAACCTAACCTAACCTATATTTATAGGTAAGGTTAGGTTAGGTAGCCAAAAAAAGCTAGGTTAGGTTAGGTTAGGTAGGTTAGGTAGACGAAAAAACATTAATTCATGAAAACTTGGCTTATTAGGCAAATCGGGCCTTGAATAGTAGGCTGAGAAGTGCGTTCTGGCTATTAGGTACGACATATATATATATATATATATATATATATGTCGTACCTAATAGCCAGAACGCACTTCTCAGCCTACTATTCAAGGCCCGATTTGCCTAATAAGCCAAGTTTTCATGAATTAATGTTTTTTCGTCTACCTAACCTACCTAACCTAACCTAACCTAGCTTTTTTTGGCTACCTAACCTAACCTTACCTATAAATATAGGTTAGGTTAGGTTAGGTAGGGTTGGTTAGGTTCGGGCACATATCTACGTTAATTTTAACTCCAATAAAAAAAAATTGACCTCATACATAGAGAAAATGGTTGCTTTATCATTTCATAAGAAAAAAATTATAGTAAATATATTAATTCAGGAAAACTTGGCTTATTAGGCAAATCGGGCCTTGAATAGTAGGCTGAGAAGTGAGTTCTGGCTACTAGGTACGACATATATATATATATATATATATATATATATATATATATATATATATATGTCGTACCTAGTAGCCAGAACGCACTTCTCAGCCTACTATGCAAGGCCCGATTTGCCTAATAAGCTAAGTTTTCATGAATTAATTGTTTTTCGACTACCTAACCTACCTAACCTAACCTAACCTAACTTTTTCGGCTACCTAACCTAACCTAACCTATAAAGATAGGTTAGATTAGGTTAGGTAGGGTTGGTTAGGTTCGGTCATATATCTACGTTAATTTTAACTCCAATAAAAAGAAATTGACCTCATACATAATGAAATGGGTAGCTTTATCCTTTCATAAGAAAAAAATTAGAGAAAATATATTAATTCAGGAAAACTTGGCTTATTAGGCAAATCGGGCCTTGCATAGTAGGCTGAGAATTGCGTTCTGGCTATTAGGTACGACATATATATATATATACATATATATAATATATATATAATATATATATATATATAATATATATATATATATATATATATATATATATATATATATAATATATAATATATAATATATATAATATATAATATATAATATATAAAATATATATGTATATATATATATATATATATATATATATATATATATATATATATATATATATATATATATATATATATATATATATATATATATATATATTGTGACGGTAACGCGTTGGTGTTCGGCTGTTCAAAGCTAGGGGTATGGCCTCGTCACATAGAATAAAAAAAAAATAGAAAATCTGGAACTTCGTCTGTGGTAAGGTAAGGAGAAGACACACAAAACACAAGTAAATTTTAACAATGGAATTTTAATTACGTTAGATAAACAAAACATGAATAAAATGGACATACAAATTCGTATAATAAAATCAATCAATCAAAATAATAAGAATAATTAAATGAAAAAATGAAAAGTTTCGTTAAGACAAGTGAGCAATAACAAGCTGTGCAATATACAAGAGAATGAGAGGTGCAGGAATATTGGCTTTAAGCTATCACCTCTCTTAGTACACGTAAGCCAAAGCTCCGTCTACTAGGAAGAAGTGTTAACCGTATGAAAGCACTGAATATTCTGAGGACTGAGGTCGTGGCGGCCCCAGACATCAAGTAGTATAGTGGGTGGAGTGCAGTTGCAGCCAGACCGGCGGCCAATCAGCGAGGAGCCGGCAACAAGACAGGTAGTTTGGCGGTTTGAGGTGAGGCAGGTGTTCCTGGCTGCATACGTTTTGCTCTCTGGCAAACCTTGGAGATGTTGTTGTCGTTGTTGGACATTTCTTCCATAGTAGTTTTATATAGATGTATCGACGTATTTTTGGAGGGAAGAGCAGGCTCAATCTCTTGAAGGAGATTATCGTCACAATATATATATATATATATATATATATATATATATATATATATATATATATATATATATATATATATATATATATATATATATATATGTCGTACCTAATAGCCAGAACGCACTTCTCAGCCTACTATTCAAGGCCCGATTTGCCTAATAAGCCTAGTTTTCATGAATTAATGTTTTTTCGTCTACCTAACCTACCTAACCTAACCTAACCTAGCTTTTTTTGGCTACCTAACCTAACCTTACCTATAAATATAGGTTAGGTTAGGTTAGGTAGGGTTGGTTAGGTTCGGTCATATATCTACATTAATTTTAACTCCAATAAAAAAAAATTGACCTCATACATAGAGAAAAGGGTTGCTTTATCATTTCATAAGAAAAAAATTATAGTAAATATATTAATTCAGGAAAACTTGGCTTATTAGGCAAATCGGGCCTTGAATAGTAGGCTGAGAAGTGAGTTCTGGCTACTAGGTACGACATATATATATATATATATATATATAAATATATAATTCATATTTATATATGAATTGTGATATTACTATACAATTCTTACAAGATTTTATATTACTTACATTACTATACAGTTATACAAGAGTTGTGATATTACTATACAATTCTTTAGGCTGCTACCAACGGATAACACTCCAATATTCCTCGAAGTCTTCATCCTATAACCGTACTAGGTTACTGCTCACTCCTCAGCTCACAACATTCTGCACTCTTCACTGCTTTGGACTAAAATTTAGGGTACAAAATACTTATATATCTCCTTCTGTAAAACAGACATCGACCTCTCACCTTGCACTGCGCCTTTCAGGCCAAAAAACGCAATCAAGCACTCCCTAAAACCTTAATGTGTACGAACAATCCTCTGTTCAATTCCTCGAGGTTCACTATCAAATACATTTGTCTGGTTTCTCAAAATCAGGTTAGGTACTCCATGCAGTTCCTCCAATCTGCTGCATCTGAAGTCCTCCTGGAATGTCAGTGAAGCTCTCTCACATGGCTTCACACAAAAGACGTGTAGCTCCCTACACTACCTGAAAATTCACTATGTCCATGGAGTTCCGCGCCTCACTGGAAGTTCTCTTCCACTTGGACTTTAGCTCAGACTATGAATTTCAGCTCACACTTGGAGTTCAGCATACACTCCTCCTCTGGTACGAAGTTCCTTCACTAACTTCTCCCGCAGGGATCTATGACGTAAGGGCGCTCAGGCTCTGGTGTTCAATGGCGGTCACACAGGCCGCCCATATAAATCGCTATAGGAATGCTTAACAAGACTTCCTCTAGTCCTGACTTGAGTTCTCGGAGTTGCCCAGCAGGATCCACAACAGAAATGCCTGCTTAATTCCTTTCTCTTGAAGCACACACAATTAGAGTTCCACAAATGTGCGACCAAATGTCACTTCCAGGTTGTCTCTAATGTATCAAAATTACGGAGAAATGGCGTACTATGTCCCCAAACAGCTCCTCACACTTGCAAACAAGTTGCCTTCTCGCCACCACTAACACAGGGAACTATATTCTTCCTCCTTACAGGAGATCAACGAAGTACGATCACCTCTGACGACTGCTGTGACTCAAATGTGGTCGCGACGTCCATCTAGCGTCACTTCACGTCCCCAAAGTATCGACATCTCTTTTCATGTCATTTATTTAAATGCTCATCCTCTGATCATATTTTAAAATTATTTATTAATACATACATCTTTCCTCTGACCTTTCATATCAGGTCTAAAAGGCAGAATAACTCTCCCTAGGTAGACTCATTCCACCCAGGCTACATGGAGTCATAATGGTGACCCTCAATTATAAACACATTCATCATGCTGTGTTCGGCTCTTTTTCTAACCAGTAATTCCTCGGGGTGAATGTGGACATTATGAAGGAGCTAGCTGGCCGTGAGCGGGTTAGGTCAGCGCTTGTATCATTCTCCCAAAACCTCCGAGAAATGAATAAAAATGCGGCGTCAGCTTGACAACTTTGTCGAATTATACTACTCATTATATATTTAAAGACAAATGCTATGATTACAAATAATGTTTATTAAACTTGCATTACAAAATAGTCACCTATTTAAACTGGATTAATGATTCTGGTATCTCCGGACAGTAATTTAACATCGAGTGTTCGGGCGGGAGGAAAAGTGAAAATTACTGACTGTAACGTCACACAAAACTAAGCAGACATCAGGGACACACAGAGAAATCTCAGTAATGTGATACATGATCAATGGGAAAAGCGTCCGGGGATACCCAGCGCATAGGTTCGAGTCCTCATCACCGCTCATGTGGATTTTCACATCAGGAATGTTGTCCATGCTGTTCAGCGCCTTGTTTAACCTTAGTACTGGTAGGATACAATGTTATTCTAGCCGTTGTGACAGGTTGCAGTATTGCTCAATGACGCTCATCTGTTGTGATGGGTTGCAGTGTTGCTGACATGGTCAGTAGGTCCACTGACACCGTCAGTAGGTCCACTGACACCGTCAGTAGGTCCCCTGACTTGTAGTAACCCCGTCCTGCTAATCCCTTTACTCACTCAACACCCCCAAGCTTAACACTGCTTGCAGATCACTGTGACCCTCACTGAACTACGAGCTAATATTATATCTGAAATATTAAATGAGTGGGAAGCAACAAATGAAGGGTTTATTAATTTTAAAATAATGAATAAAAACTTAATGTACACTGCCACCACCTCCCTGACCTCTGAATGTGTCTATTACTGATCTCCCAAGGAGGAGAGAAATCAATAATCATGAGCTCAAGAGCATAGGAACCTTGGTAAATAAGGCTTGGGGATTTAAATGTGAATCTTTACTTTACTTATTGAGGATTCAAGGGCAGTTCTAATATTCATGAAATAGAGGAGACCACAGGGGGATTTCTAGTACCGCAAAAACACCACATAAAAAGACTCAGCATTAATAACAAAAGGGGGGAACATAACTGTTATGAGGGTAGCGTGACTGTACTGAGAGGGCCAATAGTACAAGATAAAAGAGTTCCTAAAATAGTTGATAACTAGTTCAATATTCCATTTAATAATCAACAAGCTCAGAGTCTGAATAATCTGTGAGTAACAAGGTTCATCTTATGTCTGGCAAGGAAGACGGAATCAAGATATGAAAAGCCCCGAGTATAAACATTATTGTTAACTGAGTATCCTTCTTACATATCTATTTACATTCAATTTGACCTCTGGTTTCCAATATGAACCGAGGGTCGTAACAATAACTAAAAACAAAACATTAATAATCACTTTATTTATTAAAGACATGTATATTGAAATCAAATTGAAATATATCCTACTCTAAATAATATCCCTAAGAGGCAACGGTCTGACTCAATGATGGACATAATACACAAGCACACTTTACCTTAACCTGCAATACTGGCCACAGATGTTGAGTAGTTTGCCTCCCTCAGGTCCCCCTGGACTGGTTCCTAAGTCAAGCACAAGACACACTACCTAATATTTTCTAAATAAGCTATACAAGTGGAAACAAGCTACACCCCACCTAGATTTCCTAGGCCCAAATAACCCCCACCCCTCTCCTAGACTAGAGTCAATGAGTTCAAAGTCTTACTCTAGGCCTTGATCCAGCCAGCCAATGGGACGTCTGGCACTACCCTTGGGGACTCCGCCAGCTAGGCCTCCCTGGGACATCTACCTAATGAACAAAAAGCCCCTGCTCTTTGCCAATGAAAAGCCTGACACTTGCCCGGGAGGGGGTCCTCTCCCAGAAACTGGAAAATATGCAGTAATGACCAACTCGTAGGAACAAGTTGGCTGGCCACCTAAAGGAAACATGAGAGCACGATTTTATGGCACTAGAGTTTACTGGCCCTCTATCTGTCAATAGCTATAGGGAGGAACGAGAAAGAGAGAGAGGAAACGGTTGGGACGGATGCATTGGAAGGGATTAGAAGCAAAGATTGAAGGGAGGAATCAGAGAATAGGCATGGAAGGAGGATTTGGGACAGGAGGGGACAAGTGGCCTGACGGTCTCACTTGCCTAAGGGAAATTTGACTCGAGTAGTTTATGGCAAGAACGGCCAACAGGGAGGGGGGGGAGAGAGAGAGAGGGGAAGGAATGACCAAGGAAGGGGATGGCAATTGAGGGGAAGGGGGAGGGGGAAGGGGAAGGGGGGAGGGGAAGGGGAAGGGGAAGCTACGGTCTATGCACAGATCATTACAGTCAATAGGTCACCTGACACTGTTAGTAGGCCCTCTGAGACACGTCAATAGGTAGGTCCCCTACCATAGGTCCCCTCACCTATGTAGGTCAGTAGGTCCCCTGGCACCGTCAGTAGGTCCTCAGCTGACACCTTCAATAGATCCCCTGGCACCGTCAGTAGGATTTCTGACACCGTCACGGGACAGGGAGGCGGCGGCTGTGTGAGGCGTGATGAGTGGCTCACCTCTGAGGTCACGTCACAAACATACAGGTCACGAGTGTCTGCTCCTGGTCACTAATGAGCCTATTACCGCATATAGAAATATATTAACCCTGAAATTAACATAATACATGTGGATATGAGATTGTCAAAGATGACTAATATATTTAATATGCATTTTAATTGTTTTTCTTCTTCTGCTTATTATTATCATTATTGAGAAAACCCGTAGGAGCCGTAATATGGATTCGAACGTATGCGGTGGGTAGTCCCATACACACGCCCCAGACAATCGGGCCGCGACATGGTAAAAGGATTGCAACCTGTAATTCTACTGAACACCCGAGGGTTTCCTCGTGTGTTCTCTCCTATGGAGAGGAGAACATCGTGGCTCCTACGGATTTTCTCGTTGATACATCACATTAGTGTGATTACTACCCTGTGAATTTAAAGAGGCGCATCAGAGGAAGAACATTCCTAGATGATAGCCAGAGTGCTTGGGGAGATTGTGAGAAAATTCTGGTCTGGCTTCAGTTGAAGCCTCAGGAAAACCTCATTTGTTCAGTAGAACTCCAGATTGCAATCCTTTTACCATGTTGTGGCCTGATTGTCTGGGGCATGTGCATGTGAATACCCACCACATAGATTCGAACCCCCATTATGGCTAGTATGAATTTTCTCATTGATACATCAATTAGTGTGACTACTCTCTGTGTTGTTGTTATTATTATTATTATTATTATTATTATTATTATTATTACTAGTGGTACCCGGTCACGCATTGCTGTGGCTCAACAATGCATGCGCATTGTTGAGCCACAACAACCCTTCCCTGTCTCCCAGTCCTCCCTCCCCCGGCCCCTCGTCCTCACAACCATCCCCCACTCCCCCGTCCCCTCGTCCTCCCAAACATTACTCCCTCCCCCATCCCCTCGTCATCCCCAGGCATCACCCACTTCAGTCCCTCGCCTCTCCCCATCATTCCCCACTCCCTCGTCTGGTGCGTTCCCAAATAATTTGATGTTACCATCAGGAAAATGGGAACATTAAACTATCTGATGTTCCCATCACTGAAAAATAAGAAGAACAGTTAAAAAACGAAATGGAAAACAATGAATATATACAGAAAATAAACTATACTCACGAAATAAATGGTATGGTAAACAACACAGCTCAATTCCAACACAATATTACACAAAATAAATAACCAAAATGAAAATAAATCGAAATCTATGAAAATTAAATTTATCAATGCACTCAGAAACATTGAAATAGAATCGTAACATATTTAGTATAGCGTTTGTTGTTCTTATGTACAACAGATGGCACTGTTTAACTCTTAACATGCTAGAGGTATAATATCCTTTGTTCCCCACAGGCACATGTAATTTTGAAAAAAAAATATATTTTTTCTTCCTAACCTGTTAATTTGTGTTCACTGATCATGGGAAAAATAATAAAAAAGATCGTAAATGACATATATTGCCCGCTATAGGGCGGGGAAGTCTGGCAAAAAACAGGCGCTGACTCAGCGTGCGTCCCAGGCGGTCTGTTGATCGCCAGCTGTCAGGCCGGAGTTGCCACAAAGAGATAATTACCTAATTATTTCAATGTCTCTGATTGATTTTTCATAGTTTTTTTGCTGTAATATTATTCAATAGTGCGTAGTTTGATATATTTATATAATAAAATGAGTGAATCATCGCTGTACTTAAAAATATGGTGTGTATATTGTTGATTCTATTATGTTCATCAATCAGTGAACAAATACTTTGTCGGTTATTACACTATATACACAAGTTATATGTAAGTATCTGCATGTTTTGTTCGCCATAACGAACCACTAAGTTGCTATTATGAGTCAAAAAGTAACGAGGAGTGACCACCGTGTACCAGCCAGCCACTCACGCCCTCCCTCAAGTCATCTGACTCACCCACATTCTCCTCCCACAATAGTGTTTTTGCTTTTATTCACTATATACAGACGTTATATATAAGTATCTACATTCGTGTTCACCATAACGAACCACTAAGTTGGTATGCTGAGTGACAGCTCGCCACTGGCTGCTACTTCCTCCCTCCCTCAAGTCCCCTGACTCACCCACATTCTCCTCCCACAATACTGTTTTTGCTTTTATTCACTATATACACAGACACTATATATAAGTATCTACATTCATGTTCACCATAACGAGCCACTAAGTCGGTATACTGAGTGGCAATGGCAGCCCGTTACTGGCTGCCACTCCCTCCCTCCCTCACCTCACCTGACTTGCCACCATTCTCCACCCACCATACTGTTTTTGCTTTTATATACAGACGTTATATATAAGTATTTACATGTTTTGTTCACCATAACTGTACATCTAAGCTTGTATGGTGAGTAAAGGCACAAAGACGTAGCTACTTACACAGTCAGCTGATGGCGGCCGCCCTCAAGGCCAGACGCACTATTTCTCCTCCAACAATACTGTTTGTGGTGTTATTACACTATATACACACATTATATATAAATATCTACCTGTTTTATTCACCATACTTGTACAAGTAAACTGGTATGGTGCCCAAAGACCATCGTGGTAACCGGTAAACAACACCGTCGTCTGCACGGTGTTGTTGGGAGCCCTCACCAAAATGGCAGATCCCAACCTTCTCCTCTTGCTGTTTATACCCTCTATACACACGTTATATATAAGTATCTACATTTGTGTTCACCATAGCGAACCACTAAGCTGGTATGGTGAGTGCAGTCAATAAAAGGTGGCCACACACAGTCAGAAGACATCGCCACCACCCTCCCTCCCACAGCATTACTCCTCCCTCCATGGCGCACAGCGGTAAATATCACCACAATCCTGCTATTATCAGAACCCTGGTCAGTTTTATCACAGTCAGGGGTCTTCTGTAATAATATCATCACTACATAATAGCATGAACAAGTATATTATGGCATTTTTAGGCGATGCTGTGGTCACAAGCTGAACAGCAGTGCTGTTAGCTCATGCTGCGTGCGTCAGGATTGGTAGCTCACTCAATACTGAGGCCCCTAACACCCGGGAGTTTGGCCCACGATTTTTTTTTTAAATGGCGTCTGTTTACAAGAGCCCTGATGAAGATGTGGTGAACCCCGTGTATCCGCGGGCCGTTTAAATCTTGTGTAGTACTCCAACACGTCATATGACGTGATGCAAAGTTGACTGGAACAACTTCCAACACGTCATATGACATGATGCGCACTTTAAGGGTTAAAAACAATGTATTACCTATCACAGGTGTGGCATGTATATAGTAGGTATATAAAAACACGCGCATTTTTTAATTGAACGTTGTTTCAAAATATCAAAGCAATCGGTAAAGAGGTTTTGGAGATTTCCCTCACATGAAAAACACTGCTTTTGAAAAAAAATAATGTTTTTCTCTGAATCAGACGTGACATCTATATAGTATGTATATAAAAACCCATTCGTACGGGAATGGAACGTTGTGTAAAAATTTCAAAGCAATCAGTGAAGAACTCTCAGAGATTAGCAATTTTGAACAAATGAACATTTACATTTTTATTTATATTGATTATTATTATTATTATTATTATTATTATTATTATTATTATTTCTATTATCATCATTCAAGGTTATTTTATAAAGGACCGAGCCAGCCTGGAGAGAAGATGTGGGAAGAGACAATATTCTCACCCACGTTTAAACACTTTAGAGATAAACAACCTGACTAACTCTATACTATGCAAAAGAATGCCTGATTACCTAAACTAAGTTGGTCAGATGTTTTGGGATACCCTCACCTAAATTTGAGGTAGGAATGGTGTGGGGTACAGGACAGACGTAGGCTAGTCGGGATAGATCTAAGTTAAATGAATTAGGAAATAAAGTCTGTAACCCAATTCCTCAGAATAATTTTCTTGAACTCTGAAGTGAAAACGTCAAGAAAATTGGCATGAGTTGTCCGTAGAGTGCAGATGCTACTCCAGCCGTATACTTGCTATTTGTATTACCACTGCTACCTTATTCAATCTTGTGGTGTTGATATCCTCAAAATGCATCCGGAGTCTGCCAGTGCAGACCGCTTATCACATGCCTCTGTATGAATAACCATCCTGTGTGATGGGGATTTTTTAGCATCACCTAGTTAGCTTTTTTTTTTGACACACTGTACTCCACTTCATATAGTCTAGGGTAGCTGCACTAATGCAAATGTACCTAATATGTTAATAAAAAAAAAATACTTGCACATGCTCATAATTTACATTGTATAAAAATGGAAATGTCCGACTGCTCGAGGATAGATGGGAGAGAGGGAGTTTGTGAGGGTAATCAGAAAGGAAGAAATGGGAGGTGGAGGGTGAGGATAATGGGGAAAATTCGATAGATGGGAAGGAAAAGAGGTGAGGAAAGGGAGTGTTAAGGGAAAAAGAGAGGAGAGGGAGAGTGGGGAGATAAGTGCAAATGGGGAAGAGGAGGGACGTGGGGAGAGGGTAGAAAGAAGAGGGGTGGAATTGGCGGTGGAGGGAGAGGCAGACTATCCCAGGAACCGTCGAGTGCCCCTTCTAGTTAATTAACAGAAACTCTACTCCATGTTTTTCTATTATACACTGACCTTAAAAATAAAGACGGATAGTGAAAGAGAGAGAGAGAGAGAGAGAGAGAGAGAGAACAGGAGAAAAAGACACAGAGAGACAGACAGACAGACAGACAGAAAAGAGAAACAAACTAACAGAAACATGGTTACTGTTGGGTTCTCACTCCCTCTCTCTATATCTATAAAAATAATGTCTGTCAGTCCGTCCAAAGTTCGGTCTAGATGTTTGGGACCAGCCACGTGAAAACTTGTACAACAAAAAAATGCGAGATTATATATGTTAAACTCTTACATGAAACGTTAGAAAACTCGTGATCCCATACATTATAATATATCTTTGAAGGTCAAACTAAAAGATAAAACTATGAACATATTCAAGATAATACTCAAGAGCGTTAAAATAGTCTTCTTGAAATTATTCCCGCATTGAAGGATAAAAGTTTGTTTAAATATAATTCTAATTCAGAATGAAATACCAACAATATAATAACATATAACACACACGGATGGGGCCTCGTAGCCTGGTGGATAGCGCGCAGGACTCGTAATTCTGTGGCGCGGGTTCGATTCCCGCACGAGGCAGAAACAAATGGGCAAAAGTTTCTTTCACCCTGAATGCCCCTGTTACCTAGTAGTAAATAGGTACCTGGGAGTTAGTCAGCTGTCACGGGCTGCTTCCTGGGGGTGGAGGCCTGGTCGAGGACCGGGCCGCGGGGACACTAAAGCCCCGAAATCATCTCAAGATAACCTCAAGATATAAAACAACCACGTTCCCTCGCAGCGCCGGGTTGAGGACTTACCAAACTTGCGTGAAAAAGTGTGAGACAAAACTGTGAACCACGAACACAGAAGCCCATTAATCTCTCTTTAGTTAATAAAGAAAAAGCCGATACATATTTAATTCTTTCTCATCACGACATTTTTTAATAAAAAATTTCGGGAATATAATGACTTGTGGGAAACTCTGAGAGAATTTTAATAATTAAAATTCTAAAATCTGGCAAGACTCTGCCTAAAACATATATTTCTGCCTCATTATAGTGGCTAGCCTCCAGCACCCCGACTGTCACTCTTGAGTGGCTGTCAGGTCCCTCACTGTCACCCACAACACTGTTGTGTGGCTGACAGGTCCTTCACTATCACCAACAGTACTGTTGTGTGGCAGACAGGTCCTTCACTGTCACCCACAACACTGTTGTGTGGCTGACACTGTCACCCACAACACTATTATGTAACTGTTCACTACATTCCCCCTTGGAAAGATGTGCAGGTCTATACATTATATACCCATCAGTGTAAAACAAATGTATAACACTGAAGCTATGAGATGTATAACATTAGAAGCTATTGACAGTCATCTTCAAAATCTCAAACCAGCTGAATCCTATACTTTTAGTGACTGTGCAGTTATGCACTGGTAAAAAAGGTTGTGCATGTGTAGTATAAAAAGGGAATGAAATGATCATGTCTAGTTCACAGAGATTGAACAACTGGGCAAGTACTACACAGACAGAACCATTGGGTATTTATCTAGCCACTGAATACTTTAAGCTCAATGGAGGTGAAGTGATATTCTGTGACTCTAAAAGTGCTCTGCAGTCCTTAAATAACCCATCACAAATTACGTCTGAAGTAGTTTGTAATATTAATGATATGTAACTTTTGCTAATGATAACAACTATTGTATAAAATTTGTATGGATCCCATCCCATGTTGGAGTTGGAAAAGATAGCTTTGTAGATCGATTGGCCAATGAGGCTTGCAGGAAAGAAAACATTGATTATGACTTTAGACTATCTACTGCACTTATTAGAAACATGCAAATTAAAGAAATTATTTCAGCTTTAGAAGAACTAAGAAATGCCCAGAGACCTGAAAGCTGCAGTATTAAAAGCTATGACAATTTTTGTAATAATAGGTATTTGTATGTTTGTATGATTAGCATAGTAACCGGACCAGGCAATGTAATGTAGTCATTGTGGGAATTCGCCTTGGCTATAGACACATCTGGCAGGTTAGTGAGGCTGAGCCACTACCAGAATATTCAGAGTTTAAAATCTGTGACAACCTTTAATGTATTAACTAGTACACTATATTGTTGAATTTGAAACCGTAAAAGATTTTAGACCTCCTGGCCAATTGTACCACCAGCTGTGTAACTATTTCGTTGAATCTAGTGTACTGGACGATATCCTAACAATTTAGCCAAAATTTGTTTGTCCATTTTAAAGAAAAATTAAATTATATTATTTTTAAGCTGTATCTCTTATGAACACATCCCTGCCCTTGTGTGGCAGTGCACAATAGAAACTTGGTTTTTACATTTCGGACATTAAAACATTGACTATAACCATGAGACATATGTGCTTCAGCCAACAGTTTAGACCTATTATCTTGTGTTCGACCCTCTGTCCTGTGTGACAGTGAATACCAGCATTATCCTCACTTTAATAAGACTAAATTGAAATCCTCAGATTAGAAAATTGGAATTACATTTTGTCAATAAAAATGTTAATAATAATAACTGGAGCCTTCCTGTTCTTTAATAGCCACAACTACCAATGATATTTTCCTCTCCAGCAGCTAACTAGTGCAACTTGCTGTGAACATTGCATCTGACCTCTGGATCTGGACTAAACTGTGTGGGCCAAAGGGAGGGTGTGACTGTGTGGGCCAGATGGAGTGTGTGATTGCATTGGCCAGATGGAGAGTGTGACTGTGTGGGCCAGAGAGAGAGTGTGGCTGTGTTGGCCAGAGGGAGAGTGTGACTGTGTGGGCCAGAGGGAGGGTGTGACTGTGTGGGCCAGAAGGAGGGTGTAGCTGAGTGGGCCAGTGGAAAGGAGTGACTGTGAGTGCCAGAGTGAGGGTGTGGTTGTGTGGGCCAGATGGAGGGTGTGACTGTGTGGGCCAGAGGAAGAGTGTGACTGTGTGGGCCAGAGGGAGGGGTGTGTCTGTGTGGGCCAGAGGGAGGGGTGTGTCTGTGTGGGCCAGAGGGAGGTTGTGTCTGTGTGGGCCAGAGAGTGTGGCTGTGTTGGCCAGAGGGAGGGTGTGACTGTGTGGGCCAGAGGGAGAGTGTGACTGTGTGGGCCAGAGAGAGAGTGTGACTGTGTGGGCCTCAGGGTGAGTGTGATTGTGTGTAGACCAGAGGGAGAGTGTGACTGTGTGGGCCAGAGGAAGAGTGTGACTGTGTGGGCCAGAGGGAGGGGTGTGTCTGTGTGGGCCAGAGGGAGGGGTGTGTCTGTGTGGGCCAGAGGGAGGTTGTGTCTGTGTGGGCCAGAGAGTGTGGCTGTGTTGGCCAGAGGGAGGGTGTGACTGTGTGGGCCAGAGGGAGAGTGTGACTGTGTGGGCCAGAGAGAGAGTGTGACTGTGTGGGCCTTAGGGATAGTGTGATTGTGTACTCACCTAGTTGTACTCACCTAGTTGTGTTTGTGGGGGTTGAGCTCTGGCTCTTTGGTCCCGCCTCTCAACCGTCAATCAACAGGTGTACAGATTCCTGAGCCTATTGGGCTCTATCATATCTAACTCCGACACTAAAAAAGTTCTTTCTAATATCTCTGTGGCTCATTTGGGCACTCAGTTTCCACCTGTGTCCCCTTGTGCGTGTGCCTCTTGCGTTAAATAGCCTGTCTTTATCTACCCTATCAATTTCCTTCAGAATCTTGAATGTGGTGATCATGTCCCCCCTAACTCTTCTGTCTTCCAGCGAAGTAAGGTTTAATTCCCGTAGTCTCTCCTCGTAGCTCATACCTCTCAGCTCGGGTACTAGTCTGGCGGCAAACCTTTGAACCTTTTCCAGTTTAGTCTTATCCTTGACTAGATATGGACTCCATGCTGGGGCTGCATACTCCAGGATTGGCCTGACATATGTGGTATACAAAGTTCTGAATGATTCTTTACACAGGTTTCTGAATGCCGTTCGTATGTTGGCCAGCCTGGCATATGCCGCTGATGTTATCCTCTTGATATGTGCTGCAGGAGACAAGTCTGGCGTGATATCAACCCCCAAGTCTTTTTCTTTCTCTGACTCCTGAAGAATTTCGTCTCCCAGATGATACTTTGTATCTGGCCTCCTGCTCGCTACACCTATCTTCATTACATTACATTTGGTTGGGTTAAACTCTAACAACCATTTGTTCGACCATTCCTTCAGCTTGTCTAGGTCTTCTTGAAGCCTCAAACAGTCCTCTTCTGTTTTAATCATTCTCATAATTTTTGCATCGTCCGCAAACATTGAGAGAAGTGAATCGATACCCTCCGGGTGATCATTTACATATATCAGAAACAAGATAGGACCGAGAACAGAGCCCTGTGGGACTCCACTGGTGACTTCACGCCAATCGGAGGTCTCACCCCTCACCGTAACTCTCTGCTTCCTATTCCTTAGGTACTCCCTTATCCACTGGAGCACCTTACCAGCTACACCTGCCTGTCTCTCCAGCTTATGTACCAGCCTCTTATGCGGTACTGTGTCAAAGGCTTTCTGACAATCCAAGAAAATGCAGTCCGCCCAGCCCTCTCTTTCTTGCTTAATCTTTGTCCCCTGATCGTAGAATTCTATCAAGCCTGTAAGGCAAGATTTACCCTCCCTGAACCCATGTGGGCGATTTGTCACGAAGTCCCTTCTCTCCAGATGTGTTACCAGGTTTTTTCTCACGATCTTCTCCATCACCTTGTATGGTATTCAAGTCAAGGACACTGGCCTGTAGTTCAGTGCCTCTTGCCTGTCGCCCTTTTTGTATATTGGGACCACATTCGCCGTCTTCCATATTTCTGGTAGGTCTCCCGTCTCCAGTGACTTACTATACACTATGGAGAGTGGCAAGCAAAATGCCTCTGCACACTCTTTCAGTATCCATGGTGAGATCCCGTCTGGACCAACAGCCTTTCTAACATCCAGATCCAGCAGGTGTCTCTTGACCTCCTCTCTCGTAATTTCGAACTCTTCCAAGGCCGCCTGGTTTACCTCCCTTTCTCCTAGCACAGTGACCTCACCTTGTTCTATTGTGAAGACCTCCTGGAACCTCTAGTTGAGTTCTTCACACACCTCTCTGTCATTCTCTGTATACCTGTCCTCGCCTGTTCTAAGTTTCAATACCAGTTCTTTCACTGTTGTTTTCCTTCTGATGTGACTGTGGAGTAGCTTTGGTTCGGTCTTGGCTTTGTTTGCTATATCATTTTCAAAACTTTTCTCTGCTTCTCTTCTCACCCTGACGTACTCATTCCTGGTTCTCTGGTATCTCTCTCTGCTTTCTGGTGTTCTGTTATTCCGGAAGTTCCTCCACTCCCTTTTGTTCAGTTTCTTCGCTTCCATACATGCCCTATTATACTATGGATTCTTCTGTTGCTTCTCCGATTTTTCCCTTTGGGCCTGGATGAACCTGTTTACTGCCTCCTGACACTTTTGGGTAACATAGTCCATCATACCCTGTACAGACTTATCTCTGAGGTCTGTGTCCCAAGGTATTTCACTTAGGAAACTTCTCATCTGTTCATAATTCCCCTTTCGGTATGCCAGCCTTTTGATTCCTAGGTCTTTTTTGGGGGAGATAATTCCTAGCTCTACCAGGTACTCAAAGTTCAATACACTGTGGTCACTCATTCCCAAGGGCGCTTCCATCTTAACTTCCCTTATATCCCACTCATTTAGGGTAAATATCAAATCAAGCATTGCTGGTTCATCTTCTCCTCTCATTCTTGTTGGTTCTTCGATGTGCTGGCTTAAAAAAGTTTCTTGTTGCCACGGCCAGCAGCTTAGCTCTCCATGTTTCTAGTCCTCCATGCGGGACTCTGTTCTCCCAATCTATCTTCCCATGGTTGAAGTTTCTCATAATTAGTAGTCCAGATCCATTCCTGCTAGCAACAGAAGCTGCTCTTTCTATTATATTAATGGTGGCCATGTTGTTTCTATCATATTCCTGTCTAGGTCTTCTGTCATTTGGTGGTGGATTATATATGACTACAACTATAATTTTTTTCCCTCCATTTGTTATGGTACCTGCTATGTAGTCACTGAAACCTTCACAGCCCTGAATAACCATCTCCTCAAACTCCCAGCCTTTTCTTACCAGCAGAGCTACACCACCCCCACCTCTTCCTTCCCTCTCTTTCCTCATAACATAATAGGCCTGTGGGAACACTGCGTTTGTTATCGTTTTCGTTAGCTTTGTTTCTGTGAGGGCTATTATGTCTGGGTTTTCCTCTAGTACCCGTTCTCCAAGCTCATTTGCTTTATTTGTAATTCCATCTATGCTAGTGTACATTGCTTTGAGGCTCAGTTTCTTCTGTCCCTTCTCAAATCGCCTCCTTGGTGAGTGTTCTGTTGGTGGGGGAAAGCTGTTCCATGGGTGTGAGGACCTGTGAGGTGAATAACAGGGTCTCAGAGGATACTGGGATGAGGGGCCGGGAATCCAGTGACGGGGGAGGGACAGGGAGGGTATGGTGTGAAAGGGGAGGGAGGACAGGAAGGAAAGGGGGGGGGGAGGGAGGACTCGGCGGGAGGAGGGGAGGGGTAGAAGGGTGGGGATTGGGTGTGGGGGGAGGGAGATTTGGCTGAACATTTGAGTGGGGGCAGGGAGGGTTTGGGGTAGGGGGGGTTTTCTATGCAGAGGAGGGTGGCGGAGTTGTCCTCCCCTCTGGTTTTACTGGGTGGCTGGTTGTGGGTTGCCCCCTTGCCTCTGGGGGTGTTGTGTTGGGAGCTGTGACTTCCTGGTTTTCCCCTCTCGCCCTGCACCTCTTCCTTGCTTCTGCCACCACGGCTCTCTCCTCCCTTGTCATGTCTCTCTGGAGGAATACATTTTTGAATTTTCCCACGTTTTTCAGGGATCTCTTCCTTGATAGAATCTTCTCCTTTGTGCACTCACTTGCAAACACTATCTTTATCACTCGGTCTCGGTCTTTGCTGTACCAACCTAGCCTGAAAACCTTCTCAATGCTATGCTCAGCCCCTTCCATGTCTAGTGCCTTTAGTACTTCATTCACTGCTGCTTTGTCCTTGTCATTCCACACTGTCCTATTAGAGCCTTCTTGCTCTTTAATACCCACAGCAACCACTGATCTGTTCCTTTCCAGCAGTTGGCTAGTGGAGCATCCCGCCTCCTGTGAGGTGGCTGCATTCATGGCCACCTCCATCATTGCAGTCATTACTTCAGGTTTTTTTTTTAGTATTTCTGCAAATGTTGCTTTTATTGTGGTATTCTCATCCAAAAAACTATTACCACCTTCTCCCTGGATGATTTTCTGAGTCTCAGCCTCGATACCATTCTCTTTGAGGGCTCTAATCTCCTCCTTTGCTGCTGTCAGCTCTCTTTTCAGGTTGCTTATTTCGTTCTTCATTTCCAGCATCATTTCTTGCATCTCACTCTTGATGTCCTCCAGAAACTGGGCGAACATTTCCTTCCTTCAGTTCGTCACCTTGGCTCTTCCATGTTCCCCCTGGTACCTTTAGCTGTCATGCTTGCCCCTGTTCCTATAGTTGTGCCGTGACAGGATTTGTCAGGAGGGCAGAGAGAGAGAGAGAGAGAGAGAGAGAGAGAGAGAGAGAGAGAGAGAGAGAGAGAGAGAAAGAGAGAGAGGGAGAAAGAGAGAGAGAGAAAGAGAGAGAGAAAGAGAGAGAGAAAGAGAGAGAGAAAGAGAGAGAGAAAGAGAAAGAGAGAGAAAGGGAGTGATAAAGGGAGAGATAAATGGGTGGGTGGGTGGGGGCGATCCGACCCTTCCACTGAAGTGAGAAGTAGAAGGGGAGGGGGTAGTGGCTGTCAGTAGACCAGAGGGAGAGTGTGACTATGTGGGCGAGAGGGAGAGTGTGGCTGCGTGGGCGAGAGGGAGAGTGTTATTGCGTGAAGACCAGAGGGAGAGTGTGACTGTGTGGGCGAGAGGGAGAGTGTGGCTGCGTGGGCCAGAGGGAGAGTGTGACTGTAGGGACAGAGGGAGGGTGTGACTGTGTTAGCAAGAGGGAGAGTGTGATTGTGTTGGCGAGAAGGAGGGTGTGGCTGTGTTGGCAAGAGGAAAAGTGTGACTGTGTGGGCCAGAGGTAGAGTGTGGCTCTGTGGGCCAGAGGGAGAGTGTGACTGTGGGGACAGAGGGAGGGTGTGGCTGTGTTGGCAAAAGGGAGAGTATGACTGTGTTGGCCAGAGTGAGAGTGTGACTGTGTGGAGTAAAGGGAGAGTGTGACTGTGTGGGCCAGAGGGAGAGTGTGACTGTGTGGAGTAGAGGGAGAGTGTGACTGTGTGGGCCAGAGGGAGGGTGTGGCTGTGTTGGCCTGAGGGAGAGTGTGACTGTGTGGGTCAGAGGGAGGGTGTGACTGTGTTTGCCTGAGGGAGAGTGTGACTGTGTGGACCAGAGGGAGAGTGACTGAGTGGGCCAGAGGGAGAGTGTGACTGTGTGTAGACCAGAGAGAGAGTGTGACTGTCTAGACCAGCGGGAGAGTGTGACTGTGTTGGCCAGAGGGAGAGTGTGACTGTGTTGGCCAGAGAGAGGGTGTGGAATTGTGGGCCAGTGGGAGGGTGTGGCTGTGTTGGCCTGAGGGAGAGTGTGACTGTGTTGGCCAGAGGGAGAGTGTGACTGTGTTGGCCAGAGAGAGGGTGTGGAATTGTGGGCCAGTGGGAGGGTGTGGCTGTGTTGGCCTGAGGGAGAGTGTGACTGTGTAGGCCAGAGGGAGAGTGTGACTGTGTAGGCCAGAGGGAGAGTGTGGCTGTGTAGGACAGAGGGAGAGTGTAACTGTGTGGGCCAGAGGGAGAGTGTGACTGTGTAGGCCAGAGGGAGACTGTGACTGTGTGGGCCAGAGTGAGGGGTGTGGTTGTGTTGGCCAGAGGGAGGGTGTGACTGTGTGGGCCAGAGGGAGGGTGTGGCTGTGTGTAGAACAGAGGGAGAGTGTGACTGTGTGGGCCAGAGGGAGACTGTGACTGTGTGGGCCAGAGTGAGGGGTGTGGTTGTGCTGGCCAGAGGGAGGGTGTGACTGTGTGGGCCAGAGGGAGGGTGTGGCTGTGTGGGTCAGAGGGAGAGTATGACTGTGGGGACAGAGGGAGGGTGTGACTCTGTTGACAAGAGGGAGAGTGTGACTGTGTTGGCCAGAGGGAGAGTATGGCTGTGTGTAGACCAGAGGGAGAGTGTGACTGTGTGGGCCAGAGGGAGAGTGCGACTGTGTTGGCCAGAGGGAGGGTGTGGCTGTGTGTAGACCAGAGGGAGAGTGTGACTGTGTGGGCCAGAGGGAGAGTGTGACTGTGTGGGTCAGAGGGAGAGTGTGACTGTGTGGGCCAGAGGGAGGGAGTGACTGTGTGGGCCAGAGGGAGAGTGTGACTGTGTGTAGACCAGAGGGAGAGTGTGGTTGTGTGGGCCAGAGGGAGGGAGTGACTGTGTGGGCCAGAGGGAGGGAGTGACTGTGTGGGCCAGAGGGAGAGTGTGACTGTGTGGGCCAGAGGGAGAGTGTGACTGTGTGGGTCAGAGGGAGAGTGTGACTGTGTAGGGTAGAGGGAGAGTGTGACTGTGTGGGCCAGAGGGAGAGTGTGACTGTGTGAGCCAGAGGAAGGGTGTGACTGTGTGGGCCAGAGGGAGGGTGTGGCTGTGTGTAGACCAGAGAGAGAGTGTGACTGTGTGGGCCAGAGGCAGTGAGTGACTGTGTGGGCCAGAGGGAGAGTGTGACTGTGTGGGCCAGAGGGAGGGTGTGACTGTGTGGGCCAGAGAGAGAGTGGGACTGTATTGGCCGGAGGGAGAGTGTGACTGTGTGGGCCAGAGGGAGGGAGTGGCTGTGTTGGCCAGAGGGAGAGTGTGACTGTGCGGGCCAGAGGGAGGGAGTGGCTGTGTTGGCAAGAGGGAGAGTGTGACTGTGTGGCCCAGATGGAGAGTGTGACTGTGTGTAGACTAGAGTGAGAGTGTGACTGTATTGGCCGGAGGGAGAGTGTGACTGTGTGGGCCTAAGGGAGAGTGTGACTCTGTGGGCCAGAGAGAGAGTGTGACTGTGTGAGCCAGAGAGAGAGTGTGACCGTGTGGGCCAGAGGAAGGGAGTGACTGTGTAGCCAGAGGAAGGAAGCGACTGTGTTGGCCATTGGGAGAGTGTGGTAGTGTTGGCCAGAGGGAGGGTGTGGCTGTGTTGGCAAGAGGTAGAGGGTGACTGTGTTGGCCAGAAGGGGACTGTGGCTGTGTGGGCCAGAGGGAGGGAGTGATTGTGAGGGCCAGAGGGAGGATGTGACTGTGTGGGCCAGAGAGAGGGAGTAGCTGTGTGATTCAGTGAAAGGGAGTGACTGTGTGGGCCAGCGGTAGGTAGTGACTGTGATGGCTAAAGGTAGGGTGTGACTGTGTGGGCCAGAGTGAGGGTGTGGCTGTGTGGACCAGAGTGAGAGAGTGACTTTGTGGGCCAGAGGGAGACTGTGACTGTGTGGGCCAGAGGGAGAGTGTGACTGTTTGGGCCAGAGGGAGAGTGTGACTGTGTACTCACCTAATTGTACTCACCTAATTGTGCTTTCGGGGGTTGAGCTTTGGCTCTTTGGTCCCGCCTCTTAACTGTCAATCAACTGGTGTACAGATTCCTGAGCCTACTGGGCTCTATCATATCTACATTTGAAACTGTGTATGGAGTCAGCCTCCACCACATCACTTCCTAGTGCATTCCATTTATTAACTACTGTGATACTGAAAAAATTGAAAAAATTCTTTCTAACGTGTCTGTGGCTCATCTGGGTACTAAGTTTCCACCTGTGTCCCCTTGTTCGTGTCCCACCCGTGCTGAAGAGTTTGTCTTTGTCCACCCTGTCAATTCCACTGAGAATTTTGTAGGTGGTTATCATGTCTCCCGTTACTCTTCTGTTTTCCAGGGATGTGAGGTTCAGCTCCTTTAGCCTTTCCTCGTAGCTTAATGCTCTCAGTTCCGGGACGAGCCTGGTGGCATACCACTGAATCTTCTCTAACTTTGTCTTGTGTTTAACTAGGTATGGACTCCAGGCTGGAGCTGCATACTCCAGGATTGGTCTTACATAAGTGGTATACAGGGTTCTGAAAGATTCCTTACACAAGTTTCTAAAGGCAGTTCTTATGTTGTCCAGTCTAGCATATGCCGCTGATGATATTCTTTTGATGTGGGCCTCTGGGGACAGGTTCGGTGTGATATCAACCCCCAGGTCTTTCTCTCTATTTGACTCCTGCAGGATTTCACCTCCCAGATGATACCTTGTGTTCAGCTTCCTGCTCCCTTCGCCTAATTTCATCATCTTTCACTTTCCCGAGTTGTACTTTAGCAGCCATTTTCTAGACCATTCCTCCAGTTTATCCAGGTCATCCTGTAGTCTCTGTCTATCTTCACCCGTCTTGATTCTTCTCATAATTTTTGCATCATCAGCAAACATTGAGAGGAATGAGTCTATACCCTCCGGAAGATCGTTCACATATATTAGAAACAGGATGGGTCCAAGTACTGAGCCCTGTGGGACTCCGCTGGTGACATCTCGCCACTCTGATGTCTCCCCCCTCACCGTTACTCGCTGTTTTCTTTTGCTTAAGTACGCCCTTATCCACTGGAGCACCTTCCCTTTTACTCCTGCCTGTTGCTCCAACTTTTTTAACAGCCTTTTAAGGGGTACTGTGTGAAAGGCTTTTTGGCAATCCAGGAAAATGCAGTCGGCCCACCCTTCTCTTTCCTGCCTAATTTTTGTTGCCTGGTCATAAAATTCTATTAAACCTGTGAGGCACGATTTACCATCCCTGAACCCATGTTGGTGGTGCGTTACAAGGTTATTTCCCTCCAGATGCTCTACGAGCCTTTTCCTCACGATCTTCTCCATCACCTTGCATGGTATACAAGTTAAGGAAACTGGCCTGTAATTCAGTGCCTCTTGCCTGTCACACTCTTTGTATATTGGGACCACGTTAGCTGTCTTCCAACTTTCTGGTAAGTCTCCTGATTCCAGTGACCTGTTATACACCATAGAGAGTGGCACACTTAGTGCTTCTGCACCTTCCTTTAGTATCCATGGTGAGATTCTTTCAGGCTCAACAGCCTTTGTCACATCCAGCTCCAGCAGACACCTTTTGACCTCATCACTGGTGAGGTCAAATTCCTCCAAGGTTGCTTGGTTTGCCGCCTCCTCATTTAGTGCAGGGGCTTCTCCTTGTTCTATTGTGAAGACCTCCTGGAATCTCTTGTTGAGTTCTTCACACACCTCCTTGTCATTCTTTGTGTATCTGTTCTCCGCTTTTCGCAGCTTCATCACTTGTTCCTTCACTGCTGTTTTCCTCCTGATGTGGATGTGGAGCAGCTTTGGTTGGGTCTTGGCTTTACTTGCGATGTCATTTTCAAACTGTCTCTCTGCTTCCCTCCTCACTCTGAGGTACTCATTTCTGGCCCTCTGGTATCTCTCCCTGCTCTCTGGTGTTCTGTTATTTCTGTAGTTTCTCCATGTTCTTTTACTCAGTTGCTTCGCTACCTTGCATTCCTGGTTGAACCATGGGTTTTTCTGTTGTTTTTCGTTTTTCTCCTTTTGGACGGGGATAAACCTTTCTGCAGCTTCCTGGCACTTCTGGGTGACAAAATCCATCATCACCTGCACATTCTTGTCTCTAAGTTCTGTTTCCCATGTGTGGGCCAGAGGGAGGGGTGTGGCTGTGTTGGCCAGAGAGAGGGTGTGACTGTGTGGGCCAGAGGGAGAGTGTGACTGTGTGGGCCAGAGGGAGAGTGACTGTGTGGGCCAGAGAGAGTGTGTGACTGTGTACTCCAGAGGGAGAGTGTGCCTGTGTTGGCCGGAGGGAGGGTGTGACTGTGTGGGCCAGAGGGAGAGTGTGACTGTGTGGGAAAGAGGGAGTGTGTGACTGTGTACTCCAGAGGGAGAGTGTGCCTGTGTTGGCCGGAGGGAGGGTGTGAATGTGTGGGCCGGAGGGAGTGTGACTGTGTGTATACTAGAGAGAGAGTGTGACTGTGTGGGCCAGAGGGAGATGTGACTGTGTGGGCCAGAGGGAGAGTGTAGCTCTGAGGGCCAGAAGGAGGGAGTGACTGTGAGGGCCAGAGATTGTGACTGTGTGGGCCAGAAGGAGACTGGCTGTGGAGGCCAGAGGGAGGGAGTGACTGTGAGGGCCAGAGGGAGGATGTGACTGTGTGGGCCAGAGAGAGGGAGTAGCTGTGTGAGGCAGAGGAACGGAGTGACTGTGTGGGCCAGCGGGAGGTAGTGACTATGAGGGCCAAAGGTAGGGTGTGACTGTATAGGCCGGAGGGAGGGTGTGGTTGTGTGGACCAGAGTGAGAGAGAGACTGTGTGGGCCAGAGGGAGGGAGTGACTGTGTGGGCCAGAGGGAAGGAGTGACTGTGAGGGCCAGAGGGAGAGTGTAACTGTGTGGGCAAGAGGGAGGGAATGACTGTGAGGCCAGAGGGAGAGAGTGAATGTGTAGGCCAGAGGGAGAGTGTAACTGTGTGGGCAAGAGGGAGGGAATGACTGTGAGGCCAGAGGGAGAGTGTGAATGTGTGGGCCACAGAGAGATTGTAGCTGTGTGGGCCAGAGGGAGGAAGTGACTGTGAGGGCCAAAGGGTTGGAGTGACTGTGTGGGCCAGAGAAAGTGTGTGACTGTGTGGGCCAGAGGGAGATTGTGACTGTGTGGGCCAGAGGGAGGGGTGTGGTTGTGTGGGCCAGAGGGAGAGTGTGAATGTGTGTAGACCAGAGGGAGAGTGTGACTGTGTGGGCCAGAGGGAGAGTGTGACTGTGTGGGCCAGAGAAAGTGTTTGACTGTATGGGCCAGAAAAAGTGTGTGACTGTGTGGGCCAGAGGGAGATTGTGACGGTGTGGGCCAGAGGGAGGGGTGTGGCTGTGTTGGCCAGAGGGAGGGTGTGACTGTGTGGGCCAGAGGGAGGGAGCGACTGTGAAGGTCAGAGGGAGGGAGTTACTGTGTGGGCCAGAGGGAGAGTGTATCTGTGTGGGCAAGAGGGAGGGAGTGACTGTGAGGGCCGGATGGAGGGAGTGACTGTGTTGGCCACAGGGAGAGTGTGGCTGTGTGGGCCAGAGGGAGGAAGTGGCTGTTTGGGCCAGAGAGAGTGTGTGACTGTGTGGGCCAGAATTAGATTGTGACTGTGTGGGGCAGAGGGAGAGTGTGATTGTGTTGGCCAGAGGGAGGGTGTGAATGTATGGGCCAGAGGGAGGGTGTGGCTGTTTGGGCCAGAGAGAGGGTGTAGCTGTGTGGGCCAGTGCAAGGGAGTGACTGTGTGGGCTAGTGGGAGGTAGTGACTGTGAGGGCCAAAGGAGGGTGTGACTGTGTGGGCCGGAGGGTGGGTGTGACTGTGTGGGCCAGAGTGAGAAATTGACTGTCTGGGCCAGAGGGAGACTGTGTGGTCCAGAGGGAGGGGTGTGGCTGTGTTGGCCATTAGGAGAGTGTTGCTGTGTTGGCCAGAGGGAGGGTGTGACTGTGTGGGCCAGAGTGAGGGAGTGGTTGTGTGGGCCAGATGGATTGTGTGACTGTGTGGGCCAGAGGGAGAGTGTAACTGTGTGGGCCAGAGGGAGAGTGTTCCTGTGTGGGCCAGAGGGAGAGCGTGACTGTGTGGGCCAGAGGGAGAGTGTGACTGTGTGGGCCAGAGGGAGGGGTGTGGCTGTGTTGGCCATAAAGAGGGTGTGACTGTTTGGGCCAGAGAGAGAGTGGGACTGTGTGGGTCAGATGGAGGGGTGTGGCTGTGTTGGCCAGAAGGAGGGTGTGACTGAGTGGCCCAGAGGGCGAGTGTGAATGTGTTGGCAAGAGGGAGGGTGTGACTGTGTTGGCCTGAGGGAGAGTGTGACTGTGTGGGCCAGAGGGAGGGTGTGGCTTTGTTGGGCAGATGGAGGTTGTGGCTGTGTGGGCCAGAAGGAGAGAGTGGCTGTGTGGGCCAGAGGGAGGGAGTGGCTGTGTTGGCCAGAGAGAGGGAGTGACTGTGTGGGCCAGAGAGAGAGTGTTACTGTGTGGGCCTGAGGGAGGGTGTGACTGTGTGGGAGAGAGGGAGAGTGTGACTGTGTGGGTCAGAGGGAGAGTGTGACTGTGTGGGCCAGAGGGAGGGGTGTGGCTGTGTTGGCCAGAAGGAGGGGTGTGACTGTGTGGGCCAGAGGGAGAGTGTGACTGTGAGGGCCAGAGGGAGGGTGTGACTGTGTTGGCCAGAGGGAGAGTGTAATTGTGTGGGCCAGAGAGAGAGCGTGACTGTGTGGGCCAGAGGGAGAGCGTGACTGTGTGGGCCAGAGGGAGAGTGTGACTGTGTGGGCCAGAGGGAGGGGTGTGGCTGTGTTGGCCAGAAGGAGGGTGTGACTGTGTGGGCGAGAGAGAGAGTGTGACTGTGTGGGCCAGAGGGAGAGTGTGACTGTGAGGGCCAGAGGGAGGGTGTGAAATTGTGGGCCACAGGGAGGGTGTGACTGTGTGGCCCAGAGGGAGGGGTGTGACTGTGTTGGCATGAGGGAGAGTGTGACTGTGTGGGCCAGAGGGAGAGTGTGACTGTGTGGCCAGAGAAAGAGGTGTGGCTGTGTTGGCCAGTGGGAGAGGGTGACTGTGTGGGCCAGAGGGAGAGTGTGACTGTGTGGCCAGAGGAAGAGGTGTGGCTGTGTTGGCCAGTGGGAGAGGGTGACTGTGTGGGCCAGAGGGAAAATGTGACTGTGTGGGGTAGATGGAAAGTGTGACTGTGTGGGGTAGAGGGAAAGTGTGACTGTGTAGGCCACAGGGAGGGGTGTGGCTGTGTTGGCAAGAGGTAGAGTGTGACTGTGTGGACCAGAGTGAGGGTGTGACTGTGTTGGCCGGAGGGAGAGTGTGAATGTGTGGGCCAGAGGGAGAGTGTGACTGTGTGTAGACCAGAGACAAGGTTTGACTGTGTGGGCCAGAGGGAGAGTGTGACCGTGTGGGCCAGAGGGAGGGAGTGACTGTGTGGGCCAGAGGGAGGGAGTGGCTGTGTTGGCCAGAGGGAGAGTGTGACTGTGAGTGCCAGAGTGAGGGTGTGGTTGTAGGGGCCAGAGGGAGAGTGTGAATGTGTGGGCCAGAGGGAGGGGTGTGACTGTGTGGGCCAGAGGGAGAGTGTGACTGTGTGGGCCAGAGGGAGAGTGTGACTGTGTGGGCCAGAAGGAGAGTGTGGCTTTGATGGCCAGATGGAGGTTGTGACTGTGCGGGCCAGAGTGAGGGTGTGGTTGTGTGGACCAGAGTGAGAGAGAGACTGTGTGGGCCAGAAGGAGGGAGTGACTGTGTGGGCCAGAGGGAAGGAGTGACTGTGAGGGCCAGAGGGAGAGTGTAACTGTGTGGGCAAGAGGGAGGGAATGACTGTGAGGCCAGAGGGAGAGAGTGAATGTGTAGGCCAGAGGGAGAGTGTAACTGTGTGGGCAAGAGGGAGGGAATGACTGAGAGGCCAGAGGGAGAGTGTAGCTGTGCGGGCCAGAGGGAGGAAGTGACTGTGAGGGCCAGAGGGTTGGAGTGACTGTGTGGGCCAGAGAAAGTGTGTGACTGTGTGGGCCAGAGAAAGTGTGTGACTGTGTGGGCCAGAGGGAGATTGTGACTGTGTGGGCCAGAGGGAGAGTGTGAATGTGTGTAGACCAGAGGGAGAGTGTCACTGTGTGGGCCAGAGGGAGAGTGTGACTGTGTGGGCCAGAGAAAGTGTTTGACTGTATGGGCCAGAAAAAGTGTGTGTCTGTGTGGGCCAGAGGGAGATTGTGACGGTGTGGGCCAGAGGGAGGGGTGTGACTGTGTGGGCCAGAGGGAGAGTGTGACTGTGTGGGCCAGAGGGAAGGGAATGGCTATGTTGGCCAGAAGGAGGGTGTGACTGTGTGGGCCAGAGGGAGAGTGTGACTGTGTGGGCCAGAGGGAGAGTGTGACTGTGTGGGCCAGAGGGAGGGGTGTGGCTGTGTTGGCCAGAGTGAGGGTGTGACTGTGAGGGCCAGAGGGAGAGTGTGTGACTGTGTGGGCCAGAGGGAAGGGAATGGCTGTGTTGGCCAGAAGGAGGGTGTGACTGTGTGGGCCAGAGGGAGAGTGTGACTGTGAGGGCCAGAGTGAGAGTGTGACTGTGTATGCCAGAGGGAGAGTGTGACTGTGTGGGCCAGAACGAGAGGTGTGACTGTGTGGGCCAGAGGGAGGGTGTGGCTATGTGGGCCAGTGTTAGAGTGTGACTGTGTTGGCCAGAGGGAGAGTGTGACTGAGTGGGCCAGAGGGAGGGTGTGGCTGTGAGGGCTAGAGGGAAAGTGTGATTGTGTGGGCCAGAGGGAGAGGGTAGCTCTGAGAGCCAGAGGGAGGGACTGACTGTGAGGGCCAGAGAGTGTGACGGTGTTGGCCAGAAAGAGACTGTGGCTGTGTGGGCCAGAGGGAGAATGTGACTTTGAGGGCCAGAGAGAGGGTGTAGCTGTGTGGGCCAGTGGAAGTGAGTGACTGTGTGGGCCAGAGGGAGAGTGTGACTGTGTGGGCCAGAAGGAGGGTGTGGCTTTGATGGCCAGATGGAGGTTGTGACTGTGTTGGCCAGAGAGAGGGAGTGACTGTGTGGGCCAGAGAGAGAGAGAGTTACTGTGTGGGCCAGAGGGAGAGTGTGACTGTGAGTGCCAGAGTGAGGGTGTGGTTGTAGGGGCCAGAGGGAGAGTGTGAATGTGTGGGCCAGAGGGAGGGGTGTGACTGTGTGGGCCAGAGGGAGAGTGTGACTGTGTGGGCCAGAGGGAGAGTGTGACTGTGTGGGCCAGAAAGAGAGTGTGTCTGGGTGGGCCAGAGGGAGGGTGAAGCTGTGTGGGCCTTAGGGAGAGTGTGACTGTGTGGGCCAGAGGGAAAGTGTGACTGTGTGGGCCAGAGGGAGAGTGTGACTGTGTGGGCCAGAGGGAGAGTGTGACTGTGTGTAGACCAGATGGAGAGTGTGACTGTGAGGGCCAGAGGGAGAGTGTGACTGTGTGGGCCAGAGGGAGGGGTGTGGCTGTGTTGGCCAGAGGGAGGGTGTGACTGTGTGGGCCAGAGGGAGAGTGTGACTGTGTGGGCCAGAGGGAGGGGTGTGGCTGTGTTGGCCAGAGGGAGGGTGTGACTGTGAGGGCCAGAGGGAGAGTGTGACTGTGTGGGCCAGAGGGAGAGTGTGACTGTGTGTAGACCAGATGGAGAGTGTGACTGTGAGGGCCAGAGGGAGGGGTGTGGCTGTGTGAGCCAGTGTTAGAGTGTGACTGTGTTGGCCAGAGGGAGAGTGTGACTGTGTGGGCCAGAAGGAGGGAGTGGACGTGTGGGCCAGAGGGAGAGTGTGACTGTGAGGGCCAGAGGGAGAGTGTGACTGTGTGTAGACCAGAGGTAGAGTGTGAATGTTTAGGCCAGAGGGAGAGTGTGACTGTGTGGGCCACAGGGAGGGGTGTGACTGTGTGGGCCAGAGGGAGGGTGTGGCTGTGTTTGCCTGAAGGAGAGTGTGACTGTGTTGGCCAGAGGGAGGGTGTGAATGTGTGTGCCAGAGTGAGGGTGTGGTTGTGTGGACCAGAGTGAGAGAGTGACTGTGTGGGCCAGAGGGAGGGAGTGACTGTGACGGCCTGAGGGAGAGTGTAGCTGTGAGGGGCAGAGGGAGAGTGTGACTGTGTGTGTCAGAGGGAAGGGTGTGACTGTGTTGGCCAGAAGGAGGGTGTGATTGTGTGGGCCAGAGGGAGAGTGTATCTGTGTTGGCCACATGGAGAGTGTGGCTGTGTGGGCCAGAGGGAGGAAGTGGCTGTTTGGGCCAGAGAAAGGGTGTAGCTGTCTGGGCCAGTGCAAGGGAGTGACTGTGTGGGCCAGTGGGAGTTAGTGACTGTGAGGGCCAAAGGAGGGTGTGACTGTGGGCCGGAGGGTGGGTGTGACTGTGTGGGCCAGAGTGAGAAATTGACTGTCTGGGCCAGAGGGAGACTGTGTGGTCCAGAGGGAGGGGTGTGGCTGTGTTGGCCATTAGGAGAGTGTTGCTGTGTTGGCCAGAGGGAGGGTGTGACTGTGTGGGCCAGAGTGAGGGAGTGGTTGTGTGGGCCAGATGGATTGTTTGACTGTGTGGGCCAGAGAGAGAGTGTGATTGTGTGGGTGAGAGGGAGAGTGTGACTGTGTAGGCAACAGGGAGGGGTGTGGCTGTGTTGGCAAGAGGTAGAGTGTGACTGTATGGGCCAGAGTGCGAGTGTGAATGTGTGGGCCAGAGGGAGGGTGTGACTGTGTGTCCCAGAGGGAGGGTGTGACTGTGTGGGCCAGAGGGAGAGTATGGCTGTGTGGGCCAGAGGGAGAGTGTGACTGTGTGGGCCAGAAGGAGGGAGTGGCTGTGTGGGCCAGAGGGAGGGTGTGGCTTTGATGGCCAGAGAGAGGGAGTGACTGTGTGGGCCAGAGGGAGGGGTGTGATTGTGTGGGCCAGAGGGAGAGTGTGACTGTGTGGGCCAGAGGGAGAGTGTGACTGTGTTGGCCAGATAGAGAGTGTGTCTGTGTGGGCCAGAGGGAGGGTTTTGCTGTGTGGGCCAGAGGGAGAGTGTGACTGTGTGGACCAGAGGAAGGGTGAAGCTGTGTGGGCCTTAGGGAGAGTGTGACTGTGTGGGCCAGAGGGAGAGTGTGACTGTGTGGGCCAGAAGGAGAGTGTGACTGTTTGGGCCAGAGGGAGAGTGTGACTGTGTGGGTCAGAGGGAGAGTGTGACTGTGTGGGCCCGAGGGAGGGAGTGGGTGTGTGGGCCAGAGGGAGAGTGTGGCTGTGTTGGCCAGAGGGAGAGTGTGACTTTGTGTAGACCAGATGGAGAGTGTGACTGTGTTGGCCAAAGTGAGGGTGTGACTGTGTGGGTTAGAGGGAAGGAGTGACTGTGAAGGCCAGAGGGAGGGGAGTGAGTGACTGTGTGGGCCAGAGGGAGAGTGTAACTGTATAGGCCAGAGGGAGGGAGTGCCTGTGAGGGCCAGAGGGAGGGAGTTACTGTACTCACCTAGTTGTACTCACCTAGTTGTGCTTGCGGGGGTTGAGGTCTGGCTCTCTGGTCTCGCCTCGCAATTGTCAATCAACAGCTGTACAGGTTCCTGAGCCTATTGGGCTCTATCATATCTACACTTGAAACTGTGTATGGAGTCAGCCTCCACCACATCACTTCCTAATGCATTCCATTTGTCAACCACTCTGACACTAAAAAAGTTCTTTCTAATATCTTTGTGGTTCATTTGCACACTCAGTTTCCACCTGTGTCCCCTAGTGCGTGTGCCTCTTGTGTTAAATAGCCTGTCTTTATCAACCCTGTCGATTCCCTTGAGAATCTTGAATGTAGTGGTCATGTCCCCCCTAACTCTTCTGTCTTCCAACGAAGTGATGTTGCACATACCTCTCGTAGCTCATACCTCTCAGCTCGTGTACTAGTCTGGTGGCAAACCTTTGAACCTTTTCCAGTTTAGTCATATGCTTGACTAGATATGGACTAGATTCTGGAGCCGCATACTCGAGGATTGGTCTGACATATGTGGTATATAATGTTCTGAAAGATTCCTTACACAAGTTTCTAAAGGCCGTTCTTATGTTAGCCAACCAGGCTTATGCTGCTGTTGTAATCCTCTTGATATGAGCTTCAGGGGACAGGTCTGGCGCGATATCAACCCCCAGGTCTTTCTCTTTCTCTCTGACTCTTCATGTATATCATCTCCCAAATGATACCTTGTATCTAGTCCCCTGCTTCCTACCCCTATCTTCATTACATTACATTTGGTTGGGATAAACTCTAACAGCCATTTGTTCGACCATTCCTGCAGCTTGTCCAGGTCTTCTTGAAGCCTCAAGCTGTCCTCCTCTGTCTTAATCCTTCTCATGATTTTGGCGTGTGTGGGCCAGAGGGAGAGTGTGACTTTATTGGCTATAGGGAGGGAGTGACTGTGTGGGCCAGAGGGTGGGAGTGGCTGTGTTGGCCAGGTGGAGGGAGTAGCTTTGTTGGCCAGGTGGAGGGAGTAGCTTTGTTGGCCAGAGGGAGAATGTGACTGTGTGGGCCAGTGGTAGGGAGTGACTGTGTGGGCCAGCGGGAGATTGTGACTGTGAGGGTCAAAGGGAGGGTGTGACTGTGTGGGCCGGAGGGTGGAAATGACTGTGTGGGCCGGAGGGTGCAAGTGACTGTGTGGGCCAGAGTGAGGGTGTGGTTGTGTAGGCAAGAGTGAAAGAGTGACTGTGTAGGCCAGAGGGAGGGAGTGAATGTGTGGGCAAGAAAGAGAGTGTAGCTATGAGGGCTAGAGGGAGGGAATGACTGTGAGGGCCAGAGGGAGGGAGTGATTGTGAGGGCCAGAGGGAGGGACTGACTGTGAGGCCATAGGAAGAGTGTGGCTTTGTGGGCCAGAAGGAGGGAGTTACTGTGAGGGCCAGAGTGAGGGAGTGACTGTGTGGGCCAGAGGGAGGGAGTGACTGAGACGGCCAGAGGGAGGGTGTGACTGTGTGGGCCAGTGGGAGGGAGTGACTGTGTTGGCCAGAGGGAGGGAGTTACTGTGAGGGCCAGAGTGAGGGTGTGACTGTGTGTTGACAAGAGGGAGAGTGTGACTGTGTAGACCAGAGGGAGAGTGTGACTGTGTTGGATAGAGGGAGGGAGTGACTTTAAGGGCCAGAGGGAGAGTGTGACTGTGTGGGCCAGAGGAAGGGTGTGGCTGTGTGGGCCAGAGGAAGAGTGTGACTGTGTGTTGACAAGAGGGAGAGTGTGACTGTGTAGACCAGAAGGAGAGTGTGACTGTCTAGAGCAGAGGGAGAGGGTAACTGTGTAGGCAAGAGGGAGGGTGTGGCAGTGTTGGCCAGAGGGAGGGAGTGACTGTGTGGGCCAGAGGGAGGGAGTGACTGTGTGGGCCAGAGGGAGAGTGTGACTGTGTGGGCCATTGGGAGGGTGTGGTTGTGTGGGCCAGAGGGAGGGTGTGGCTGTGTGGGCCAGAGGGAGGGTGTGGCTGTGTGGGCCAGATTGAGGGAGTGACTGTGTGGGCCAGAGGGAGAGTGTGACTATGTGGGCCAGGAGGAGAGTGTGACTGTGTGGGCCAGGAGGAGAGTGTGACTGTGTGGGCCAGAGGGAGGGTGTGGCTGTGTTGGCCAGAGGGAGAGTGTGACTGTGTGGGCCAGAGGGAGGGTGTTACTGTGTGGGACAGAGGGAGAGTGTGACTGTGTGGGCCAGGAGGAGAGTGTGACTGTGAGGGCCAGAGGGAGGGAGTGACTGTGTGGGCCCGAGGGAGAGTGTGACTATGTGGGCCAGAGGGAGAGTGTGACTGTGTGGGCCAGAGGGAGGGAGTGACTGTGAGGGCCAGAGGGAAGGTGTGACTGTGTGGGCAAGAGGGAGAGTGTGACTGTGTGGGCCAGAGGGAGAGTGTGACTGTGTGGGCCAGAGGGAGGGAGTGACTGTGAGGGCCAGAGGGAAGGTGTGACTGTGTGGGCAAGAGGGAGAGTGTGACTGTGTGGGCCAGAGGGAGAGTGTGACTGTTTGGGCCAGAGGGAGAGTGTGACTGTGTGGGTCAGAGGGAGAGTGTGACTGTGTGGGCCCGAGGGAGAATGTGACTGTGTGGGCCAGAGGGAGAGTGTGACTGTGTGGGCCAGAGGGAGAGTGTGACTGTGTGGGCCCGAGGGAGAATGTGACTGTGTGGGCCAGAGGGAGGGTGTGACTGTGTGGGCCAGAGGGAGAGTGTGACTGTGTGGGCCAGAGGGAGAGTGTGACTGTGTGGGCCCGAGGGAGAATGTGACTGTGTGGGCCAGAGGGAGGGTGTGACTGTGTGGGCCAGAGGGAGAGTGTGACTGTGTGGGCCAGAGGGAGAGTGTGACTGTGTGGGCCCGAGGGAGAATGTGACTGTGTGGGCCAGAGGGAGGGTGTGACTGTGTGGGCCAGAGGGAGAGTGTGACTGTGTGGGCCAGAGGGAGAGTGTGACTATGTGGGCCAGAGGGAGAGTGTGATTGTGTGGGCCAGAGGGAGAGTGTGACTATGTGGGCCAGAGGGAGAGTGTGATTGTGTGGGCCAGAGGGAGAGTGTGACTATGTGGGCCAGAGGGAGAGTGTGACTGTGTGGGCCCGAGGGAGAATGTGACTGTGTGGGCCAGAGGGAGGGTGTGACTGTGTGGGCCAGAGGGAGAGTGTGACTGTGTGGGCCAGAGGGAGAGTGTGACTGTGTGGGCCAGAGGGAGAGTGTGACTGTGTTGGCCAGAGGGAGAGTGTGATTGTGTTGGCCAGAGGGTGGGAGTGACTGTGAGGGCCATAGAGTGTGACTGTGTGGGCCAGAAGGAGACTGTGGCTGTGTGGGCCAGAAGGAGGGAGTGACTGTGTGGGCCAGAGGGAGGGAGTGACTGTGTGGGCCAGAGGGAGAGTGTGATTGTGTGGGCCAGAGGGAGAGTGTGACTGTGTTGGCCAGAGGGAGAGTGTGACTGTGTGGGCCAGAGGAAGAGGGTGACTGTGTTGGCCAGAGAGAGAGTGTGACTGTGTGGGCCAGAGGGAGAGTGTAGCTCTGAGGGCTAGAGGGAGGGAGTGACTGTGAGGGCCATAGAGTGTGACTGTGTGGGCCAGAAGGAGACTGTGGCTGTGTGGGCCAGAGGGAGGGAGTGACTGTGTGGGCCAGAGGGAGGGAGTGACTGTGTGGGCCAGAGGGAGGGAGTGACTGTGAGGGCCAGTGGAAGAGAGTGACTGTGTGGGCCAACGGGAGGTAGTGATTGTGAGGGCCAAAGGTAGGGTGTGACTGTGTGGGCCGGAGGGAGGGAGTGACTGTGTGGGTCAGAGAGAGATTGTACCTGTGAGGGGCAAAGGGAGGGAGTGACTGTGAGGCCAGAGGGAGAGTGTGACTGTGTGGGCCAGAGGGAGGGAGCGACTCTGAGGGCCAAGAGGGAGGGAGTGACTGTGAGGGCCAGAGGGAGAGTGTGACTGTGTGGTGCAGAAGGAGGGTGTGACTGTGTGGGCCAGAGGGAGGGAGTGTCTGTGTGGGTCAGAAGGAGGGTGTGACTGTGTGGGCCAGAGGGAGAGTGTAACTGTGTTGGCAAGAGGGAGGGAGTTACTGTGAGGTGAGGTGACTGAGAGGAGAACTTTGTTTGCCACTCTCCATAGTGTATAGTAGGTCACTGGAGACGAGAGACCTACCAGAAATATGGAAGACGGCTACTGTGGTCCCAATATACAAAAAAGGTGACAAACAAGAGGCACTGAACTACAGGCCAGTGTCCTTAACTTGTATACCATGCAAGGTGATGGAGAAGATTGTGAGATAATATCTAGTAACACATCTGGAGAGAAGAGATTTCGTGACAACTTATCAACATGGGTTCAGGGAGGGTAAATCTTGCCTTACAGTCTTAATAGAATTCTACGATCAGGTGACAAAGATTAAGCAAGAAAGAAAAGGATGGACAAACTACATTTTTTTGGACTGTCGGAAACCCTTTGACACAGTACCCCATAAAAGGCTGATGCATAAGCTGGAGAAACAGGCAGGAGTAACTGGTAGGGCGCTCCAGTGGATAAGGGAGTACCTAAGCAATAGGAAGCAGAGAGTTACAGTGAGGGGTGAGACCTCAGACTGGCGTGAAGTCACCAGTGGTGTCCCACAGGGCTCTGTGTGGGAACCGACCTGTGAGATTTATATTTATTTAATTTATATGAATTTATATTTACGTTAATTTATATACTTCGATAGCAATTTGTATAATGATAAGTGGACTGTATTTCTGCAATAATCTCATAATCTCACAAATCGATCCTCTACACATTAGGGGGGTTTATATTTATATGTATGCAGCCAATCAAACTACAGTAACTACATACATTGAAGAGGTTCCTTATCTTATAGTACAGCAGGTTAGTCCACCAGGTATAACTAGGGTGTAGACACCAAATTATCCTCTTTGAGGTAGCTTCCATATCACCCAGTAACTGGTGCACAAATCTTGCATCCTCGTCTTGACCTGTCAAAAGTGCGCTAGCTGTGAAGCCAGATACCTATATATGACAAGTATATCAGAGAAAACAGTACATGGAACATGGAACATTAAAGACCTGGCTTAATTACCTTTAGTATGAGGCGATTTCGCGTTCTAACCGGCTAACCCTATATCCTGACATTAATGGCCATAAATGAATGATAAACGGGTTTCGGATAGACACTTAACCTGTATTTGTAGACAGCGTGTTGACAATGGTACACCTTTGGGTTCCATAACACTACGTCCAAGTAAATTTAACAGGAGCCGAATTTGCTCCCGTGTGAGCCTCTGGTCTCATATAACAACTATGGCTGCCCTCCTCCTCACTCTGACGCCTGGCTTACATTGTCCACATTTCAGAAAGTGATAGAAGGGTCACATTTACTCTACTTTAATATTGATAATTAAGTTAATTTATATAAGATGTTTTTATGATGGTAAAGTCCAAAGACTAATGTATTTAAGAATAATTCCCAGCAAAATAGCTGGTTAATTATAATAGTATGTGGTGATGATATCCCGTTTTCTTTAGACGGTAATTCCACTACAAGTTACGTTTTCTATGGGTAACTTGTTTCTACAACACAGCTATTATCGGTATGATTATTAAATGGTGTCGGATTTTCCGACATAATTCCCCAGGGGGCTGCTCACGGGTCGAAGTCCTCTTTAGAACAGACGAACACCGATACTCCTCCTTCGAATTATAGTTAGTAATCACACATTTGTGCGTCTGTTCGTACAGGACGGATGTCCCGTACTAGAGTTGCAGGGGTTAGAAGTCTAATGCGATTTCATTTCCCTGTCAACTCTTGAAAGGCTAATATTCAAGCCTAATTACATATTATTTAACCCAGAAGACTGGATGTGATCAAGTACTACAGTCAAGTATGATTCAGGGACTGCAGTGAGATCAGTGACATTAGATATAACTTGAAGTTTCTTCAGGTAACTGGTCACTGATATATAAACACTGAGGCCCATGGAATACATCTTGATTAAATAATAAATGTATCAAATCAGTCATCAGATTTATTGGGGTTTAATTTAGTTAATTGATTCAGAAGATTGAATAGCTCATCATTAAAGTAAAGTATGGTTCTGAGATTGCAGTGGGTTCAGTGACATTGGTCGCAGTGACTTGTAGCTGTTTTAGGCTACTGTTCACTGATTTGCCACTGAGGCCTCATGAACTCATCTCCAGCTTTAAATGATGATACTAACATCAACCTCTGTTGGTATAGTCAGCTGTAATCTCCTTAGTATAATGCTACTGGAGAAATATAATCAGCTGACAAATTTAGGTTTCTACTAGTATTGTTTATCTGCAGGCATAGGTCTCCTCAGGCTTGATACTGGGCCTGAGAGTAATTTACCTCCTGCAGAGTTTAACATGGTTATACCCTGATATTTAGTAGGGCTACCGATGAATCGATGGCAATAGTCTGTCCCTACAAGGAGACCGAAGTCGGTGAGGTGATCAGACTTAATATTATCTGCCAATTTTATTCCTCTATTTCTCAGGAATTTGGCTGTTGCTCGCAGACCTTGAACTTGTAGGTCTACTGGTATTTTGTCCACCACAATGGCTTGTACTCGACAGACGTACCTGCCTAAACGTACTGATGGTTGTACCACCTGGTAGACTTGAGGTCCTGCATCTGTTACAAACCCTGAGATGTTGAATGACATCTGGGCTACAGGCCTTAATTGTAATTCATCTGCCAGCCTTTTAGTGATATATGTTCTCTGGGATCCTTGGTCAAACAACCCACGGGTATGGACCTTGGCCCTCTTATTCAGGATGGTAATTTGGGCAGTAGGCAAAGTCGTATTACCTTTAGACTTTGCCGATTGGACACTCTTTGTTTGTTGCACCTTGCAGTACTGTACTGTGGTGGGAATGCTATCTTCCACCTTGGGGTTTGGAGACGTTGTTTTGGTGTCTCTGCACAATGCTGCATGGTGCTGACCTTTGTTACACCTATTACAGGTGTGTAATTGGGTATCACAATCCTTGATGTTATGTTTCCTGAGGCACCTCGTGCAATGTTGCAAATCTTTGAGTCGCTCAACACGGGCGTCACTATCAGGAAAATTAGGGCAGTGGTACATTGAATGTTTCTCATTGCAGAACAAACATGTTCCATAGTTTCCAGTACCCTTTGGTGTCACGTTCTTGGGTGACACAGTAACTATAGGCTTGGAGGGTCCAACTGCATATACGCCCACACTGCCACTGTTCCACTTTGGTGTTGAATTATATTGTCTAGATTGATTTGGAGTACCTTTGGTACTCTGTAATTTACTATTATTGGTTTCTGAGGGTTTACTTGGTGGTTTTAATTTGTCATGTGTTCGTAATTGATGAACTACTGACTTTAAACCTTCAGATATTTCATTCATAGATAAGATGCTTTTATTGTAATGAGCACTCATTTGTCTCAATATGTCCCTAGGTATTTTCTCCTGGACAATTATTTTCAAGACCCACTCAGCCCCGTTTGTATCTGCTGTCAGGCTGAGGGCATTGATCAATGATTCTACCTCCAGCTTGAAGACTTGGAGTGAATCAGCTGAAGCCTCCGGTGGGGGTAAATGCAACAGCTCATGAACTAAATGTGATGTTCTTACTTCTGGATCAGCATAATTATCCTTGAGGAGTTTTACTGCCAGATCATAGCCGTCATTAGTTAATCTCAGATGGGATACTACTGTTTTAGCCTCACCTGATAATTGGCCTTGCAAATAAGAGAATTTACTACTCTTTGGTAAAGATTGTTTTGAGTCTACAAGGTCAACGAATTTGTTCCAAAATTCGTCCCAATCTTCCTCATCTTTTCCTGAGAAAGTGGGTAAATTAATTGGAGGGAGTCGAGCTTCTGCTTGACTCGTATTAGATGCAACTGTTGTTGTTGTTGCTGTTGCCTTGTTCTGGGCAATTAATTTGACATAAGGCTGTAACGTGGCCTGAGTGTGATCTTCATAATTCGCAAGATCAACCATAATGTCGTCTATTTCTGTTTCTGATAAATTAGTGTTGGCAAGTTCAGCCACATATGTTGCTATTTGACATTTGATTTGCTCAAATTTACCTGCAGCTGCTTGATAATAGCTTTCCAGGTCAGCATAATCAACTGTTGATTGTTGTGACAAATCTTCACATTTCTTGATCTGTCTTGTTAAGTGGCCTTTAAGACCTGCAAGGGTTCTTTTCATTCTCCCTGCATTATCCATACTGGCTAGTTGGTGAAGCCTTGTGGGGCTTGTACTTGGGCTGCTCATAATACTGAACAAGCTCTAATGGTAGCCTAGGGTAAATTCTGAACTCACTAGGCAATAATCCTACCTCTACTAGAGGTTAGCACTTAAAATTAATACACATTATATATATACAATCATACACACTAATGATTTGAGTGATAAACCAGTGTCACTGGAAGTACCTTTAGGTTAGCTCTTCTATATCACCCTAGGATGGTAGAGACACTAATTAATCACTCAAAGGTGTAATGATCATAAGTAATTTATTATATATACAACTCAACTCGAGTTGATAAAAATTACACCCAAAATAGGGTCTGGACCATTCATTAATGGTGTTAGGTTGTTCAATATAGTACAACTGACTATTGTAATAATGGGACTAGGATGAACAATAATAGTTCAACTAGTCATATCCTACCCTGTTGTGGGTTGGCAATTAGTAAATATTATACTGTGATCACTAGTGCAATATATATTAAATAATTCTCTATTTTGGAGAAATAATATACACAATTATTGATAATAGCCTCTTAATTAGCCTCTATGAAACTTCTAATATTATCTAGAAGTATTAAATATTATTAGTGACCTCGCGAAATAAACTCCACAAATTCGTAGATAATCTCTCGCGAAATGTAACACCACGAAATCCGTGAACAATATCGCGAAGACACAGCCACTAATTTGGCTGGATTCTATATTAGCGCTGTCATTTCACGAAATAACACGCCACCAAATATCTGTGGGTGTGCATGAAACCGCTGACGAAGCTGAACTGGGCTGAGGGAGGCTCCTGAGCTCCCTCGAGGCTACGCTGCCGTCTTGACTGCTGGCTTTGTTTAAATAACACTGCACTAGTATATTTAATGAATCCACTGGTTAACTGGTTCATCCGGTACTAAGATGACCAAATGTGGGTTCAAAGGACCGAATATTCCGGTTCCGAAGGTCCAAATAATGTGGGAACCGACCTGTGAGATTTATATTTATTTAATTTATATGAATTTATATTTACGTTAATTTATATACTTCGATAGCAATTTGTATAATGATAAGTGGACTGTATTTCTGCAATAATCTCATAATCTCACAAATCGATCCTCTACACATTAGGGGGGTTTATATTTATATGTATGCAGCCAATCAAACTACAGTAACTACATACATTGAAGAGGTTCCTTATCTTATAGTACAGCAGGTTAGTCCACCAGGTATAACTAGGGTGTAGACACCAAATTATCCTCTTTGAGGTAGCTTCCATATCACCCAGTAACTGGTGCACAAATCTTGCATCCTCGTCTTGACCTGTCAAAAGTGCGCTAGCTGTGAAGCCAGATACCTATATATGACAAGTATATCAGAGAAAACAGTACATGGAACATTAAAGACCTGGCTTAATTACCTTTAGTATGAGGCGATTTCGCGTTCTAACCGGCTAACCCTATATCCTGACATTAATGGCCATAAATGAATGATAAACGGGTTTCGGATAGACACTTAACCTGTATTTGTAGACAGCGTGTTGACAATGGTACACCTTTGGGTTCCATAACACTACGTCCAAGTAAATTTAACAGGAGCCGAATTTGCTCCCGTGTGAGCCTCTGGTCTCATATAACAACTATGGCTGCCCTCCTCCTCACTCTGACGCCTGGCTTACATTGTCCACATTTCAGAAAGTGATAGAAGGGTCACATTTACTCTACTTTAATATTGATAATTAAGTTAATTTATATAAGATGTTTTTATGATGGTAAAGTCCAAAGACTAATGTATTTAAGAATAATTCCCAGCAAAATAGCTGGTTAATTATAATAGTATGTGGTGATGATATCCCGTTTTCTTTAGACGGTAATTCCACTACAAGTTACGTTTTCTATGGGTAACTTGTTTCTACAACACAGCTATTATCGGTATGATTATTAAATGGTGTCGGATTTTCCGACACTCTGTACTCGGAACTATCCTGTTTCTGATATACGTAAATGATCTCCCAGAGGGTATAGACTCATTCCTCTCAATGTTTGCTGACGACGCCAAAATTATGAGAAGGATTAAGACAGAGGAGGACAGCTTGAGGCTTCAAGAAGACCTGGACAAGCTGCAGGAATGGTCGAACAAATTTTTGTTAGAGTTTAACCCAAGCAAATGTAATGTAATGAAGATAGGGGTAGGAAGCAGGAGACCAGATACAAGGTATCATTTGGGAGACGAAATACTTCAAGAGTCAGAGAGAGAGAAAGATCTGGGGGTTGATATCACGCCAGACCTGTCCCCTGAAGCTCATATCAAGAGGATAACATCAGCGGCATATGCCAGGTTGGCTAACATAATAACGGCATTTAGAAACTTGTGTAAGGAATCTTTCAGAACATTATATACCACATATGTCAGACCAATCCTGGAGTATGCGGCACCAGCATGTAGTCCATATCTAGTCAAACATAAGAGTAAACTGGAAAAGGTTCAAAGGTTTGCCACCAGACTAGTACCCGAGCTGAGAGGTATGAGCTACGAGGAGAGACTACGGGAATTGAACCTCACTTCGTTGGAAGACAGAAGAGTTAGGGGGGACATGATCACCACATTCAAGATTCTCAAGGGAATCAACAGGGTAAATAAAGACAGGTTATTTAACACAAGGGGCACACACACTAGAGGACACAGGTGGAAACTGAGTGCCCAAATGAGTCACAGAGATATTAGTAAGAACTTTTTTAGTGTCAGAGTGGTTGACAAATGGAATGCATTAGGAAGTGATGTGGTGGAGGCTGACTCCATACACAGTTTCAAGTGTAGATATAATAGAGCCCAGTAGGCTCAGGAACCTGTTCACCTGTTGATTGACGGTTGAGAGGCGGGACCAAAGAGCCAGACCTCAACCCCCGCAAGCACAACTAGGTGAGTACAACTAGTTGAGTACACATACACAGCCACCGGCGCCGGTGGCTGAGCGGACAGTAAGCTGGACATGTGATCCTGTGGTCCCGGGTTCGATCCCAGGTGCCGGCGAGAAACGATGGGTAGAGTTTCTTTCACCATATGCCCCTGTTACCTAGCAGTAAATAGGTACCTGAGAGTTAGTCAGCTGTCACGGGCTGCATCCTGGTGTGTGTGTGTGGTGTGGGTGGGGAAAAAAATAGTAGTAGTAGAAAAACAGTTGATTGACAGTTGAGAGGCGGGCCGAAAGAGCAGAGCTCAACCCCCACAAGCCCAACTTGGTGAATACACCCACCCACCCACCCACACACACACACACACACACACACACACACACACACACACACACACACACACACACACACCCACACACACACACCCACACACACACACACACACACACACACACACACACACACACACACACACACACACACACACACACATACACACACCCACACACACACACACACACACACATACACACACACACACACACACACACACACACACACACACAAGGGGACACAGGTGGATGAACACGCACAAGGGGACACAGGTGGAAACTGAGTGCCCAAATGAGCCACAGAGATATTAGAAAGAACTTTTTTAGTGTCAGAGTGGTTGACAAATGGAATGCATTAGGGGGTGATGTGGTGGAGGCTGACTCCATACACAGTTTCAAGTGTAGATATGACAGAGCCCGATAGGCTCAGGAATCTGTACACCTGTTGATTGACGGTTGAGAGGCGGGACCAAAGAGCCAGAGCTCAACCCCCGCAAACACAACTAGGTGAGTACAACTAGGTGAGTACACACACACACACACACACACACACATTGGATTGGAGAACTGGAATTGGAAACAAACATGGCATGGAGCAGACGTTACAAAGAGGGAGGACAAGATGTGTCGCTTGAGGAGGCGCTCTTCCAAATGTTGAGAGAAATCAGGGTGGAACTACAAGTATTGGGGGAAAAGGTAGCCAACCTGCAGGATGAACTGATTGATGCAAGGGAGGAGATTAAAACCCTGAAAGAGAATCCCCAATATCAGACACGATCCAGCCCTCAGGAAGATGGTAATGTATATATAGAAGAGACTTCTACAATACAATCCTCGTTTGTAGACCTACTTAGAAGGACCCCGGAAGTTGTCTCTGCAGGACAGGAAATTGCCATGAAAGTTGCTACTTCTCAGGAAGCCGCAAAATGCACTAGCCGTCTGATTGAGAGGAAAAGAGCAGTAGTCGTAGTAGGTATTAAGAAGCAAATAGGGACCACACCAAGGGAGAGGAGAGATATGGACAAAGCCACAGTCAAAGAGATTCTTGAACAGATATAGATGGAGTGGGGAAGAACTGAATATAGAATAGGTTTTCAGGCTTGGCCGGTACAACAAGCACAAATATCGATTGATAAAAGTTGTTTTCAAAAGTGAGGACACAAAAGAGGAAATTTTAGCAAAAAAGAGCAGATTACTCAATGTACTGAAGTTCAAAAAGGTATTCTTGCAGAGGGATATAACCAAGGAGGAGAGACAAAGTGTAGCAGCAGCAAGGAAGGAGTGCAAGGAGAGGGAAAGGAATCAGGGAATCACAACCACAACTTAGAACCCTGCAATCCCAGAAGGGAGTGGGGAACCCTCCACAGGCAATTCAACAGCCCCAGTGGGAGGAGCATCACACCCACCTCCCACCCAATAGAAGCCCTACCTGCCCCAGCCCTTACCCTCCTCCACCACCCTAAGCCCTCTGTTATGATCCCACTTAGCTGAGAAACGAGTTTACCCCCTTGAGAGTTATTCTATCAGGCCTGACCTAACTAAGATGTCAAAGAGATATAGATGTGGATCTATGCATAGTAAACATGTGATAAATTTGATAAATAGTTTAAGAATATGGACAGTGAATCAGAATATACATAAATTACTGGTCATGAGATGTGGAGAGTTTACGGGGGGGGGGGGAGGTTGAGGCTCGTTTCTGAGGACGTTGACACTCACTTCAGCACCAGACATCGTGAGGAGAAGCTGTGCTCCGTGTGAGCCCCTGATAAGAGAGGAACTCCCTAGTTGATATACCTTCAAGAGGAAGGAAGTGTGCAGAAGTTTCAGCTGTGGAGTCAAGCTGGGAACGTGTTGTCTCACGTCCTGGACGGCAAGAATCGAGAGAGAGGGCCCTCATAATAGACTTTTATGATTTGTTCTGAGGAAGGAGTTGATGGGAGTACTCTGAGGCCAGAGAAGAAGACGATTGGAACTTCAAGCCTGTAGGGGTAGATGTTGTACTCTGTGGAAGAGCAAGCCCCATAGTGAGGAATTGTACCTCAAACTATGAGAAGAGGAGCAGTGATGTTTCTGTGGAAACGGTAGTGGAGTACCACTGGAGTCCAAGGAAAATTTCATGGTGCAGCAACCTGGAAGAGCTGCAGAGGATCCTGGTAGATAAACCTGGAAGAACCTGATGATGTCAGGGTAGTGAACTTGCAGATGTGGGAAGGAAGTTCTTGTTGACTACTTGTAGGAAGTTGGCAGAGTGTTTGATTGTCGTTATATATATATATATATATATATATAAATCTGCAGGTAATTGAGCCTACAGTTGTAACTCTATAAACTTAAGCATAAGTAAGTGATAACAAATCACCCTATCAGTCCTAGCACACACACACACACATACACACACATACACACAACATACACACACACACACATATATATATATATATATATATAATATATATATATATATAATATATATATATATAATATATATATATATATTATATATATATATATATATATATATATATTATATATATATATATTATATATATATATATATATATATATATGTGTGTGTGTGTGTATGTTGTGTGTATGTGTGTGTATGTGTGTGTGTGTGTGCTAGGACTGATAGGGTGATTTGTTATCACTTACTTATGCTTAAGTTTATAGAGTTACAACTGTAGGCTCAATTACCTGCAGATTTATATATATATATATATATATATATATATATATATATATATATATATATATATATATATATATATATATATATATATATATATGTCGTACCTAGTAGCCAGAACGCACTTCTCTGCCTACTATGCAAGGCCCGATTTGCCTAATACGCCAAGTTTTCATGAATTAATTGTTTTTCGACTACCTAACCTACCTAACTTAACCTAACCTAACTTTTTCGGCTACCTGACCTAACCTAACCTATAAAGATAGGTTAGGTTAGGTTAGGTTAGGTAGGGTTGGTTAGGTTCGGTCATATATCTACGTTAATTTTAACTCCAATAAAAAAAATTGACCTTATACATAATGAAATGGGTAGCTTTATCATTTCATAAGAAAAAAATTAGAGAAAATATTTTAATTCAGGAAAACTTGGCTTATTAGGCAAATCGTGCCTTGCATAGTAGGCAGAGAAGTGCGTTCTGGCTACTAGGTACGACATATATATATATATATATATATATATATATATATATATATATATATATATATATAATGTTCTAGGGCTGATAGTGCCGTATTTATCTTGTAAGATTTATCCACTTGGTGAGGTGGATAGTGTAAGTGGCGAGCCAGAAGGCGACCACTTGGTATAAGTGACTGATAGAATCCTGATGGATTTGATCTTCAAGCAGATTATAATATCATAAAATGTAGAGGTTTTTATTCTCTTGTATTCTATGTGAATGCTTTGTATATGTTCTGTTTTGTTATTAAATCTGTGTAGTTAACAGGTGTTTTCCCTTGTCCTAGTGAGGCTTCCCAGAAAGTAGAAAAGAGAGAGAGAGCGAGAGAGAGAAAGAACCAAGAACCATAGCTGTGGACAGGGTAGTACGGAGTAATATTTCAGAAAAGGGGATTGAGGAGATCATACCAAATAAGGAGAGAGTGGGGAGTCACGGCGGCTCGAGTGGGTGTGTGCATGTGACAACAAGGTCAGTATTGGAGCCGCACCCCCCTCCCCCCTAAACGTGTGACGTTGAACCCCTCTCCAAGTGCCAGAAGTGTCCAGGGTAAAAATAAGTAGAAATAAGCACTCTACAGAGGTTTTGGTTTGGTGGGTTGTCCAGAAAGGACAATCTATCAACCTACAACACATTACGACCTACAGCATAATACCTCTCTTCTCCCCCACCCGCTAAGCCCTCCTTTCTCCCCCATCCCCCGAGCCCTCCTTTCTTCCCCCCAAACCCTCTCTTCTCCCCATCCCCCCAAGCCCTCCCTTCTCCCCCACCCCTCCAAGCACTCACTTCGCCCCTACCCTCTCCAAACCAGATCCTCCCAGCCCCCCTTCCCCCACAACAACTTTGGTCTCCCTCACTCTCAGCTCCCCTCATAACCCAGCACCCCCCTTCCCCCTCCCCATCCCAGACCCTCCATGTTTACATACTCCAGTAGAATCAACAGGAACTGTGGATGGACAGAAAAGAATTAGCTTCAAGGTGATGTACACGAACATAAATGGGATTACAAGCAAGGCGAGTAAACTTAGGAAAAGGACACAAGAAGTAAACCCAGATGTAATTAGAATCATGGAAACAAAACTGTGAGGAACCATAACAAACGCGGTGTTTCCCCCAGGATTACACTGTATTAAGGAGGATATGGGAGGAAGCGGAGTGGCCTTACTCATGAGAAAGGAATGGAGTTTCAAGGAGATGGTTATCCAACAGGTACTCTGAGAGAGAACTCTATCAACATCAGAGGTCAGAGACTGTTCAACACGCTTCCGCTACACATAAGGGCATAACTGGCCGACCCCTCACAGTGTTCAAGAGAGAACTGGATAAGCACCTCCAAAGGATACTTGATCAACCAGGCTGTGACTCATACGTCAGGCTGCGAACAGCCGCGTCCAACAGCCTGGTTGATCAGTCCAGCAACCAGGAGGCCTGGTCGACGACCGGGCCGCGGGGACGCTAAGCCCCGGAAGCACCTCAAGGTAACCTCAAGGTAAGGTATTCCAGGCTGTGAAGGGTTTAGAGACTACATAACAGGCACCATGACGATGGGAGGACCTAGAGTAGTAGTAGCAGTGATATATAACTCTCCACCAAATGACAGAAGACCCAGGCAAGAGTATGACAGAAACTACTTGGCGGTTAATAACATAATTGAGAGGGCAGCCTCTGCTGCCTGTAGAAATCGATCCCGTCAGCTCATCATGGGGGACTTCAATCACGGAAGGACAGACTGAGAGAACAAGGAACCACACAGAGGAGAGGATACATGTAGAGCCAAACTATTAGAGATGGCGACAAGAAACTTTCTAAGCAAACATGTCAGGGAACCCACTAGGATGAGGGGGAAACGATGAACCAGCGAGACTCGACCTAATCTTCACTCTGAATGAATCTGACATAAGGGAAATTGACTTCGAGGCCCCAGTAGGAATGAGCAATCAAAGTGTACTGACGTTTCAGTATCTGGTCGAAGAAGGGCTGAAGTACTCGAGAAAGGGAACTGAAAGCAAAAGGCTAGAATTCCGTAAGGGAAATTACGAGGAGATAAGAAAATTCCTAACGGGAATCACAGCTAAGGGGAAAGACGGCCCAAGACATGATGGAATACATCACACAGACGTGCAAGGAGGTAGCAGAAAAGTTTATCCCGGCCCAAAAGGTAAAAAATTAAATGCAGATGAGAAACCCATGGTTTAATTAGAAATGTAAGCTAGCTAAGCAACAAAGTAAAAGAGCATGGAGAAACTATAGAAATAACAGGACACTTGAGAGCAGAGAAGGTTACCAGAGAGCCAGGAATGAATACATCAGGGCGAGAAGAGAGGCAGATGGGCAATATGAAAACGACATAGCAAGCAAAGTTAAGACCCAACCCAAATTGCTGCACACCCACATCAGTAGAAAAACAACAGTGAAGGAACAGGTAATGAAACTGAGGATAGGGGCAGACAAATTCACTACAAACGACAAAGAAGTGTGCGAGGAACTCAATATGTAATTGAAGAAAGTCTTCACATTAGAGCACGGAGAAGTTCCAGAGATAAGAGAAGGAATAATTAACCAGGCGCCACTAGAGGAATTTGAGTTTACCAGTGGAGATGTAAGGAAGCTCTTGCTAGAGTTGGATGTAACAAAGGCTATAGGCCCAGATGGAATATCGCCGTAGATACTAAAGGAAAGAGCAGAAGCACTGTGCCTGCCACTCTCCATGGTGTACAACAAATCACTGGTAACAGGTGAACTGCCAGAAATTTGGAAGGCGGCAAATGTAGTCCCCGATATACAAGAAGGGGGATAGACAGGAGGCACTGAACTACAGGCCAGTGTCCCTAACTTGCATACCATGCAAGCTAATGGAGAAAATTGTGCGAAGAAAGCTAGTCGAACATCTGGAGTGAAGGAACATTGTGTCACAACACCCACAAGGTTTCAAGGATGGCAAGTCATGCCTCACAGGATTAATTGAATTCTACGATCAGGCAATAAGAATCAGACAAGAAAGAGAAGGGTGGGCAGACTGCATATTTTTGGATTGCCAGAAAGCCTTTGACACAGTGCCACACCAGAGACTAGTGCGAAAGCTGGAGATGCAGCGAGTCACCATGCAGGGTGAGGTCTCAGATTGCGAGACGTCATCAGTGGGGGTCCCGCAGGGTTCCGTCCTTGGACCCAAACTGTTTTTATGTATGTAAATGATCTTCCAGATCGTATAGAATCATTCCTCTCATTGTTTGCTGATGATGCAAAAATTTTGAGGATGAAAAAAATTAAGAAAAATTAAGACGGAGGAAGACAGTCTGAGACTATAAGATGACCTAGACAGACTGCATGAATGGTCCAACAAATGGCTACTAAAGTTCAACCCGAGTAAATGTAAGGTAATGAAACTAGGCAGCGGAAATAGGAGGCCAAACACAGGATACAGAATGGGAGATGAAGTACTTCATGAAACGGACAGAGAGAAGGATCTAGGAGTTGATAACACCAACCCTGTCTCCTGAAGCCAGCATAAAAAGAATAACATCTGCGGCGTATGCGAGGCTGGCTAACATTAGAGCTGCCTTCAGGAACCTGTGTAAGGAATCGTTCAGAACCTTGTATACCACTTATGTAAGACCAATCCTGCCATATGCGGCCCCAGCATGGAGCCCGTACCGTGTCAAGCACAAGACGAAGCTTGAAAAAGTTCAGAGATATGCCACTAGGCTAGTCCCAGAACTAAGAGGCACGAGTTTCGAAGAAAGGCTGCGATAAATGCACCTTACAACACTGGAAGACAGAAGTTTAAGGGGAGACATGATCACTGCCTACAAAATTCTCAGAGGAATTGACAGGTTAGATAAAGATAAACTGTTTAACACGAGTGGTACGAGAACAAGGGGAAGCAGGTGGAAACTGAGTACCCAAATGAGACACAGAAACGTCAGAAAGAATTTTTTACGTGTCATAGAAGTTAACAGACGGAATGCATAGGGCAGTGATGTGGTGGAGGCTGACTCCATACACAATTTCCAATGTAGATATGATAGAGTCCAGTAGGCTCAGGAATCTGTACACCAGTTAATTGACAGTTGAGAGGCGGGACCAAAGAGCCAACCCCCCGCAAGCACAATTAAGTGAATACAGCTGGCAGCCACACCCCGTTATGCTGGAGGTATACAGTTCCCTCAGAGACAACGTTACACAGCTGGCAGCCACACCCAGTCATGCTGGAGAAAGGCGAAGTTTGAACACAATTTTCCTCTTGTTCACTGAGAACATTACAGAGAACACTTTCCAGCACATTTCCTCCTATGAGACGTAAATTATTTCAGACGGGAACCAAGCGAGGCGTCTGTGAACGGTGGTTCCCGCCGCTAATGGCTCTATTCACATAATTCACACAATTTGCATACATTTAAGCCTAAACATTCACATATTGTTGCTGGTACCTTGCAACAATATGTGTATTATTTAAGCTTACGGTGAATAGTGTGTTAATGAGTTTTTCTGTCCTTCGTGGTGAAGGTAGAGTGTTGCCTACAGTGCTTACGTTGGTGGAGGCGAAGTGTTGCCTACAGTGTTGAGGGTGGTGGAGGTGGTGTTGCCTACAGTGTTGACGGTGGTGGAGGTGGAGTGTTGCTGTTACGGACTACTTGAGCCAGTAACTGGATTCATTCTGCTTATGGGGCCTTAGAGCCTCTTCTTCTATGATCCCATCACAATTCAATGGTATGCTATCGAGAATTGGCGGTAACAAGTAATAATGCAAGGAATAAAGGGTGTGGGGGGGGGGTGGTAAACAATACTAAATAACACCATCACCAATATATTATCGATTTCCTATTACTACACATATGTACACAGTGTCTCTTTTGCACAGGACACATAATATATCTGCAGTGTTTTTTCAAATCCGGTCCACTATATTCAAGTATACGTTGTCCACGTTCAATGGTAATCATCGGCGAGTTCACCTTACTCAACACAGGTCAGTCCCCACACCGCATCGGCACGAAGTCCAAATACCCTACGTCTGCTCTCCAGAAACACACTGGCAGAGGTCTTCAGCAACACGCTGACAGTGGTCACATGTAATACATCCAGGGGTCTCCACTAACATCCTAGCAAAAGTCTGACTACACACTATAATCATCCAAAGTATAATCATAATCATCATCATCCAAAATATACAACTGATAATCATCCAAAGAAAAGATAGAGATAATTCATTGGAAAGGACTACCATTGTATAAGCAACATTTGCAGAAATACTGAGAAAAAGCTCTGAAGCAATGTCTACAGTGAAAGAGGTTGCTGGAAAGAAAAAGATCAGTGGTAGCAGTGGGCATCAAAGAACAGGAAGGCTCCAGTAGGACAGAATGTAATGGTAAAGACAGCGGCAGTGAATGAAATACTAAAAGAATAAAAGATGGAAGTGTCTGAACAAAGCATTGAGAAGGTTTTCAGGTTAGGCTGGTTCAACAAGGACAGAGGCCGCCTGAACAAAGATAGTGTTTGCAAATGAGAACACGAAGGAGAATATTCTAGCAAGGAAGAGCCAACTACAATATGAGAGCGAATACAAAAAAGTATTCCCCCAGAGGGACATAACAAGGGAGGACAGAGCCATGGCGACAAAAGCAAGGAAGAAGCACAGAGTGAGAGGAGAAAACCAGGAAATCAGGCCCCACAACATAACATCCTCAGAGGTGAGGGAGGGAGGGGGGAACCCACAACCAGCATCCCAGCAACAGCAGAGGGGAGGGCAACACCACCACCCTCCTCTGCATAGAAACCCACTCCCCCTACTCCAAACCTTCCCTGCCCCTTCAAAATCATCTCAAGATATTCAGCCCTCACTCAAATGCTCAGTAGACCCTCCATCCCCTCCCTCACCCTGTCCACCCTCCCCCACCATGTCCCCCCCCCCCCCCTTACCCCATATCCTTCATGTCCCCCCTTCCATTCTTACCCCTTACCCTCCCTTTCCTTGATCTCCCAGCCCAGTATCCTCGGAGACCCTGTTAACCACCTCACGAATCTTCACACCTATGGAACAACTTCCTCCATCAGCAGAATGCTCATCAAGAAAGGGACACAAGAATAAACAAAACAAAGTGAGCTTCAAGGCAATGTACACTAACATAGATGAGATTACAAATAAAACAAATGAGCTTGAAGAATGGGTACTGGAAGAAAACCTAGACATAATAGCACTATCAAAAAAAAAGCTAGCGAACATTGTAACAAATGCAGTGTTTCCTCAGGATTACTATGTAGTGAGGAAAGAGAGAGAAGGAAGAGGACGTAGTGTAGCTCTACCGACAAGAAAAGGCTGGAGATTTGAGGAGATAGTTATTCAGGGCTGTGAAGGTTTCAATGACTACGTAACAGGTACCATAGCAATTGGTGGACAAAGACTTATAGTAGTCTTATATTTAACCCACCACCAAATGACAGAAGTCCCAGACAGGAATATGATAGAAACAATATGGCCACCATTAATATAATAGAGAGAGCAGCTTCTGTCACTAACAGGAACGGATCTGGACTACTAATCATGGGAGACCTCAACCACGGAAAGATATACTGGGAAAACAGAGACCCACATGGAGGACCAGACAAATGGAGAGCTAGGCTGTTTGACGTGGCAACAAGAAACTTTCTTAGCGAACACATCAAGGGATCGACAAGAATGAGAGGAGAAGATGAACCAGCCATGCTTGATCTGATATATACTCCGAGTCGGATATAAGGGAAGTTAAGTTGGAAACCCCCCTTGGGAATGAGTGATCACAGTGTATTGATCTTTGAGTACCTGATAGAGCTAAGAATTATCTCCCCAATAAAAGAACTAGGAAACAAAGGGCTGGCGTACCGAAAGGGAAATTATGAGGAAATGAGAAAATTCCTAAGGGATATACCATGGGACACAGAACTTAGAACTATGTCCGTACAAGATATGATGCACTATGTCATCGTAAAGTGTCAGGAGGCAGAAACAGGTTAATCCCGACCCAAAAGAAAAAAAACGAGACGCAAAAGAAGAACCTGTGGTTTAATAGGGTATGTGTGGGAGCGAAGGAACTGAACGAAAAAGGCGTGGAGAAACTTCCAAAATAACAGAACACCAGAAAGGAGAGTGAGATACCAGAGAACCAGGAACGAGTATGTTAGTGTGATAAGAGAAGCAGAGAAAAAGTATGAAAATTATAAAGCAAAAAATGCCAACACCCAACCATAGCTACTCCACAGTCACATTAGGAGGCAAAACAACAGTGAAAGAACATGTGATGAAACTCTGAAAGGATAAGGACAGGTACACAGAAAATGATCAAGAGGTGTGTGAAGAAATCAACAAGAGGTTCCAGGAGGTCTTCACAGTAGAACGAGGTGTGGTCAATGCACTAGGAGAAGTGGCAGTAAACTTGGCGGCCCTTGGAAGAGTTCGAAATTACAAGAGATGAGGCATCAAGAGACACCTGTTGGATCTGGACATGAGAAAGGCTGTTGGTCCAGACAGAATCTCACCATTGGTATTGAAAAAGTGTTTAGAGGCACTTTGCTTGCCACTCTCGATAGTGCATAGTAGGTCACTGGAGACTGGAGACCTATCAGAAATATGGAAGATGGCTAATGTAGTCCCAATATACAAAAAGGGTGACAGACAAGAGTCACTAAACTTCAGGGCAGTGTCCTTAACTTGCAAACCATGCAAGGTGATGAAGAAGATCGTGAGAAAATACCTAGTAACACATCTGGAGAGAAGGAACTTTGTGACACACCACCAACATGGGATCAGAGAGGGTAAATCTTGCCTTATTGGCTTAATTGATTTCTACGATCAGGGGACAAAGATTAAGCAAGAAAGAGAAGGATGGGCGGACTGCATTTTCTTGGACTGTCAGAAAGCTTTTGACACAGTACCCCATAAAAGGCTGGAAGATAAGCTGGAGAAACAGGGAGGTGTAACTGGTAGGGTTCTCCAGTGGATAAGGGAGTACCTAAACAATAGGAAGCAGAGAGTTACAGTGAGGGGGTGAGACCTCAAATTGGCATGAAGTCACCAGTAGAGTCCCACAGGGGTTGGTACTTGGGCCTATCCTGTTTTTGATATACATAAATAATCTCCCAGAGAGTATAGACTCATTCCTCTCAATGTTTGCTAACGAAGCCAAAATTATGAAAAGGATTAAGACAGATGAGGACTGCTTGAGACTTCAAGGAGACCTGGACAACCATTCCTTCAACCGAAGGAATGGTTGAACAAATGGATGTTAGAATTTAATCCCGAGCAAATGTAATGTAATGAAGATAGGTGTAGGGAGCAGGAGGCCACAAGGAATCATTTGGGAGATGAAATTCTTCAAGAGTCAGAGAGAAAGACTTGGGGGTTGATATCATGCCTGTATCTGATATCATGACAGACCTGTACTCTGAAGCCCATATCAAGAGGATAACATCAGTGGCATATGCCAGGTTGGCAAACGTAAGAACGGCCTTTAGAAACATGTTAAAGGAATCATTCAGAACTTTGTATACCACATATGTCAGACCAGTCCTGGAGTATGCAGCTCCAGCATGAAGTCCATATCTAGTTCTAAGAATAAACTGGAAAAGGTTCAACAGTTTGCCACTAGACTAGTACCGGACCTGAGGGGTATGAGGTACGAGGAGAGACTACGGGAATTAAACCTCACGTCACTGGGAGACAGAAGAGTTAGAGGGAAAATTATCACCACATACAAGATTCTCAAAGGAATTGATAGCGTAGATAAAGACAGGCTATTTAACACAAGGGACACACGCACTAGGGGGGACACAGGTGGAAATTGAGTGCCCAACTGAGCCATAGAGACATTAGAAAGAATTTTGTTAGTGTCAGAGTAATAGACAAAGGGAATGCGTTAGGAAGTGATGTGGTGGAGGCAGACTCCATACACAGTTTCAAGTGCATATATGATAGAGCTCAATAGGCTCAGGAACTTGTCCATGAGTTGATTGACAGTTGAGAGGCAGGACCAAAGAACCAGAGCTCAACCCCCACAAGCACAACAAGGTGAGTACAACTAGGAGAGTACACTAGCAGCACTTTACAGGTGACAACCAGTACTGTTGTCTTGTAACTCCTCTTGGCCAAATCTCGGAAATGTTGGTCCACACAATATCACTGCACGAGTAACTGCCAACACACTGGCTTCTACCGACGACGGCCACTTGTTCCCCTAAAAACAAGTCAGGAGTTCTGGACTGCCAAAGGTGAACTACCTTCCATAGTGCAATAGATTCTCCATGTCAACACTGTGGCCATAATAGTCATTAGCTAGAAAGAATGTATACAAGGAGAACATTGAATTACACTCTTTCACCAGGAAACTGAAAATGTAATCGGATGCACAATCTAGATGGCGTTGGTATCGTTACTTGACTCACTAGAGGTCATCACCGACCTGACCTCCTAACTGAAGTACGAACAGGAGCCTTTCACAGATGGTGCTGAACTTGCCACACCTCCGGCAGGAGATGGCGATGTCCTCGTCACACCTAATGCTTTGGAGTTGGAATGCAGGTCCATAGATGGCGTCGATATTGACACACCTCGCTCCATAGACAGCGTCGATATCGTCACAGTTGCCTACAGTGTTGTTCTACAATGTTGAAGGTGAGGGAGGAGGAGTGTTGCCTACAGTGTTGCATTATAATGTTGACAGTAGTGGAGATGAAGTGTTGCCAACAGTGTTGACAATGGTGGAGGTAGAATGTTGTCTTCAGTGTTGACGGTGGTAGAGGTGGAGTGTTGCCTACAGTGTTGCATGCAGTGTTGACGGTGGTGGAGGTGGAGTGTTGCCTACAGTGTTGCATGCAGTGTTGACGGTGGTGGAAGTGGAGTGTTGCCTACAGTAATGTATGCAGTGTTGACGGTGGTGGAAGTGGAGTGTTGCCTACAGTGTTGCATGCAGTGTTGACGGTGGTGGAAGTGGAGTGTTGCCTACAGTGTTGCATGCAGTGTTGACGGTGGTGGAGGTGGAGTGTTGCCTACAGTGTTGCATGCAGTGTTGACGGTGGTGGAAGTGGAGTGTTGCCTACAGTGTTGCATGCAGTGTTGACGGTGGTGGAAGTGGAGTGTTGCCTACAGTGTTGCATGCAGTGTTGACGGTGGTGGAGGTGGAGTGTTGCCTACAGTGTTGCATGCAGTGTTGACGGTGGTGGAGGTGGAGTGTTGCCTACAGTGTTGCATGCAGTGTTGACGGTGGTGGAGGTGGAGTGTATCTACAGTGTTGCATGCAGTGTTGATGGTGGTGGAAGTGGAGTGTTGCCTACGGTGTTGCATTATAGTGTTGACGTAGGATGCATGTTGAGGACTGCCAATTCCATATATAATGATCATACCAATGATCGTATAAATTTATAATACCATAATGATGGTATGATTTTTTTCGTAGTTTACCTTCTGTCTTCTTGCTAGTTTACCTTCTGTCTTCTTGCATGTTTACCTTATGTCTTTTTGTTAGTTTACCTTTTGTCTTCTTGCTTGTTTACCTTCTGTCTTTTTTATAGTTTACCTTGTCTTCTTGCTAGTTTACCTTGTCTTTTTGATAGTTTACCATCAGTTTTCTTGCTATGTTTATCTTCTGTTTCCTTGCTAGTTCACTTTCTGTCTTCTTGTTAGTTTACGTCCTGTCTTTTTTATAGTTTACCTTTTGTTTTCTTGCTAGTTTACCTTCTGTCTTTTGCATGTTTACCTTCTGACTTCTTGCTAGTTTGCCTTCGGTATTTTGTTATAGTTAACCTTGTATTTTTGATAGTTTACCTTCCGTTTTCTTGCTATGTATACCTTGTGTTTTCATGCTAGTTTACCTTGTGTTTTTTGCTAGTTTACCTTGTGTTTTCTTGCTAGTTCACCTTCTGTTTTTCTTGCTAGTTTACCTTGTGTTTTCTTGCTAGTTTACCTTGTGTTTTCTTGCTAGTTTACCGTCAGTCATATGGATAGTTTACCTTCAGTTTTCTTGCTTGTTTACCGTCAGTCATCTAGATAGTTTACCTTCAGTTTTCTTGCTAGTTTACCGTCAGTCATCTAGATAGTTTACCTCCAGTTTTCTTGCTAGTTTACCTTCTGTTTCTTGCTAGTTTACCTCAAGTCTTCTTGATAGTTTACCTTATGTTTTACTGCTAGTTTACCTTATGATTTTTTTGCTAGTTTACCTTCTGTTTTATAGCTAGTTTACCTTCTGTTTTTTCTATTTTACTTTGTGTTTTCTTGCTAGTTTACCTTGTGTTTATTGTTAGTTTACCTTCTGTTTTCCTTTTAGTTTACCGTCAGTCATCTTGCTAGTTTAACTTCAGTCTTTTTGATGGTTTACCTTATGTTTTCTTGTTGGTTTACCTTCCGTTTTCTTGTTAGTTTACCTTTTATTTTCTTGCTAGTTTACTTTTTATTTTCTTGTTAGTTTACCTTTTGTTTTCTTGCTAGTTTACCTTCAGTCTTCTGATATTTTACCTTCTGTTTTTTGCTAGTTTACCTTCTGTTTCTTGATAGTTTACCTTTTGTTTCTTGGTAGTTTACTTTTTGCTTTCTTGGTAGTTTACTTTTTTGCTTTCTCACTAGTTTACCTTTTTGCTTTCTCACTAGTTTACCTTTTGTTTTCTTGCTAGTTTACCTTTTGTTTTCTTGCTAGTTTACCTTTTGTTTTCTTGCTAGTTTATCTTGTTTTTTGATAGTTTACCTTCAGTCTTTTTGATAGTTTACCTTTAGTTTTCTTGCTAGTTTACCTTATGTATTTTTTCTAGTTTACCTTCTGTTTTTTCTAGTTTACCTTCTGTCATCTTGCTAGTTTACCTTCTGTCTTTGTTCTAGTTTACCTTCTATCATCTTGCTAGTTTACCATCCCTGCAGTTACTCATTATTTTAGCATCCTCATAGGTTCTATATATCTGTGTTTCTGCTAGTTTAACTAATATGTACATACTGCTGAGTTATCTTCCCTCTGCTTCTACTGATTTACTTTGTGAGTTGTTTGCTGCTAAAATTTATTCGTTGTGTTTCCTGCTGATTTGTATATTCTGCGTTATTTATTAGTTTTCCATTCGTTTTTTCCCTTCCTCGAAGGGAAGAAGTTTTCACTTCTTCTTTTCGAGTTGCTAGTATACTTTCTCTGACCTCCCTGCTTGTTTAATGCCATCTGTGAACATCTATTTGATTACCTTGTCCGTGCTCCCTGATTGTTGACCTTGTCCGTGCTCCCTGATAGTTTACCTTGTCCGTACTCCCTGATTGTTGACCTTGTCCGTGCTCCCTGATTGTTGACCTTGTCCGTACTCCTTGATTGTTGACCTTGTCCGTGCTCCCTGATTGTTGACCTTGTCCGTGCTCCCTGATAGTTTACCTTGTCCGTACTCCCTGGTTGTTGACCTTGTCCGTGCTCCCTGATTGTTGACCTTGTCCGTACTCCTTGATTGTTGACCTTATCTGTGCTCCCTGATTGTTGACCTTGTGTGTGCTCCCTGATTGTTGACCTTGTTCGTGCTCCCTGATTGTTGACCTTGTCCATGCTCACTGATTGTTGACCTTGTCCATGCTCACTGATTGTTGACCTTGTCCATGCTGCCTGATAGTTTACCTTGTCCGTGCTTCCTGATTGTTGACCTTGTCCGTGCTCCCTGATTGTTGACCTTGTCCGTGCTCCCTGATTGTTGACCTTGTTTGTGCTGCCTGATAGTTTACCTTGTCCGTGCTTCCTGATTGTTGACCTTGTCCGTGCTGCCTGATAGTTTACCTTGTCCGTGCTCCCTGATTGTTGACCTTGTCCGTGCTCCCTGATAGTGTACCTTGTCTGTGCTCCCTGATAGTTTACCTTATCCGTGCCCACTGATTGTTGACCTTGTCCGTGCTCCCTGATTGTTGACCTTGTCCTTTCTCCTTGATTGTTGACCTTGTCTGTGCTCCCTGATTGTTGACCTTGTCCGTACTCCCTGATTGTTGACCTTGTCCGTGCTCCCTGATTGTTGACCTTGTCCGTGCTTCCTGATAGTTTACCTAGTATGTACTTGCTGCTAGTCTGTATGTTCTGTGGTTCACTCCGGTTTACATAATATGTTCTTCATGCTAGTTTACCTTCTGTCTGCTATTTAAGTATACCTTGTGCTATTCCAGCTAGTTTACTTTGTCGTCGCTTGTGGTAGGTTCTGTGATTCCTCCAAATTTGACTGATTTTTTAATTATATTGTTCATATTCTTACAAGCTAGCTGTTCTATGCTCCCAGCACGTTTCATTTTGAGCCTTTAAATCGCTGTTTCTACTTTACCATTTCTGTATTCGTGATACTTTGCAGTTTCTTTACTGTTGCTAGTTTACCTTCTCTTTCATTCCTGTAATGTTACATTGTCTGCACTTCCGCTAGTTTACTTATTTGTACTGTTCATTTGTCTTCTCTTCACTTGTGATAGTTTACAATGTCTTCACTGTTGCTAGTTTACCTTCTCTTTAATTCCTGATAGTTTAGGTTATTTACATACCTGTTAGTTTACCGTCTCAGTACTATTGCTAGTTTACCTTCTCTGTGCTCAGGCGCGGTTTTTATGATTATGTTAAAGTCTTTTCAATATGCGCCATGTGGAAATTTTCCACTATGTATACTAAATTGTTCATTTATTCAATAATTGTTCAATAATCAGTTTGAGGAGAGCGGTTGATTCTGGCCTCAGCTCTAAGGAGTCTTCGTCGCCCTGACTCCATTAAGGTTGACTCTCCTGTTGTGGTCCATGGTGCGTGTGGCTGTCTCTCCCTCGCTTCCATCTGGCCTCCATCTCTCCCTGTCCCTCCCTCCAATTCTTTCTCTTCATCTCCTCTCTTTTTCACTCTCTCACCTGCCTACCCTGCTTCCATTACTTTCTGGCTCTCTCACCAGCCCTCCTTCTCTCCCTCCCACCTGCCAGCCCTCCCTCCCGCCAGACAGGTCACCCTCCTCACAGTTACCCCTCACCGTGTCCAGGAGTCTCTCATTATCTCCTCACTGTACAAACATGGACGCTCACTATTATCCCTCTCCCCTCTCCTTACATCTTCCCCTTCACCATTATCTGCCCTCAGCTGTAATATCCCGATATCATCCTCATCAACCTCTCTCTCGCTTCATGCTCCATCATCATCATCATCATTATCATCATTTTACGGATCGAAGCAAAACATAAAATTATTTCCTAGGTAAACGTTCTTGAAAACTTTCTACAGTAAAACATGTTGTGGTTGACGCAGATTATGGCCGTCGTTTGTCTTAATTATTTAGTTGAAGACTTCTTCAGTAATCCGAGGCAATATTGGTGGGGAGAAGGAGCCAAGACCAGACCCGGCAACACTGGTCTTGATCTGGTGTCTTGACCTGGGGTCTTGATCTGGGGTCTTGACCTGGGGTCTTGACCTGGGGTCTTGACCTGGGGTCTTGACCTGGGGTCTTGACCTGGGGTCTTGACCTGGGGTCTTGATCTGGTGTCTTGATATAGGGTCTTGATCTAGGGTCTTGACCTTGGGTCTTGACCTGGGGTCTTGACCTGGGGTCTTGACCTGGGGTCTTGACCTGGGGTCTTGACCTGGGGTCTTGACCTGGGGTCTTGATCTGGGGTCTTGATCTGGTGTCTTGACCTGGGGTCTTGACCTGGGGTCTTGACCTGGGGTCTTGACCTGGGGTCTTGATCTGGTGTCTTGACCTGGGGTCTTGACCTGGGGTCTTGACCTGGGGTCTTGACCTTGGGTCTTGACCTGGGGTCTTGACCTGGTGTCTTGACCTGGGGTCTTGACCTGGGGTCTTGACCTGGTGTCTTGACCTGGGGTCTTGACCTGGGGTCTTGACCTGGGGTCTTGACCTGGGGTCTTGATCTGGTGTCTTGACCTGGGGTCTTGACCTGGGGTCTTGACCTGGGGTCTTGATCTGGGGTCTTGACCTGGGGTCTTGACCTGGGGTCTTGACCTGGGGTCTTGACCTGGGGTCTTGACCTGGGGTCTTGATCTGGTGTCTTGACCTGGGGTCTTGACCTGGGGTCTTGACCTGGGGTCTTGACCTTCGGTCTTGACCTGGGGTCTTGACCTGGTGTCTTGACCTGGTGTCTTGACCTGGGGTCTTGACCTGGGGTCTTGACCTGGGGTCTTGACCTGGGGTCTTGACATGGGGTCTTGACCTAGGGTCTTGACCTGGGGTCTTGACATGTGATCTTGACATGGGGTCTTGACATGGGGTCTTGACCTGGGGTCTTGACCTTGGGTCTTGACCTTGGGTCTTGACATGGGGTCTTGACCTGGGGTCATGACCTGGTGTCTTGACCTGGGGTCTTGACCTGGGGTCTTGACCTGGTGTCTTGACCTTGGGTCTTGACCTTGGGTCTTGACCTGGGGTCTTGACCTTGGGTCTTGACCTGGGGTCTTGACATGGGGTCTTGACATGGGGTCTTGACATGGGATCTTGACCTTGGGTCTTGACCTGGGGTCTTGATCTGGTGTCTTGACCTGGGGTCTTGACCTTGGGTCTTGACCTGGGGTCTTGATCTGGGGTCTTGACCTGGGGTCTTGACCTGGGGTCTTGATCTGGTGTCTTGATCTAGGGTCTTGACCTTGGGTCTTGACCTGGGGTCTTGACCTGGGGTCTTGATCTGGGGTCTTGACCTGGGGTCTTGACATGGGGTCTTGACCTGGGGTCTTGACCTGGGGTCTTGACCTGGGGTCTTGACATGGGATCTTGACCTTGGGTCTTGACCTGGGGTCTTGACCTGGGGTCTTGACGTGGGGGTCTTGACGTGGGCGAGGCGGTCGTCGGGGCCATCAGGGAAGGAACACACACACACACGTCCCGGAGGTTTCCAAGACATGGCCAGGGAGCCTCAGAAGATAAAATAAGGGAAGTTACGGAGAGTATGAGAGAAGGTCCAGGAGGAGGAGGAAGAGGAAGAGACGTGAGGCAAAGCAAAATTGTGGGAAGGAGGGGAGAGGGAGAGAGAGGAGAGGTGGAGTGAGACATGAGAAAGATTAATGAGCAAGGTAATGACAGAGTTGAGATAAATAGAAATAGCTCACGTGCACGCTCTTGTGCACATGGGAGGGCACAATTTGCGATCACAATTCCCGACTCCTGTGCATATGCAACAGCTCTTTAACATGCAACGTTGAGTCAGCAGTTGAGAAACTGAGAGAACACTCTCTCACACGTATACTTATTAATATACATTGTCCAGCATAACTGATGTAATTATTTATAAGTCTAACTAACTACACTTGACGAAACACATTGGTTTGTGTGATCGCCTTATGGTCCTGTTTTGGATGACATTATACAGATGGAGTGATCGTTCATCAAAGACGATCCAGAAGCAAAACTAAGAACAGTAGTACAGTGGGATAAACCTGGTAGATAAGTAGATAAGAAGAGCTTATCACTGTCTTTGTGACTATGACTCTGACCAAACAGCTTCACTTGTCTGGTCATGAACCAGGACACACGTGAGGGGACACCGCCTGCATGGAACAGCTTCACTTGTCTGGTCTTGCACCAGGACACACGTGAGGGGACACCGCCTGCATGGAACAGCTTCACTTGTCTGGTCTTGCACCAGGACACACGTGAGGGACACCTCCTGCATGGAACAGCTTCACTTGTCTGGTCATGAACCAGGACACACGTGAGGGGACACCGCCTGCATGGAACAGCTTCACTTTATAGGTCTAATAACATTACAACTCCTTCTGTTAAAGATATAATTGAATCACAAGCAGATAAGCAATATACGCTCGCAGACTCTTGGTAGGTATTGTAATACTTCTGGCAAGTCCCAGACAAAAGTGAGACTGAACAAACTCTACATACTACAGAGAACAAAGTGTAGAAGACTATTGTCTCATCTCGGCACAGGCGGAGCAACTAGTGTACATTGTTCAGGGAACAAAGCCAGTATGAGGATGCAGAAGACTATTGCCTCATCACTGTAGAAGGGGAACAAGGAGAGAGGAAAAGTGTGGAGGTTTGCCCTATAACGTGGCGATGATGGGCTGGCTGGCTGCTCTTCTCACCGTGTTTATACACCATTATCCCGGGGATCTCATTATGCTAAAAGCGTTCCGGCGACTCCACGACCTGCTGATGAGAACGCTGTTGCTACTGCTGTCGTCAGCTTCTGTTGCTACTGCCGCCGTCAGCTTCTGCTGCTACGGCCGCCGTCAGCTTCTGCTGCTACTGCTGTCGTCAGCTTCTGTTGCTACTGCCGCCGTCAGCTTCTGCTGCTACTGCCGCCGTCAGCTTCTGCTGCTGCCGCCGTCAGCTTCTGCTGCTGCTGCCGCCGTCAGCTTCTGCTGCTGCCGCCGTCAGCTTCTGCTGCTGCCGCCGTCAGCTTCTGCTGCTGCCGCCGTCAGCTTCTGCTGCTGCCGCCGTCAGCTTCTGCTACTGCCGGCGTCAGCTTCTGCTGCTGCCGCCGTCAGCTTCTGCTGCTGCCGCCGTCAGCTTCTGCTGCTGCCGCCGTCAGCTTCTGCTGCTGCCGCCGTCAGCTTCTGCTGCTGCCGCCGTCAGCTTCTGCTGCTGCCGCCGTCAGCTTCTGCCGATACTGCAGCCGTCAACATCCGCTATAACCATAATATATCAGGATGCGAAAATGGCTAATATGAAAGAACAAGATATTCATACATGCTTTAAATTATTGCTGGTATTGCATCCATTAGTGAATATATATATATATATATATATATTGGATAACGTAGATGTAAGATTACGTTAAGAGTTAGATAGCGATAAATGGGTCATTGGGAGTGATTCGTCGAACTGTGAACTATATATATAATATGAAGATGGCCCGCGTATGGACTGATAGATTGACCCCATTTCCCTCTGGTCTATTGGCTATTAACAGATCACTAGCCCAAAATAATGGAGCAGTGATGTATATATTTGATAAAACCCTATTTAAAGTCTATATTCTCGGGCAGAGCCAAAAATCATTAACTATGGACCAACCCTGGGAGTTAGTGATCCCTGAGAAGTTATATATGTCCATTATTGATATGGAAGCTATATCTGGAGATTATACCTTAAACTCATTATATTTTAATAATATTGCATTGAGTAACGTATATATTTCAGTGAATGGTACTAGTTTATTTAATATAGTGTGTGATTTTCCCCATAAATGTTCAAAATTATATTAAACGGTCTTGAAAGCTTTAGGATTTAATGAAGATAATATTTTATCCTAAGATTCGTTCGTTAAAGGACGAACACTGCTGGCCTTTAATATATTATTAGAAGAAATAAAGGGCACAGTTTCCTTAGAAGCTATAGAGAATTTAAGAATCACATTGCAATTTAATACAGCCATTGTGGGAAATAAAGTTGTACTACTGTTTGACCCTACTACTGGGGCTATGAAAATTAATGCTGACCGACGTTTTATTTGTGAAACACGAGGATAAGTAACATGAATTGTTTGGAAATAAACAATATTTTGAACAATTTCGTTTAGGGGAAGAAGCCATAAATTCGAATGTTAATTAGCCAACGATGTACGGAGAATCTTTAAGAAATTGAATAAGGATCCAGTGGTATTTACTTTAAAAACATTAGATGAAAAATCATGTGTATCGATGATGTGTCATTGGACTAATGTATATGTACATAATAAACCTTAAGGAGCTATAATTACCCTGTTAGACAATCTTGGGGTGAAGATAGAATTTCATTCGCATTATCTGCAAGAATTTCAATCTTATTTTGAAGAATATAAAGAATAAATGATCAGAAAACGCATACAGAGTATGGACTTCTATTTTTGTGGAGCTTATGTTATGTTTTTCGTCTACAATTTATGTCGCCTGAAAATAAGAGCTGCATTACACAAATTTATAGCTTTATTTAAATATGGCGAATATAATATGACCGACAGAAAGATAATTCGATGTGCATATGTCAATTTTTGAAATGCCTAACTTCAAAAAGAATTTTGCATACATGGACAGGGAAAAATGTCTATCACTGTGAGATGATAACTCATAATACTAGCTGGTAAGTATTGCATTTTCAATGTTTGCTATATCGACATTAGAATTATTACTAAATTATTATCACTATTGTTATTCTGTGTTATATATTGTTATATTGTTATATATATATATATATATATATATATATATATATATATATATATATATATATATATATATATATATATATATATATATAATATATATATATATATATATATATATATATATATATATATATATATATATATATATATGTCGTACCTAGTAGCCAGAATGCACTTCTCAGCCTACTATGCAAGGCCCGATTTGCCTATTAAGCCAAGTTTTCCTGAATTAATATATTTTCTCTAAATTTTTTCTTATGAAATGATAAAGCTACCCATTTCAATATGTAGAGGTAAATTTTTTTTATTGGAGTTAAAATTAACGTAGATATATGACCGAACCTAACCAACCCTACCTAACCTAACCTAACCTATCTTTATAGGTTAGGTTAGGTTAGGTAGCCGAAAAAGTTAGGTTAGGTTAGGTAGGTTAGGTAGTCAAAAAACAATTAATTCATGAAAACTTGGCTTATTAGGCAATTCGGGCCTTGCATAGTAGGCTAAGAAGTGCATTCTGGCTACTAGGTACGACATATATATATATATATATATATATATATATATATATATATATATATATATATATATATATATATATATATATATATATATATATATATTAGTATATTTTGGTAGCAGTCTTTCCTGTAGACATATATTATTAAATATGACCGAAAAAGTAAGATTAATAATTCTAACACGAATTTTCTCAATCTTTCGTACATTTCGCTTCACTGTTGGAGGTAAATCAAAAATCAATTCTCCAAAATTCATTTTTATTTCTAGTCTGACGCGACACGAGCGCGTTTCGTAAAACTTATTACATTTTCAAAGACTTTAGTTCACAAATACACAACTGAATAGAACTTACGCATCTCCGATTTTATATCTACATTTGAGTGAGGTGGAAGGGGTGATGTGGCATTAACACAAGACAGAACAAGATGTGGTATTAATAGGGTATTAATTTCATCAACACAAGACAGAACAAGAGTATTAATAGTAGGGTAAGGCAGGTCCTAGTCAATAACGGCTTCTCCAATGGTTTCGTCGAAGACATCATAAGAAGGAAAGTGAAAAGCCATGCAACCTCTGAAGAGACAACTAACACAACACCTATACCCCCTATTAGACTATTTTACAGGAACTTCTTTTCCACAGCTCATAAAACGGAGGAAAGGGTCCTGAACGATATTGTTAATAGAAACGTTATCCCTACAGACAAAAATCAGAGGATACAACTGACGATTTACTATAAAACCAGAAAAACGGCCAGCCTACTCATGAGAAACTCTCCAGACACAAAACAGAACGCTTTAAAAGAGACTAACGTCGTCTATGCCTTCAAATGCCCTCTTGGGGACTGTAAGCTCCAAAAAACCCAGTATATAGGCAAGACAACAACATCTCTTTCCATGCGTTTAACGATGCATAAGCAACAGGGCTCCATTAAGGAACATATAATCTCTTCCCACAACCAAACCATCGCCAGAGAAATCCTAGTAAACAACACAGAAATCATCGATAGATACAGCGATAGCAGGCGGCTTGACGTTTGCGAGGCACTACACATCAAGAAGTCAACACCAGCAATCAACAGCCAATTATTGCACAACTATATTCTACCCACCTCAAGACTCCGCTCCAATATAGAAGCATCAAGAAATATGGACCAATAGGCTTTCTACAAACACTTCTATTCAATATCCATTGTTTCGTGTTCTGTCTTGTGTTGATGAAATTAATACCCTATTAATACTCTTGTTCTGTCTTGTGTTGATGAAATTAATACCCTATTAATACCACATCTTGTTCTGTCTTGTGTCTAGACACTGTGTCTTCCCATATTAACAGGGACTTGGTGAAATTAACGTCTAAATGACCCCTCACTTGCTCTAGTGCTCTTGGGAGGTGTTGATCTTTGGTGTATTTAAATACTCCGAAATTACCATCTCTTTTAAGGGTCTGAGCGGGTGGTGGAGCGGGTTAAGGCGTACCTGTTATGCCAGTTGCTGGAAGGCTTCTGTGCTGGCTAGGGTTCGAGTCTCCTGGTGGGAAAGTGTTCTAAAGTTGTATACTTAACTCTCGTGTTTAGGAGAGTTGTGCCATATATATATATATATATATATATATATATATATATATATATATATATATATATATATATATATATATATATATATATATATATATATATATATATATATATATATATATATATATATATATATATATATATATATATATATATATATATATATATATATATATATATATATATATATATATATATATATATATATATATATATATATATATATATATATATATTTTATTGTTCCAGATTCGAAATGGTTGAGGAACTGCTGTAAAACTCTTCTACAGTTGCCCAGCACTGCAATTACTGAGATTGTCGTCTGAAATATTGAGCTTCCCATTATATTTTTGTTAAAAACTAGCATGTAAACTATTATTACGAATAAAAATTATAAAACGTATATTCTTTAACCTTTGATGAGGTTAGTTTTGGCTTGGATAGGTTAATTCTTCATTAGCAGGTTGGCGACCTGCTGCTGAATAATTCTCCCGACACCAAGAAAAACGCCTTGAAAGAGACCAACGTTGTCTACGTCTTCACATACCCATTTGGGGATTGTCAGCCCCAACGAACTCAGTATATAGGCAAGACAACAACGTCCCTCTCTAAGCGGTTAACAGTACTCAAACAAGAGGGCTCCATCAAGGAACATATAATTGCCACACACAACTAGACAATCACCAGGGACATTTTTATAAGGAACACCGAAGTAAGTAATTATCAAAGAAGCCAAGAAGGCTATGTAGCACCATCAAATGTGCGGAATAATCAGAGGACGCTAAATATCACTGAAGATGTCAATACGAGAACAAGAACGCATAAGGCGAACGATGTCAAAAGTATCCGATTCACCAAGAATTCTATCGAGGAAAAAGTGACCGTGGGGACAGTCAGAAAGCAAGACATACTTCCTGGAAGTCTAGGCTCGTCCTGGAAGTCAGAACATTCGACAAGGATATGCACAACTGAAAGAGGGGACAATGCAGTTAGGTCAATAAGGAGCAGGGTGGCGCTCCATTAAGTGTCCGTGAGTTAAACGCTTATGGCCAATACACAGCCTTGCCAGAGCTGTTTCCCATCGCCGGTTATGTTGGTAGGAGGAAGGCCACAGGGACACACTACCCTTAAGAGTACGCAATTTGTTACCAGTAACAGACGACCAACAACTCTGCCAACGGGCAAGGATGGAGGCAAGAATAACTGGGTAAAAGTCGGAATAAGGAATACCTTTACGGAGATGGGACAAGTGCGGATAGCTTCCTTAGCGGCAGCGTCCGCACGCTTATTTAAAGAGACACCAATATGGCTGGGAATCAAGCAAAACTCATCTGTCTTAAATCTACTGGAGATAAAAAACAGCAAATGTTGAATCTCGACTACTACCGAATGGATTGGATTAAAGGACTCCAGAGCCATGAGGGTGCTGCGAGAGTCAACTACAACCACAAACGAGGATTGAAAGCGAGAAAGCAGGAGACGAAGAGCATAGAGAATAGTATAAAGTTCTGCCGTGAAGATGCTATTCTCCTAAGGCAGGCGACACATAGATGTGGTCAGGAAAAACAACAGAGTAGCCTACACCGTCTGCAGACTTAAGACACCGAAATAATTAATAGATACAATGAAAATAGAAGCTTAGACATCAGTGAAGCCTGGCATATCAAGAAAGCTAGAGTAGCAATTAATAACCAGCTTACTCACAATAACACACTACCCACATCAAGACCCCGGGCCAATGTAGATGCTGGACTGAATGACCCTGCAACAGGAACGGATGCAGCCAGAAGAACATAAGCTACCAACATGTCACACTCTATTTTGATACATTTAATATCTTATTAATATCATATGGATGAGTGTAAAGTCACTAATCCATGTCACCTAACCGCCTCACCATCAGAGGATATAACCCGGTGCTAAGCACATTAGAATTTGCCTTTGAGAATGTGAGGTGAGACGTCACGAAATGCATCATAGGCATCAGACCCATATACAGAGTACAAATGAACTTTGGAGAGTTAATTTTTCAACTGCTGCTTCAGTTTAGAAAAACATGAGAATTATCGAGAAGATTCTCGATAGTTTTCGAGAATTTTGGGAGCACTGTGAGGATATCTTCAAGAACACGAGAGTGGATAAAGTAATTGCAAAGCTCCAGGTACCTCATGCCAACGGGTCTCAATGTTCTTGCCAAATGAACATGAGTGAACATTAACACATAAAATTATGAAAACAATTACAAAAGCACAGTGACATCACAACGCCATGATGAATCAAGAAGAATTATATTTTGGAGAAATGTCATGAACTTGAAGTGGCATTCAGAATCAGATTTATAAAAGCTTATCTGATACACAGACCAACAAGCTTACAATAATGACCTAATAACAGAGCCAACATAATACTCCACAACGTCCAGTTTCCACGTCACAATATATTGAAAGCTCACAGCTTGGCTAAACTTTCTCTCTTATTGTAACTATTTAAGTTGACTCATTACGGAATGAAAAGTTCGCACTGCAAAACATTATTTTTTAGTGTCATCATACTTGATCATGGCGGATCATCAGGTGGGGAGACATCCAGTGCCTCACCTCTTGCATGTGTATACAATACCTTCAATAGCACAACTAATCATTTATATATTAAATTAATTTTGAGACACAATAACAAGATAAAAAATTCATTACCTCAGGAAAAGTCATGGCCACTGCGCGGGGCTGCCGGCTGCCTCCCTCGTGGTCGTCAGGTCGGACCCAAAGTTATCAGTCCTTCCTTTTATCTTAATACGATATTTTATGTAAACTTACACTATTATGTGAAGAATTTACAAATTAGTTTTCTTGATCTGCGATTCAGTTAGGAAGTTGGGTGTACCGTTGAAATAGTGTGGGAAGAGTGGTTATAGAGAGGTCATCCAAACAATTATATGGTCTCTGTCTATAGGTTCAAAGCTGTATACAGTATACTGAGGTCTGAACCTATACGTGTATAGGTTCAGAGCTGTGTGGCGCGAGGCGACATACACCAACCACCAAGTATACAGAGTCACTGTGAATAGATTCAGAGCTCTGTGGTTCTGGAGGCGACATACACCACTCATCAAGTATACAGGGTCACTGTGTAAAGGTTCAGAGCTGTGTGGTTCTGGAGGCGACATACACTACCCACAAAATATACAGGGTCACTGTGTTTAGGTACAGAGCTGTATGATGCTGGAGGTGACATACACCTCCCACCAAGAGTAGTGTATGTCCAGTGTTCCCTAACATAAGGAGGAAGTTTGTGGTGTTTGACCAAGTGTTGGAGGCTCCCAGAAGGACGCCCCTGATGGCACCACCAGTAAGCTGTTCCCAAGCATCGTCGGACTGAAGCAGATGATAAAACATTGAAGATGAAATTGGCTGCTGAAAGAGGAAGATTATGGAACTGGGAAATAAAATTAAAACATCAGAGACAAATATGCTCAGTGATAATGGTAAAATGAACGTTAACTTTTGTATTATTGAATTTAGACAAACTAAAAACTTTTTTTAACCGCAATATAAAAGAAAAGACCTAACCTACCCTCTCCTAGCAATCCTAGGTCTATTACACGCAATTCTAGGCTTAATATAGTACATATATATGCTATACCAGGCCTATGAAAATATAAATGTGGTTTTCAGCTTTATTATTTCTAGACTAAAATTCATTGTACAAAAACTAGTTCTTGGTAGTCCACAACTACATATTGATACCTTTGATCAAATAGTCACTATCAGTGTTAGCATCTCGGAGGATGGATTGGATTATATAGAACATGGGGTATCAAATGTAACAGGGTCGCTGTGTAAAGGTTCAGAGCTGTGTGGTGCTGGAGGCGACATACACCACCCACCAAGTATACAGGGTTACTGTGTAAAGGTTCAGAGCTGTATGGTGCTGAAGGCGACATACACCACCCACCAAGTATACAGGGTCACTGTGTATAGGTTTAGAGCTCTGTGGTTCTGGAGGCGACATTCACCACTCATCAACTATACAGGGTCACTGTGTATAGGTTCAGAGCTCTGTGGTTCTGGAGGCGACATACACCACCCACCAAGTATACAGGGTCACTGTGTAAAGGTTCAGAGCTCTGTGGTTCTGGAGGTGACATACACCACCCACCAAGTATACAGGGTTACTGTGTATTCCTTATGTAACACCATAAGGAATGGTGTTACAGTAGTTTCTGATCCCTTATTGATTCCGCCGCTAGATAATGATTATCGTTATCCCTTTATCCCTAAACTCTTTATCCCTGCACACGGAAGTCAGATTTACATCTTTATATAATTATTTACTGATATATTTAGAAAATTTTAAACACACATTGTTGAGTATATGTTTTGTAGGTAATTGTTGTTTGGTTTACATTTACAGACTGTCATAGGAATTGAAGATGGCTATGGAGGACATACATCCCGACTGGATAAATAATTAGGAAAATAACAACTCATACTCCGGTAAAACGCATCATAGCCAAAAGTGACATTACTGGGAAAATGCGCAAAAAACGGTTATGTTGTGAAGGTGTTTTTGAACTTAGGTAATTCCTTAATTTCCTTGATACGTAACCATGACTTACCAGAAAAAAATATGATATTTCTTACTTTAAAGATTTGAAGTGTTTGTCTTGGGTTCAATGGTGTACTCTTGTAGGCTGAAATGAAGGACATGGATATGATGTGTTTTTAAAAGACAAAATTGTCAACAACTATCAAGAAACTACCAACCAAGATGCCTGGCTAGATAGCATACAACAACAGTAATGGAACAGGCAAACTTACAGATGTTAAAAGTGGATTAATCTGTAATCTAATTAAAAATCACAGGAGTGAACGTATACATTGCAAAAATATAAATTACTGATAGTCATTTCTGTTGTATTATATATTTGCAGGATGAGGCATACTTTAAGCAGGCCTGCTACCGAAGTGTACAGGTAACACAGCTATATGTATGGGCGACTTTAATGTTTGTCACACTACACTTGGTGATGTTCAGTGCGAGAATAATCTGAGGGCCTTGTTTAAAACATTACTGACCATAATATTACTGTGCATACAGACGAGGAGTCACAATAACGTGGCTGAAATATGTCGACAAAGCCACACAGTAGCAAGTGAAGGGATACGACGTTTCGGTCCGTCCTGGACCATTCTCAAGTCGGTTGTGACTTGAGAATGGTCCAGGACGGACTGAAACGTCGTCGTCCCTTCACTTTCTAGTGTGTGGTTTGCTCAACATTACTGTGTATAATACCGACAAACAACCCAATTTATTGTGATGTAGGGTGGATTATGCGATTGGGTATAACCTAGTCCTAGTAGATAGCAACATTAAAATTAGGCTCATCCGAGATCTATTTAGTGATTATTTTACAAGGTATAGTGTACATTTTTTCGGACATTCGATAAAATCCCCATCCTAGGGTTCAAATTATCATACCAGACAATCACAAACCACACTCTAAGGTTAGTCCACAACGGGCTAACCATAGCCCGTGCTGCTTGGAACTTTTTGTTCCAGGTAACGAATCTTTAACAACAACAACACACTCTAAGGCTTACATCAATAAGTGGGACACAAGGTATACACTCGTATCAGTGGAACACTTGTACAGACATGTTGTTAATGTCATTACCGGTTATTATAATACTTCTGCTTGAGTAAAGAGAAAAAAAACATTCGGCATTCCTCATTGACAAAGGGTTCTATTATTAGTACTGAATGAGCTAAAGAGCTTCATCTTGCTAACAGTTATTAACAAAACAAAACAGTTGACAATTTACTAGCATTCTTCAAAGGCAATGGAACTTTTAGAGCTTAAGGGTCAAGCTAAGAACACATATTGTGAACATTTCCTACAAGGTATCAAGAAAACTACAATTTTATCGGAAGTGTGGAACAAAATTATATCAGTATTAAGTCCTCATTCTCAGTTCAGCCTCATCATACTCCCACACAATATGCTGATATGCTCTCAACTCTGTGATCAAATATAAGAAATTTTCTTCTTATCTCCAAATATACAGAGCATTTAAATTATACCAAAATTAACAGAAACTAAAAATCATGTTCTTCTCCATATCTAACGAATAAATTTGCTATAAACTATTTTGAATTGAAAACCGTAGTAGGGAAACCCAAAGTAACAGCTCCTGGTAAGGATCGTTAAGCTTATAATACATTGAGGTTACTGAATGATGTCCCTAGTCACCCTTTCATGAAGAAAATGGAATCAAGGTTTCAAAGTAACATTTTCTCAAAACAACTCCAAAAATTAACACTTCTATCGTGCACATGTGAACTCTAGAAAAGAATTTAACTCAATCGCCTCATGTTTCAGATAAAAAATATATTGACTCTTAATTTACATGTGTAATACTAGCCCATTGTAATACACAAACATATATTTTAAAATATTTTGAAGATTCCCAGGATGAGAAACTAGTAGACTTTATCGACCTGAAGTTTGCTTTCGATATAGCCAATGGTGAAATAATATTTGAGCAAGTTCCTGAATTTTGAATCAATGATAATCATCTGAATTAGATAAAGAACTTGTTGGGTATCTGGGGCTTTGACTCAAATATGAAATTATTTAATTAAGAAAATTAATATAATCGAAGGACCACCCACTTTTGAGAAAAGGGGGAAAACAAATAAAAGTGATTATAAGACTGACGCTATAGAACAAGTGCCTATATATGTTATAATTATTTAACAAACACTTAAAGAGAATGGACTGTATTATTAATTAAATAATTATATTAACTTAATTAAAGTTAAAAGCCTCAAATATCAACATTGGGGGGGGGGGGGGGTATTTCTAGAAGTTCATATATATCTAGGAACGAGTGTGGTTTGTCACCAGTTCATTAATGGGGTTAGTAAAATAATAGAATCTTAACTAGAATGTAGATTCTAGAGGATCATGAAATTTTAAATAATCAATGTATTGAAAAATTATTAAGTCCTAAGAAATAATAAATGCTTATTGAGTACTGAGCAGTAAATTATTGTTTTATATTATTCCTTTTGATAATCATATGGAAACATATATGGAAATTAATAATGGCATTAGTCAAATTTTCTACGAAACATAATTTAGTCTTATCTGTAAGACGACTTCACTAAGTCCGTTTCGCTACTCGTCGTCGTGATCGCAAAGTCCCAATAAGGAAGAAACACCAGTGGTGAACATCGTAGGTGAAGGAAGAAATACATGTTCATCCTCGTCTACACGCTGTAATCAGGGAAATTTGAGTAGCAATTGACTAGGCTATAAATTATTACAATATTCACTGAAATTGGACTTAAAAACTGTAAGAAACTAACGTGGTATTGGTGGTGTTCACACATCTTAACGACAGGCTACCCACAAATACACAATCTAGAATGGTGCATCAAACCAAAATGTATAATTAATGTAAGCGTGATGGAACACTAAAGCTTGCTGATATCGCGTCTGCCAGTCCCTGACGTTCACTGTTGTGGACGTGTGATTATGGGCCGTGACTATCTTTGTAGACGCGCAATTTAACAGTTTGAGTACTGTAAACCATGTGATCTTGTTAAATGACTGCCGTCTGTGGTGGCACGTGTACACCACGCGACGCCCTGTACTTATATATTGCCTCCTTCCTCCCCACCACGCCCGGTCACGCATGCGCAGAGACGCTCATAGCGATCCTGGACGTAAACCATTTCGGTTTACTATTAATTATTTGGGGAACGGACGGAGTACTATTTGAACTATCATCACCAATAAATAAATATATTTGATAATAATACCTTTTCTCGTAAGGCAATTGATCTAATTAACTTCGCACAAATTGAACGAGAAGGGTTGACGTGTTTTTATTTTACGCCACAGTAATATTTTACTGGAATAATTAATTTGGTTAAATACCCGAGCACAGTACGCATAAGCATGCGAAATGGTTATTTCTTTCATAAAGAACAATAATTTTAGAAAGAAAGAGAAATTAACTGAACTCTATATTTCTCCAACATGTGTGGGAGACCTCATGTTTAAGCTTGCTATCGGCGCTTGCCGTCATGATGGCTGGGAATTTTCAGGCAAAATTATGCCTTACTATGGAAACGTTAATTTAATTAATTCTACATATTAGTAGTGTTAGTAAATACTATGGGTTAATACAATAATGATGTATTATAATACAAGGATGATGTATTAGTGTTGGAAACTTTCCAACAAAACTACCTGTCGAAAAGGATTGGTTGTTTCCAATGTAAAGTAGTTTTTTATTTATTTATTTATATATACAAGAGTTCTTACATTCTTGTACAGCCACTAGCACGCATAGCATTTCGGGAAAGTTCTTAATCCTAATATTTCCCGAAATACGACCCGCCAAATCGTTTAACAACTAAGTGCCCATTTGACTGTTGGGTAGACGGAGACTACAGTTAAGGATTGGAGCCAGGTAAATCTTCCGTGGCGAGGATATAAACCCAGGCAATAGCGTTCACGAAACGCCAGGCGAGTGTCTTAACCACTTAAAGTAGATGGGGTCGCCATGGGTTCTCCCCTAGGTGTCCTGTTTGCAAACTTCTACATGGGTACCATCGAGCAAAAAGTCTTAGTCGACATGAACTTGAAACCGGCCATATACTGCAGGTATGTTGACGACATTTTTACACAGGTACCTGATGTCAGACATCTGCAGGAGCTGAAGGAGGCGTTTGAGCAGAGTTTTGTGCTGCGTTTCACTTACGAGATGGAAAAGGATGGGAAGCTGCCCTTTCTAGATGTAACAGTCATGGAAAAGAGCGGAGGTTTCCACACTGCAGTCTACACTAAGGAAACGAGCATAGGAATGTGCCTAAATGCCAACAGCGACTGCCCAGACAGGTACAAGAGGAGTGTTGTTAACGCATATGTCGACCGTGCTCTCAGCCACAGCTCAGAATGGAAGCAAGTCGACGAAGAACTCTGTAGGGTAAGGCAGGTCCTAGTCAACAACGGCTTCTCCAATGGTTTCGTCGAAGACATCATAAGAAGGAAAGTGAAATGCCATGCAACCTCTGAAGAGACAACTAACACAACAACTATACCACCTATTAGACTATTTTACAGGAACTTCTTTTCCACAGCCCATAAACGGAGGAAAGGGTCCTGAAAGATATTGTTAATAGAAACGTTATCCCTACAGACAAAAATCAGAGGATACAACTGACGATTTACTATAAAACCAGAAAAACGGCCAGCCTACTCATGAGAAACTCTCCAGACACAAAGCAGAACGCTTTAAAAGAGACCAACGTCGTCTATGCCTTCAAATGCCCTCTTGGGGATTGTAAGCTCCAAAAAACCCAGTATATAGGCAAGACAACAGCATCTCTTTCTAGGTGTTTAACGATGCATAAGCAACAGGGCTCCATTAAGGAACATATAATCTCTTCCCACAACCAAACCATCGCCAGAGAAATCCTTGTAAACAACACAGAAATCATCGATAGATACAGTGATAGCAGAAGGCTTGACGTTTGCGAGGCACTACACATTAAAAAGTCAACACCAGCAATCAAAAGCCAACTAATGCACAACTATATTCTACCCACCTCAAGACTCCGCTCCAATATAGAAGCATCAAGAAATATGGACCAATAGGCTTTCTACAATCACTTCTATTCAATACCCATTGTTTCGTGTTCTGTCTTGTGTTGATGAAATTAATACCCTATTAATACCACCTCACCCCATCCACCACACTCAAATGTAGATATTATCAAATTGGAGATGTGTAAGTTCTATTCAGTTGTGTATATGTTAACTAAAGTCTTTGAAAATGTAATAAGTTTTACGAAACGCGCTCAAGTGTCACGTCAGACTAGAGATAAAAATGAATTTTGGAGAATTGATTTTTGAATTACCACCAACAGTGAAAAGAAATGTACGAAAGATTGAGAAAATTCGTGTTAGAATTATTAATCTTACTTTTTCGGTCATATTTAATAATATATGTCTACAGGAAAGACTGCTACAAAAATATACTGATATATATATATATATATATATATATATATATATATATATATATATATATATATATATATATATATATATATATATATATATATATATAACTGAAAACTCACACCCCAGAAGTGACTCGAACCCATACTCCCAGAAGCAACGCAACTGGTATGTACAAGACGCCTTAATCCACTTGACCATCACGACCGGACATAATGAGGTGATAGCCGAGGCTATTTGAACCACCCCACCGCCGGCACTCGGATAGTAATCTTGGGCATAGCATTTTACCAAATCACCTCATTCTTTGGGGCACACGTGAGGAACACAAATGCGAACAAGCCTGAATGGTCCCCAGGACAATATGCAACTGAAAACTCACACCCCAGAAGTGACTCGAACCCATACTCCCAGAAGCAACGCAACTGGTATGTACAAGACACCTTAATCCACTTGACCATCACGACCGGACATAATGAGTTTTCAGTTGCATATTGTCCTGGGGACCATTCAGGCTTGTTCGCATTTGTGTTCCTCACGTGTGCCCCAAAGAATGAGGTGATTTGGTAAAATGCTATGCCCAAGATTACTATCCGAGTGCCGGCGGTGGGGTGGTTCAAATAGCCTCGGCTATCACCTCATTATGTCCGGTCGTGATGGTCAAGTGGATTAAGGCGTCTTGTACATACCAGTTGCGTTGCTTCTGGGAGTATGGGTTCGAGTCACTTCTGGGGTGTGAGTTTTCAGTTGCATATTGTCCTGGGGACCATTCAGGCTTGTTCGCATTTGTGTTCCTCACGTGTGCCCCAAAGAATGAGGTGATTTGGTAAAATGCTATGCCCAAGATTACTATCCGAGTGCCGGCGGTGGGGTGGTTCAAATAGCCTCGGCTATCACCTCATTATGTCCGGTCGTGATGGTCAAGTGGATTAAGGCGTCTTGTACATACCAGTTGCGTTGCTTCTGGGAGTATGGGTTCGAGTCACTTCTGGGGTGTGAGTTTTCAGTTGCATATTGTCCTGGGGACCATTCAGGCTTGTTCGCATTTGTGTTCCTCACGTGTGCCCCAAAGAATGAGGTGATTTGGTAAAATGCTATGCCCAAGATTACTATCCGAGTGCCGGCGGTGGGGTGGTTCAAATAGCCTCGGCTATTACCTCATTATGTCCGGTCGTGATGGTCAAGTGGATTAAGGCGTCTTGTACATACCAGTTGCGTTGCTTCTGGGAGTATGGGTTCGAGTCACTTCTGGGGTGTGAGTTTTCAGTTGCATATTGTCCTGGGGACCATTCAGGCTTGTTCGCATATATATATATATATATATATATATATATATATATATATATATATATATATATATATATATATATATATATATATGTCGTACCTAGTAGCCAGAACGCACTTCTCAGCCTACTATGCAAGGCCCGATTTGCCTAATAAGCCAAGTTTTCATGAATTAATTATTTTTGGACTACCTAACCTACCTAACCTAACCTAACCTCTCTTTTTCGGCTACCTAACCCAACCATACCTATAAAGATAGGTTAGGATAGGTTAGGTAGGGTTGGTTAGGTTCGGTCATATATCTTTGTTAATTTTAACTCCAATAAAAAAAATTGACCTCATACATAATGAAATGGGTAGCTCTATCATTTCCTAAGAAAAAAATTAGAGAAAATATATTAATTCGCGAAAACTTGGCTTATTAGGCAAATTGGGCCTTGCATAGTAGGCTGAGAAGTGCGTTCTGGCTACTAGGTACGACATATATATATATATATATATATATATATATATATATATATATATATATATATATATATAAAGTTTGTGAGGGTACCACCTCTGCTGCCAATGTGGGGACCCATAGCCTCGGAGAAGAAAATAAAAAGTATTCAGAGGAGACCTTGTGGTTTCTCACTGAACACTAATATTATCTTCTCCTACCACCCCCATTCTTTTGTATGTACACATATATATTTACTTTATTTGAACTTTGTTACAAAAAAGGAGTTACATATGGGTTACAAAGATGGTTATCATAGGTTGTCGAGTTCCTCCAGCTCCTCAGATGGCGGGCAGGAACCCTGGATGCAGTGCGCATTTCCCCTCTGTATCGCCACACTGAGGCCCTGGAAAAGAAAGCTTGCAGCTCTTGGGTCCCTTGTCGTTTCAATGAGCCTAGAACCCAGTTCCTTCAAAAAACTGGTAGCACTTTTACCCCAGGCGCCGAGTGTCTCAGAAGCAATGGGGACAAAATTGTAGTGATGATCCAGTTCTCAATACTTACGGGATTTGACTGCTTCCCTGTGGGTGGCAGCGCCACCTGGTTGTGCAACACTGAGATATATATATATATATATATATATATATATATATATATATATATATATATATATATATATATATATATATATATATATATATATATAGTGTGTGTGTGTGTGTAACTGAAAACTCACACCCCAGAAGTGACTCGAACCCATAGTACCAGAAGCAATGCATCTGATGTACAGGATCCCTTAACCACTCGACCAACACGACCGGAGAAAAGAGGATGGTAGCTGAAGCTAATTCCCATCCTCCCGCCGACACTCAGTTGATAATCTTGGGCATGGTATTTTATCAAATCACCTAATTCTTTGGGGCACACGTGAGGAAGATAAATGCGAACAAGCCTGAACGGTCTCCAGGCATATATGCAACTGAAAACTCACACCCCAGAAGTGACTCGAACCCATACTGCCAGAAGCAATGCATCTGATGTACAGGATCCCTAAACCACTCGACCAACACGACCGGACAAAAGAGGATGGTAGCTGAGGCCAATTCCCATCCTCCCGCCGGCACTCTGTTGGAGACAGTTCAGGCTTGTTCACATTTGTGTTTCTCATGTGTGCCCCAAAGAATGAGGTGATTTGATAAAATACTATGCCCAAGATTACCAACAGAGTGCCGGCGGGGGGATGGGAATTAGCCTCGGCTACCATCCTCTTTTGTTCGGTCGTGTTGGTCGAGTGGTTAAGGGATCCTGTACATCAGATGCATTGCTTCTGGCAGTATGGGTTCGAGTCACTTCTGGTCTGTGAGTTTTCAGTTACATATATGTTTGGAGACCGTTTAGGCTTGTTCGCATTTGTGTTCCTCACGTGTGCCCCAAAGAATGAGGTGATTTGATAAAATACCATGCCCAAGATTAACAACAGAGTGCCGGCAGGGAGATGGGAATTAGCCTCGGCTACCATCCTCTTTTGTCCGGTCGTGTTGGTCGAGTGGTTATGGGATCCTGTGCATCAGATGCATTGCTTCTGGCAGTATGGGTTCGAGTCACTTCTGGGGTGTGAGTTTTCAGTTGCATATATGCCTGGAGACCGTTCAGGCTTGTTCGCATTTGTCTTTCTCACGTGTGGACATCAACTGGGTGTGGAGCCAGCAAGTGGGTGTGGACCCAGCAACTGGGTGTTGAGGCCACGGCTGGGTGTGGAGCCAGCAACTGGGTGTGGAGGCATCTACTGGGTGTGGAGGCATCAACTGGGTGTGGAGCTAGCAACTGGGTGTGGAGCCAGCAACTGGGTGTGGAGGCATCAACTGGGTGTGGAGGCATCAACTGGGTGTGGAGGCATCAACTGGGTGTGGAGGCATCAACTGGGTGTGGAGCCAACAACTGGGTGTGGAGCCATCAACTGACTATGGATCCAGCAACTGGGTGTGGAGGCATCAACTCGGTACAACCACGCGAGGGACTGTCTCGTCAATGGTTGTCACGAATCACGCGGCTGAGTTCCCGCTCTCAATTGGCTCAATGGGAAACACTGTCAACTGTGAAATAAGGAAGTTTGTTTGTGGAATAAACTGGTATATCAGTTAATATTGCAGTGTAGCTGCACTTGCTCACTTCACGTTAGACAGTGAGCCTGCACCTCTTGTGACTCCTGTGTTAGTAATACTTATTATTATTATTATTATTATTACAACTTGTCTTTAATACAAGTTTAGTTTAGGGGAACTAATTGGTTTTGTAATTATATTTGAAAATTATATTTAAATCAAGTATTATTTCCACATTAATTCTGATTAGTTATTTTGTCATATACAGTAATGAAAATGTTGTTCCTTCAAAACTTGCACTGCATTTAAAGACGAAACACCCTGAACGCCAAAACAAATCAAAGCAATTTTTTGAGGCAACTTTGGAAGCTTACTTGAAGCAACTGTTGACCCTTAAAAGTCAAGTTAAGTCCTCTGACATAAAAGCACTTACTCTTGCTTCTCTTAAGATGACACACATCGTTCTTCAGAAAAAAAAACATTTACTGAACTTGAAAATATTGTACTGCCGTGTCTTGAAGTAGCAGCTGACCTTGTGAAGAAAGTAAACCAAATTCCGTTGTCTGATACTACAATAAGTCGTCGTTCTGTGATGTTAGCAGATGACCTGAAGGAACAGCTTGTTAAAAAATTGCGTCTAGCCGCTTCGTTTGGCATTCAACTGAATGAAACCACAGACACAGGAGAAGCACAGCTGATTGTTTACTGTCGGTTTCCAGACTTAAAAGAGAAAAACATTGTTGAACAATATTTGTGCTGCCTCCAACTGGCCGTAGAAACAACAGCACACAACATTTTTCAGAAACTTCATGATTTCATTATTGAAGAGGGCATTGACTAGTCAAAATGCAAGTCTGTTACTACTTATTGCAATTCACTGCGTGATTCACAGGGAAGCGTTATTGGCAAAGTGATTGAATGAAACTAGAAATGCTAAGGAGAAAAGTGACTTTGAGTCTCTACTTGATAATGTTGTCAAAATGGTTAATTATATCTGTGCACATGCAAAAAAGCATAAAATGTTTCGTGAGTTGTGTAAGGATATGGAAGCTAATTTCATATAACTCCTCCTTCATACTGAAGAACGTTGGCTATCTCGGGGTAAGGTTTTTAATCGAGTGTTTGCATTGAGAGAGCAGCTCTGAGGAAGCAAACCCCATGGCAGTTAACTGTCAGGATGTGCTCTGGCTGGCAAAATTGTCTTACATGGCTTCAATCTTCGATCATCTGAACAAGTTAAACATCAATCAGCAAGGCAAAGGTGGGGATGCAGACGAGGAGTCACATTAACGTGGTTGAAATACGTTGACAAAACCACACACTAGAAAGTGAAGGGACGAAGACGTTTTGGTTCGTCCTAGAACATTCTCAAGTCGATTGTGTGAATGGTTCCAGGACGGACCGAAACGTCGTCGTCCCTTCACTTTCAGGTGTGTGGTTTTGTCAACAAAGGTGGGGGATATTTTTACAAGTATAAGGAAAATAAATGTATTTAAACTGAAAGTAAAAAATTTAAAAGCAATGTAGAAAAGAGGTGCTTTTCTGATTTTGAATTATTTGACTCATTTATGAGAGCACGTGGCTGGGAACATGGTAGGCAGGCAACAGAGCAGACACTGGAGATACATATGTCACACTTAGTTATCAGGCACCTTACTTTAATGCACGAAATCATTGATTTCTATTTCCCGGACAGCGAGAATGACCAGCTGACCTCCAACATGTGCATGCTTAATCCCTTCACGGATGAAAGAACTGATCACTGTGATGCTCTTTTGGAGCCTCAAGCGGATTATTCACTAAAATCTGTTTTCAAGACATTTAACCATCCCTTGGATTTCTGGGTTGCCCTGCTTGATATTCCAGAGTACAAGGATATAACTGAGAAGACAATAGTCATATTTGTACAGATGCCAACATCATATTTGTGTGAGCATGGATACTCTAGTTTAGTTTTGGTGAAGACAAAGAAAAGGACTACAATCCTGAACTTTTATCCTCTCATGCGAGTTGTACTTGAAAATCGACTGACACCTCGATTCAGCCTAATAGCATACAAGTGCAACAGAGCCAAGCCACTGATTTTTTTTAAAGGATAACTATTTGTTTTATTAATTGATACCGTACCAAATATAGCAAACATTGTCTGCAATTTTACTTTAGTGAAGGAAAATACGTCTAAATGGAATGCTTAATGTTATCTTGTGTATTTTGAGATTCTTAGTTTGAGATGAATTGTATAAATATATGGATGAATATGTAAAAGTTAAGTAAAAAATAAGAGAAACTGCTTTTTTCTGTTTACATAGTATCGGGGTTTATCGGTAAGCGACAGTATAAGTACTTAATCCTGGCAAGGTCGCCAATGTCGGGGTTTATCGGTAAGCGACAGTTTAAGTACTTAATCCTGGCAGGGTCGCCAATGTCGGGGTTCACCTCCAATGAGAGGGGAAAGGGGCGAGTAACAGTATACTCAAGGTCACTCATCGTAGCCCTGCGGATCTTCACTCTATCCTCGCGGTGCCACTGTACGCCAGGAGAGTATCCCAGTCAATCCCAACCGGCTTCTGATCGAGAAGGAGTGGGAACACAACTTGTTCACTTAACTATTGTGTGCCCGCCCCGTCATGGGCTCTACTACTAACCACAAGGTCGCCAACTGGTGTTTCCGGTGTCCAGTAACACGTCAGTGGTTTTGTTGAATTGTGGTGACAGTGGCAAGGACACACTCAATAGATCTGATATCAGGCAGGTATTTACTTCTATCCCTATTTGCTTTCAGGTTTTATATAGCCACAAGAAATATGGAGATGATATAAACACCAATGTACTTTGTATTTTACTTAAAACTCATTCAAAGTCATCACAATATTATATCAAATAAGCAAACAGCTGTTTCAGGCAGAAGTCGCTCGTTCCCACATATAATTATGAACTCGCCAAGCCGGCAACGCTCCCCCTCACGTCAATGTCAAAATCAGCTGGGCGACTACCACCGCGCGAATGCTACTTTATCTGTTTGCTTGTGGCGTGACGCGCCTGTTTCTTTAAGTTCTCAAAGATCACTAGAAGTTCGAACACACAATATTTGCGCCAATAGCACGTAAATACTTTGCTGCACTGATCTTGAGCTCAATCAAACATTTCTATATAAATGGACACAATAACTCACTATCATGGCATAACACACTGCCCTTCATTTAATGATAACATATGCAAGTATATATCACTGGAGTTCTCAGTAATTCCTTTCGTGGGCGATAACACAATTAATCACTGCACACATGAATGATTATTCAATACACAAGCATAGACATATATATATATATGGATGAATCATAGACATCAATAATGGTAATAACATAGTTACTGGGCACATAGCCTAACTCCAAATACTGGCCTATTTATATATATATTCTCTCACTAAATGATCATATTAAAGTCTCATGAAAGACGTTATCAACACTGTAAATTCATCAATTACTCCGGGTGCCTGCACACACCAATAATAATCATAAATATCGTGAAGACTCTATGAAGCCCCACTGCACACTTGTGCCTTACTCTGACATAGGTGAGCCTGGCTCACGACATACAAAATACTCTGGCTAAATAATATAGCTGACTAAAGGGGAATTGGGAGGGAAACTAGAATCACCTACTTCCACCTATCCTCCGGTGAGAGTTGAGTTGTAGCTCCTGGTCCTGGCTCCTGCCTCGTGTAGGGAACGCCCCCACACACACACTCTGTCGTGTTCTCCAGGAACTCAATCAACGTCCCACCATAAGCGCGTCGTCTCCGTGCCTTTTCACTGCAGGTCCGTGCTCCTCCTCGACTTCTTGTAGGGTTGGAGTCGGTCTCCCGGCCGTCAACTTCTCCTCCCAGCTACGGCTGCCAGCCTACGTCTCGGCGGCAGTCGTTCGGATTCCCGAATAGTTTTCTTCTTCCACTGCTTCCCGGTGGCTCGGTCCAGCCACTACGCCGTCACAAACGGGTGAACTGCCTCAGACGTCGCATACGTCACTGCACAGACTTCACTTCTTCTTGCACAGTACCTGTCCTGGAGCACTTGTTGCTCAATATCCCGTCGATTCCCTCTCTGGTCCAACACATGACCGTAGGAAGACCTCACAGAGTACTTGCAGACTTCGGGTGACGCGTAAAATCCACGGGAGCGGGAAACAACTGTCAAACCGACAGGACCAATCTTCGCACGTCCAACCACCTTGACGTGTCGTGTCAGACTGATTCCCTCCGGAGGATTGGCCCAGCAACTACGTCATCACTGTGAAGCTATCAGCCGTCGCATACGTCGCTGCCTAGACTCCACTCTTGCACAACACCTGTCCCTGGAGCACTTGTTGCTCAATATTCTGTCAATTCCTTCTCTGGTCCAACACATGAACGAAGGAAGACCCCACAGGTGATGGCAGGCCACAGGTGATGCGTAAATCCTCCGGAGATGGGGTAAACTGTCCAACTGACAGGACCCCCCAGCGCACGGCCGACCTCCTTGACGTGCTGTCTTAGACTGATGGCGCAAGCGCGGCGCGATGACCGGACCCCCCTTCCTTCGTGACGTCATATTCCTTCGAATGACGGAGGTTTTCATTGGCTCCCTGTGCCACGTCGCTGTCGGTGACCAATCTGGTGTCACTGACGTCACACAGTTTTGGCGGCAAAACAGAAGAGCCAGCGCCATATTGGCTTCCTAAAGGGCCTAAACCACAGGCCAAAATACTCTTCTTTTACAAATTTCTCGGCACTCCGAGAACACTACATTCTCCCACATATATCAAACTGATGCCTGCGACGTAGAGAACGCTCGGGTAAAGTGGACATGACTCTTACAGCAGGCGTGGGAGGAATATAAGGGGGGGGAACACCGTCACAATAGTCACAGAAATGAGATATGAATCAGATTTTAAATATTAAAAACATGAGATTTTTAATGAGACATTTTTGGGGTAGAGGGTGGGACAGCTTCTACTTAATCACCACTAGGGGTGGACGACATTAAAAAAGGTTGAAGACCACTGATATATATAAATATATATAACTGACAGATTTGTGAAGGATTCGACCCTTAGATTGTCTGGGACTCCAAACACACAAGCATATCTAGTACCCTTACCAGTGCACCATGAACAGACCGTACAAAAGTGTATTTCCCGATAACACGGCCACATTCTTCCCTGTTTGTACCTGGATTGTACATGGATAAGGTTTTGGGAGTTCTTCTACTCTCCAAGCCCTGCCAGGGGCTAGGCTTGACTTGGCGGAACACATTGCTCTAACCGAAGTTGGAAGGAGAACGCCCTAGCAGGACGGTCACATCACTAACACTCCGGACGTTCATCATTCCACCAAAATCACCACAATACGGGACGACTTTTACGGTGTCCATCACAAATATTCTCGTATGATTGCCGTAATATCTTCGTCTTCAGCGGCAACCATTTTTCCACAACGTCAAGGAAGTAAATTTTCTGATGGTAATATGACAAATTACTTGAGGTTAAATCTCCATAATACTGGAAATACATTAAGCTTAAACAGATCTCTGAACGTTCTGTGTCATCATCAACTGTAACTGGTCCTACGAACTGTAACTGTAACTGGTCCTACGAACTGTAACTGTAACTGGTCCTACGAACTGTAACTGTAACTGGTCCTACGAACTGTAACTGTAACTGGTCCTACGAACTGTAACTGTAACTGGTCCTACGAACCGCAATTGTAACTGGTCCTAAGAACTGTAACTGGTCCTACGAACTGTAATTGGTTCTACGAACCGTAACTGTAACTGGTCCTACGAACTGTAACTGGTCCTACAAACTGTAACTGGTTCTACGAACCGTAACTGTAACTGGTCCTACGAACCGTAACTGTAACTGGTCCTACGAACTGTAACTGTAACTGGTCCTACAAACTGTAACTGATTCTACGAACCGTAACTGTAACTGGTCCTACGAACTGTAACTGTAACTGGTCCTACGAACTGTAACTAGTTCTACGAACCGTAACTGTAACTGGTCCTACGAACTGTAACTAGTCCTATGAACTGTAACTGGTCCTATGAACTGAAACTGGTCCTACGAACCGTAACTGTAACTGATCCTTCGAACTGTAACTGTAAACAATAGGAAATGACATTGCAGACGAAGCTGCAAAACTTGCAACTAAGAGAAGAAATGTAGACATTTACATACCACAGAGTCTATCACAGATTAAGAAAGTAATTGTAAAAAGAGCAATACAAAAGATGTACAGTGACCACAACACAGCGGTTGCAACATCAGGATCTGCGGGTTGGTACAAGAATTCAACCAACTACGAACTACTTAGTTTGATGAAACGGAGCCGTAGAACAACAGAAGTACACTTACATCGCATCAGGCTTGGATACCCATGTGCATGGGAAATAGGCTTACAGGTTCCGGAAGATGAGAGGAAATGCCAGCACTGTGGAGAAGTGCCCGACAGACCACTGGAACATTATCTAACACAGTGCACAGTTACAAACCCATTAAGATTTCAACTTAGATTCAACAGGGCAGAAGAAGTTGTTAAACACACGGGAGAAAAATCTTACTGAAGCGACCATACGAGTCATAAATACTCATACTCCGCCCAAGTAAAACAGAAACAAGCAACACTTAGCGGGCCAGCCAGAGGCTTAGGGCCTGCGCAGGAATATCCCAGAAAAAAAGGTAACTGTAACTGGTCCTACGAACTGTAGCTGGTCTTATAGACTGTAACTGTTACTGGTCCTATAGACTGTAACTGGTCCTATAAACTGTAAATTTAACTGGTCCTACGAACTGTAACAGTAACTGGTCCTACGAACTGTAACTGTAACTGGTCCTACGAACTGTAACTGGTCCTATAAACTGTAACTGTAACTGGTCCTATAAACTGTAACTGTAACTGGTCCTATAAACTGTAATTGGTCCTACGAACTGTAACTGTAACTGGTCCAGTAAACTGTAACTGGTCTTACGAGCTGTAACTGTAACTGGTCCTATAAACTGTAACTGGTCCTACGAGCTGTAACTGTAACTGGTCCTATAAACTGTAACTGGTTCTACGAGCTGTAATTGTAACTGGTCCTATAAACTGTAACTGTAACTGGTCCTATAAACTGTAACTGTAACTGGTCCTATGAAGTGAGGTCGCTGCATTATGCAACTGTTGCAGAGGCAACACCGTCCTCTAAAATGGTCACTTAGAAACTTATGGTCGACAGTATGGAGGTAAAAGCCTGAGCGTCACCCTGAAAGTTTACTTCTGCCACAAGTTTACCGAGAGCGTGTCAGGTGTCACGCTGAGTCAGTCACACGGCTCGTGGGGGGGGGGGAGATGCCATGTTTGTCTTTTATCCTGTCTGATAGTAAACTGAAGTTTTGGTTTACTTTACCAGGTCTGGATAAGTTTACTTTACCAGGTCTGGATGAGACTTTTCTTAACCAGGTCTGGATGAGAGTTTACTTAACCAGGTCTGGATGAGAGTTTACTTAACAAGTTCTGGATGAGAGTTTACTTTACTAGGTAGAGTAGTAAAGTCTGGATGAGAGTTTACATAATAGTCTGTGTATTTTACATAAAATACACCGAAGGTGGATTAGGTGGAATTTTCAGATTGACACTGTAGGAATGTAATCATTTTTAACTGAAGACTTCGTATTATACTTGATTGTATGTGTGGGTGGTGGTGCTCCTGTGTGGTGTGGGGGTGGTGCTGGTGTGTGGTGTGGGTGGTGGTGCTCCTGTGTGGTGTGGGTGGTGGTGATCCTGTGTGGTGTGGGTGGTGGTGATCCTGTGTGGTGTGGGTGGTGGTGCTCCTGTGTGGTGTGGGGAGTGCTCCTGTGTGGTGTGAGTGGTAGTGCTCATGTGTGGTGTGGGTGGTGGTGGTGCTCCTGTGTGGTGTGGGGGTGGTGCTGGTGTGTGGTGTGGGTGGTGGTGCTCCTGTGTGGTGTGGGGGTGGTGATCCTGTGTGGTGTGGGTGGTGGTGCTCCTGTGTGGTGTGGGGAGTGCTATGTGTGGTGTGGGTGGTGGTGGTGCTCCTGTGTGGTGTGGGGAGTGCTCCTGTGTGGTGTGAGTGGTAGTGCTCATGTGTGGTGTGGGTGGTGGTGGTGCTCCTGTGTGGTGTGGGGGTGGTGCTGGTGTGTGGTGTGGGTGGTGGTGCTCCTGTGTGGTGTGGGTGGTGGTGATCCTGAATGGTGTTGGGAGTGCTCATGTGGGGGGTGCTCCTGTGTGGTGTGGGTGGTGGTGCTCCTGTGTGGTGTGGGGAGTGCTATGTGTGGTGTGGGTGGTGGTGGTGCGCCTGTGTGGTGTGGGGAGTGCTCCTGTGTGGTGTGAGTGGTAGTGCTCATGTGTGGTGTGGGTGGTGGTGGTGCTCCTGTGTGGTGTGGGTGGTGGTGCTCCTGTGTGGTGTGGGTGGTAATGCTCCTGTGTGGTGTGGGTGGTGGTGCTCCTGTGTGGTGTGGGTGGTGGTGCTCCTGTGTGGTGTGGGTGGTGGTGCTCCTGTGTGGTGTGGGGGTGGTGCTCCTGTGTGGTGTGGGTGGTGGTGGTGATCCTGTTTGGTGTGGGTGGTGGTGCTCCTGTGTGGTGTTGGTGGTTGTGCTCCTGTGTGGTGTGGGTGGTGGTGCTCCTGTGTGGTGTGGGTGGTGGTGCTCCTGTGTGGTGTGGGTGGTGGTGCTCCTGTGTGGTGTGGGTGGTGGTGCTCCTGTGTGGTGTGAGTGGTGGTGCTCCTGTGTGGTGTGGGTGGTGGTGGTGCTTCTGTGCGGTGTGGGTGGTGGTGGTGCTCCTGTGTGGTGTTGGTGGTTGTGCTCCTGTGTGGTGTGGGGGGTGGTGCTCCTGTGTGGTGTGGGGAGTGCTATGTGTGGTGTGGGTGGTGGTGGTGCTCCTGTGTGGTGTGGGGAGTGCTATGTGTGGTGTGGGTGGTGGTGGTGCTCCTGTGTGGTGTGGGGAGTGCTATGTGTGGTGTGGGTGGTGGTGGTGCTCCTGTGTGGTGTGAGTGGTAGTGCTCATGTGTGGTGTGGGTGGTGGTGGTGCTCCTGTGTGGTGTGGGGGTGGTGCTCCTGTGTGGTGTGGGGGGTGGTGCTCCTGTGTGGTGTGGGTGGTGGTGCTCCTGTGTGGTGTGGGTGGTGGTGCTCCTGTGTGGTGTGGGTGGTGGTGCTCCTGTGTGGTGTGGGGGTGGTGCTCCTGTGTGGTGTGGGTGGTGGTGCTCCTGTGTGGTGTTGGTGGTTGTGCTCCTGTGTGGTGTGGGTGGTGGTGCTCCTGTGTGGTGTGGGTGGTGGTGCTCCTGTGTGGTGTGGGTGGTGGTGCTCCTGTGTGGTGTGGGTGGGGTGCTCCTGTGTGGTGTGGGTGGTGGTGCTCCTGTGTGGTGTGGGTGGTGGTGCTCCTGTGTGGTGTGGGTGGGGTGCTCCTGTGTGGTGTGGGTGGTGGTGCTCCTGTGTGGTATGGGTGGTGGTGCTCCTGTGTGGTGTGGGGGGGTGGTGCTCCTGTGTGGTGTGGGGGGTGGTGCTCCTGTGTGGTGTGGGGGGTGGTGCTCCTGTGTGGTGTGGGGGTGCTCCTGTGTGGTGTGGGTGATGGTGCTCCTGTGTGGTGTGGGTGGTGGTGCTCCTGTGTGGTGTGGGTGGTGGTGCTCCTGTGTGGTGTGGGTGGTGGTGCTCCTGTGTGGTGTGGGTGGTGGAGCTCCTGTGTGGTGTGGGGGGTGGTGCTCCTGTGTAGTGTGGGGGTGCTCCTGTGTGGTGTGGGTGGTGGTGCTCCTGTGTGGTGTGGGTGGTGGTGCTCCTGTGTGGTGTGGGGGTGCTCCTGTGTGGTGTGGGTGGTGATGCTCCTGTGTGGTGTGGGTGGTGGTGCTCCTGTGTGGTGTGGGTGGTGGTGCTCCTGTGTGGTGTGGGTGGTGGTGCTCCTGTGTGGTGTGGGAGTGCTCCTGTGTGGTGTGGGTGGTGGTGCTCCTGTGTGGTGTGGGTGGTGGTGCTCCTGTGTGTTGTGGGTGGGGTGCTCCTGTGTGGTGTGGGTGGTGGTGCTCCTGTGTGGTGTGGGTGGTGGTGCTCCTGTGTGGTGTGGGTGGGGTGCTCCTGTGTGGTGTGGGTGGTGGTGCTCCTGTGTCGTGTGGGGGGTGCTCCTGTGTGGTGTGGGTGGTTGTGCTCCTGTGTGGTGTGGGTGGTTGTGCTCCTGTGTGGTGTGGGTGGTGGTGCTCCTGTGTGGTGTGGGTGGTGGTGCTCCTGTGTGGTGTGGGTAGTTGTGCTCCTGTGTGGCGTGGGTGGTTGTGCTCCTGTGTGTTGTGGGTGGTTGTGCTCCTGTGTGGTGTGGGTGGTGGTGCTCCTGTGTGGTGTGGGTGGTGGTGCTCCTGTGTGTTGTGGGTGGTTGTGCTCCTGTGTGGTGTGGGTGGTGGTACTCCTGTGTGGTGTGGGTGGTGGTGCTCCTGTGTGGTGTGGGTGGTGGTGCTCCTGTGTGGTGTGGGTGGTGGTGCTCCTGTGTGGTGTGGGTGGTGGTGCTCCTGTGTGGTGTGGGTGGTGGTGCTCCTGTGTGGTATGGGTGGTGGTGCTCCTGTGTGGTGTGGGGGGTGGTGCTCCTGTGTGGTGTGGGTGGTGGTGCTCCTGTGTGGTGTGGGTGGGGTGCTCCTGTGTGGTGTAGGTGGTGGGGCTCCTGTGTGGTGTGGGTGGTGGTGCTCCTGTGTGGTGTGGGTGGGGTGCTCCTGTGTGGTGTGGGTGGTGGTGCTCCTGTGTGGTGTGGGGGGGTGCTCCTGTGTGGTGTGGGTGGTTGTGCTCCTGTGTGGTGTGGGTGGTTGTGCTCCTGTGTGGTGTGGGTGGTGGTGCTCCTGTGTGGTGTGGGTGGTGGTGCTCCTGTGTGGTGTGGGTAGTTGTGCTCCTGTGTGGTGTGGGTGGTTGTGCTCCTGTGTGTTGTGGGTGGTTGTGCTCCTGTGTGGTGTGGGTGGTTCTGCTCCTGTGTGGTGTGGGTGGTGGTGCTCCTGTGTGTTGTGGGTGGTTGTGCTCCTGTGTGGTGTGGGTGGTGGTACTCCTGTGTGGTGTGGGTGGTGGTGCTCCTGTGTGGTGTGGGTGGGGTGCTCCTGTGTGGTGTGGGTGGTGGGGCTCCTGTGTGGTGTGGGTGGTGGTGCTCCTGTGTGGTGTGGGTGGGGTGCTCCTGTGTGGTGTGGGTGGGGAGCTCCTGTGTGGTGTGGGTGGTGGTGCTCCTGTGTGGTGTGGGTGGGGGTGCTCCTGTGTGGTGTGGGGGGTGCTCCTGTGTGGTGTGGGTGGGGTGCTCCTGTGTGGTGTGGGTGGTGGTGCTCCTGTGTGGTGTGGGTGGTAGTGCTCCTGTGTGGTGTGGGGGGTGCTCCTGTGTGGTGTGGGGGGTGCTCCTGTGTGGTGTGGGGGGTGGTGCTCCTGTGTGGTGTGGGGGGTGCTCCTGTGTGGTGTGGGTGGTTGTGCTCCTGTGTGGTGTGGGTGGTGGTGCTCCTGTGTGGTGTGGGTGGTGGTGCTCCTGTGTGGTGTGGGTGGTGGTGCACCTGTGTGGTGTGGGTGGTGGGGCACCTGTGTGGTGTGGGTGGTGGTGGTGCTCCTGTGTGGTGTGGGGGGTGCTCCTGTGTGGTGTGGGTGGTGGTGCTCCTGTGTGGTGTGGGTGGTGGTGCTCCTGTGTGGTGTGGGTGGTGGGGCTCCTGTGTGGTGTGGGTGGTGGTGCTCCTGTGTGGTGTGGGTGGTGGTGCTCCTGTGTGGTGTGGGTGGTGGGGCTCCTGTGTGGTGTGGGTGGTGGTGCTCCTGTGTGGTGTGGGGGGTGGTGCTCCTGTGTGGTGTGGGTGGTGGTGCTCCTGTGTGGTGTGGGTGGTGGTGCTCCTGTGTGGTGTGGGTGGTGGTGCTCCTGTGTGGTGTGAGTGGTGATGCTCCTGTGTGGTGTGGGTGGTGGTGGTGCTTCTGTGCGGTGTGGGTGGTGGTGGTGCTCCTGTGTGGTGTTGGTGGTTGTGCTCCTGTGTGGTGTGGGGGGTGGTGCTCCTGTGTGGTGTGGGGAGTGCTATGTGTGGTGTGGGTGGTGGTGGTGCTCCAGTGTGGTGTGGGGAGTGCTATGTGTGGTGTGGGTGGTGGTGGTGCTCCTGTGTGGTGTGGGGAGTGCTATGTGTGGTGTGGGTGGTGGTGGTGCTCCTGTGTGGTGTGAGTGGTAGTGCTCATGTGTGGTGTGGGTGGTGGTGGTGCTCCTGTGTGGTGTGGGGGTGGAGCTCCTGTGTGGTGTGGGGGGTGGTGCTCCTGTGTGGTGTGGGTGGTGGTGCTCCTGTGTGGTGTGGGTGGTGGGGCTCCTGTGTGGTGTGGGTGGTGGTGGTGCTCCTGTGTGGTGTGGGGGGTGCTCCTGTGTGGTGTGGCTGGTGATGCTCCTGTGTGGTGTGGGTGGTGGTGCTCCTGTGTGGTGTGGGTGGTGGGGCTCCTGTGTGGTGTGGGTGGTGGTGCTCCTGTGTGGTGTGGGTGGTGGTGCTCCTGTGTGGTGTGGGTGGTGGGGCTACTGTGTGGTGTGGGTGGTGGTGCTCCTGTGTGGTGTGGGGGTGCTCCTGTGTGGTGTGGGTGGTGGTGCTCCTGTGTGGTGTGGGTGGTGGTGCTCCTGTGTGGTGTGGGTGGTGGTGCTCCTGTGTGTTGTGGGTGGTTGTGCTCCTGTGTGGTGTGGGTGGTGGTACTCCTGTGTGGTGTGGGTGGTGGTGCTCCTGTGTGGTGTGGGTGGTGGTGCTCCTGTGTGGTGTGGGTGGTGGTGCTCCTGTGTGGTGTGGGTGGTGGTGCTCCTGTGTGGTGTGGGGGGTGGTGCTCCTGTGTGGTGTGGGTGGTGGTGCTCCTGTGTGGTGTGGGTGGGGTGCTCCTGTGTGGTGTGGGTGGTGGGGCTCCTGTGTGGTGTGGGTGGTGGTGCTCCAGTGTGGTGTGGGTGGGGTGCTCCTGTGTGGTGTGGGTGGGGTGCTCCTGTGTGGTGTGGGTGGTGGTGCTCCTGTGTGGTGTGGGTGGGGGTGCTCCTGTGTGGTGTGGGGGGTGCTCCTGTGTGGTGTGGGTGGGGTGCTCCTGTGTGGTGTGGGTGGTGGTGCTCCTGTGTGGTGTGGGTGGTGGTGCTCCTGTGTGGTGTGTGGGGGGTGCTCCTGTGTGGTGTGGGGGTGCTCCTGTGTGGTGTGGGGGGTGGTGCTCCTGTGTGGTGTGGGGGGTGCTCCTGTGTGGTGTGGGTGGTTGTGCTCCTGTGTGGTGTGGGTGGTGGTGCTCCTGTGTGGTGTGGGTGGTGGTGCTCCTGTGTGGTGTGGGTGGTGGTGCACCTGTGTGGTGTGGGTGGTGGGGCTCCTGTGTAGTGTGGGTGGTGGTGGTGCTCCTGTGTGGTGTGGGGGGTGCTCCTGTGTGGTGTGGGTGGTGGTGCTCCTGTGTGGTGTGGGTGGTGGTGCTCCTGTGTGGTGTGGGTGGTGGGGCTCCTGTGTGGTGTGGGTAGTGGTGCTCCTGTGTGGTGTGGGTGGTGGTGCTCATGTGTGGTGTGGGTGGTGGGGCTCCTGTGTGGTGTGGGTGGTGGTGCTCCTGTGTGGTGTGGGGGGTGGTGCTCCTGTGTGGTGTGGGTGGTGGTGCTCCTGTGTGATGTGGGTGGTGGTGCTCCTGTGTGGTGTGGGTGGTGGTGCTCCTGTGTGGTGTGAGTGGTGGTGCCCCTGTGTGGTGTGGGTGGTGGTGGTGCTTCTGTGCGGTGTGGGTGGTGGTGGTGCTCCTGTGTGGTGTTGGTGGTTGTGCTCCTGTGTGGTGTGGGGGGTGGTGCTCCTGTGCGGTGTGGGGAGTGCTATGTGTGGTGTGGGTGGTGGTGGTGCTCCTGTGTGGTGTGGGGAGTGCTATGTGTGGTGTGGGTGGTGGTGGTGCTCCTGTGTGGTGTGGGAGTGCTATGTGTGGTGTGGGTGGTGGTGGTGCTCCTGTGTGGTGTGAGTGGTAGTGCTCATGTGTGGTGTGGGTGGTGGTGGTGCTCCTGTGTGGTGTGGGGGTGGAGCTCCTGTGTGGTGTGGGGGGTGGTGCTCCTGTGTGGTGTGGGTGGTGGTGCTCCTGTGTGGTGTGGGTGGTGGGGCTCCTGTGTGGTGTGGGTGGTGGTGGTGCTCCTGTGTGGTGTGGGGGGGTGCTCCTGTGTGGTGTGGCTGGTGATGCTCCTGTGTGGTGTGGGTGGTGGTGCTCCTGTGTGGTGTGGGTGGTGGGGCTCCTGTGTGGTGTGGGTGGTGGTGCTCCTGTGTGGTGTGGGTGGTGGTGCTCCTGTGTGGTGTGGGTGGTGGGGCTACTGTGTGGTGTGGGTGGTGGTGCTCCTGTGTGGTGTGGGGGTGCTCCTGTGTGGTGTGGGTGGTGGTGCTCCTGTGTGGTGTGGGTGGTGGTGCTCTTGTGTGGTGTGGGTGGTGGTGCTCCTGTGTGTTGTGGGTGGTTGTGCTCCTGTGTGGTGTGGGTGGTGGTACTCCTGTGTGGTGTGGGTGGTGGTGCTCCTGTGTGGTGTGGGTGGTGGTGCTCCTGTGTGGTGTGGGTGGTGGTGCTCCTGTGTGGTGTGGGTGGTGGTGCTCCTGTGTGGTGTGGGGGGTGGTGCTCCTGTGTGGTGTGGGTGGTGGTGCTCCTGTGTGGTGTGGGTGGGGTGCTCCTGTGTGGTGTGGGTGGTGGGGCTCCTGTGTGGTGTGGGTGGTGGTGCTCCAGTGTGGTGTGGGTGGGGTGCTCCTGTGTGGTGTGGGTGGGGTGCTCCTGTGTGGTGTGGGTGGTGGTGCTCCTGTGTGGTGTGGGTGGGGGTGCTCCTGTGTGGTGTGGGGGGTGCTCCTGTGTGGTGTGGGTGGGGTGCTCCTGTGTGGTGTGGGTGGTGGTGCTCCTGTGTGGTGTGGGTGGTGGTGCTCCTGTGTGGTGTGTAGGGGGTGCTCCTGTGTGGTGTGGGGGGTGCTCCTGTGTGGTGTGGGGGGTGGTGCTCCTGTGTGGTGTGGGGGGTGCTCCTGTGTGGTGTGGGTGGTTGTGCTCCTGTGTGGTGTGGGTGGTGGTGCTCCTGTGTGGTGTGGGTGGTGGTGCTCCTGTGTGGTGTGGGTGGTGGTGCACCTGTGTGGTGTGGGTGGTGGGGCTCCTGTGTGGTGTGGGTGGTGGTGGTGCTCCTGTGTGGTGTGGGGGGTGCTCCTGTGTGGTGTGGGTGGTGGTGCTCCTGTGTGGTGTGGGTGGTGGTGCTCCTGTGTGGTGTGGGTGGTGGGGCTCCTGTGTGGTGTGGGTAGTGGTGCTCCTGTGTGGTGTGGGTGGTGGTGCTCATGTGTGGTGTGGGTGGTGGGGCTCCTGTGTGGTGTGGGTGGTGGTGCTCCTGTGTGGTGTGGGGGGTGGTGCTCCTGTGTGGTGTGGGTGGTGGTGCTCCTGTGTGATGTGGGTGGTGGTGCTCCTGTGTGGTGTGGGTGGTGGTGCTCCTGTGTGGTGTGGGTGGTGGTGCCCCTGTGTGGTGTGGGTGGTGGTGGTGCTTCTGTGAGGTGTGGGTGGTGGTGGTGCTCCTGTGTGGTGTTGGTGGTTGTGCTCCTGTGTGGTGTGGGGGGTGGTGCTCCTGTGCGGTGTGGGGAGTGCTATGTGTGGTGTGGGTGGTGGTGGTGCTCCTGTGTGGTGTGGGGAGTGCTATGTGTGGTGTGGTGGTGGTGGTGCTCCTGTGTGGTGTGGGGAGTGCTATGTGTGGTGAGGTGGTGGTGGTGCTCCTGTGTGGTGTGAGTGGTAGTGCTCATGTGTGGTGTGGGTGGTGGTGGTGCTCCTGTGTGGTGTGGGGGTGGTGCTCCTGTGTGGTGTGGGGGGTGGTGCTCCTGTGTGGTGTGGGTGGTGGTGCTCCTGTGTGGTGTGGGTGGTGGTGCTCCTGTGTGGTGTGGGTGGTGGTGCTCCTGTGTGGTGTGGGGGTGGTGCTCCTGTGTGGTGTGGGTGGTGGTGCTCCTGTGTGGTGTTGGTGGTTGTGCTCCTGTGTGGTGTGGGTGGTGGTGCTCCTGTGTGGTGTGGGTGGTGGTGCTCCTGTGTGGTGTGGGTGGTGGTGCTCCTGTGTGGTGTGGGTGGGGTGCTCCTGTGTGGTGTGGGTGGTGGTGCTCCTGTGTGGTGTGGGTGGTGGTGCTCCTGTGTGGTGTGGGTGGGGTGCTCCTGTGTGGTGTGGGTGGTGGAGCTCCTGTGTGGTAGTGGGTGGTGGTGCTCCTGTGTGGTGTGGGGGTGGTGCTCCTGTGTGGTGTAGGGTGGTGGTGCTCCTGTGTGGTGTGGAGGGTGGTGCTCCTGTGTGGTGTGGTGGGTGCTCCTGTGTGGTGTGGGTGATGGTGCTCCTGTGTGGTGTGGGTGTGGTGCTCCTGTGTGGTGTGGGTGGTGGTGCTCCTGTGTGGTGTGGGTGGTTGGTGCTCCTGTGTGGTGTGGGTGGTGGAGCTCCTGTGTGGTGTGGGGGGTGGTGCTCCTGTGTGGTGTGGGGGTGTGCTCCTGTGTGGTGTGGGTGGTGGTGCTCCTGTGTGGTGTGGGTGGTGTGCTCCTGTGTGGTGTGGGGGTGCTCCTGTGTGGTGTGGGTGGTGGTGCTCCTGTGTGGTGTGGGTGGTGGTGCTCCTGTGTGGTGTGGGTGGTGATGCTCCTGTGTGGTGTGGGTGGTGGTGCTCCTGTGTGGTGTGGGTAGTTGTGCTCCTGTGTGGCGTGGGTGGTTGTGCTCCTGTGTGGTGTGGGTGGTTGTGCTCCTGTGTGGTGTGGGTGGTGGTGCTCCTGTGTGGTGTGGGTGGTGGTGCTCCTGTGTGGTGTGGGTGGTGGTGCTCCTGTGTGGTGTGGGTGGTGGTGCTCCTGTGTGGTGTGGGTGGTGGTGCTCCTGTGTGGTGTGGGTGGTGGTGCTCCTGTGTGGTGTGGGTGGTGGTGCTCCTGTGTGGTGTGGGTGGTGGTGCTCCTGTGTGGTGTGGGTGGTGGTGCTCCTGTGTGGTGTGGGTGGTGGTGCTCCTGTGTGGTGTGGGTGGTGGTGCTCCTGTGTGGTGTGGGTGGTGGTGCTCCTGTGTGGTGTGGGTGGTGGTGCTCCTGTGTGGTGTGGGTGGTGGTGCTCCTGTGTGGTGTGGGTGGTGGTGCTCCTGTGTGGTGTGGGTGGTGGTGCTCCTGTGTGGTGTGGGTGGTGGTGCTCCTGTGTGGTGTGGGTGGTGTGCTCCTGTGTGGTGTGGGTGGTGGTGCTCCTGTGTGGTGTGGGTGGTGGTGCTCCTGTGTGGTGTGGGTGGTGGTGCTCCTGTGTGGTGTGGGTGGTGGTGCTCCTGTGTGGTGTGGGTGGTTGTGCTCCTGTGTGGTGTGGGTGGTTGTGCTCCTGTGTGTTGTGGGTGGTGGTGCTCCTGTGTGGTGTGGGTGGTGGTGCTCCTGTGTGGTGTGGGTGGTGGTGCTCCTGTGTGTTGTGGGTGGTGTGCTCCTGTGTGGTGTGGGTGGTGGTGCTCCTGTGTGGTGTGGGTGGTGGTGCTCCTGTGTGGTGTGGGTGGTGGTGCTCCTGTGTGGTGTGGGTGGTGGTGCTCCTGTGTGGTGTGGGTGGTGGTGCTCCTGTGTGGTGTGGGTGGTGGTGCTCCTGTGTGGTGTGGGGGTGGTGCTCCTGTGTGGTGTGGGTGGTGGTGCTCCTGTGTGGTGTGGGTGGTGGTGCTCCTGTGTGGTGTGGGTGGTGGTGCTCCTGTGTGGTGTGGGTGGTGGTGCTCCTGTGTGGTGTGGGTGGTGGTGCTCCTGTGTGGTGTGGGTGGTGGTGCTCCTGTGTGGTGTGGGTGGTGGTGCTCCTGTGTGGTGTGGGTGGTGGTGCTCCTGTGTGGTGTGGGTGGTGGTGCTCCTGTGTGGTGTGGGTGGTGGTGCTCCTGTGTGGTGTGGGTGGTGGTGCTCCTGTGTGGTGTGGGTGGTGGTGCTCCTGTGTGGTGTGGGTGGTGTGCTCCTGTGTGGTGTGGGTGGTGGTGCTCCTGTGTGGTGTGGGTGGTGGTGCTCCTGTGTGGTGTGGGTGGTGGTGCTCCTGTGTGGTGTGGGTGGTGGTGCTCCTGTGTGGTGTGGGTGGTGGTGCTCCTGTGTGGTGTGGGTGGTGGTGCTCCTGTGTGGTGTGGGTGGTGGTGCTCCTGTGTGGTGTGGGTGGTGGTGCTCCTGTGTGGTGTGGGTGGTGGTGCTCCTGTGTGGTGTGGGTGGTGGTGCTCCTGTGTGGTGTGGGTGGTGGTGCTCCTGTGTGGTGTGGGTGGTGGTGCTCCTGTGTGGTGTGGGTGGTGGTGCTCCTGTGTGGTGTGGGTGGTGGTGCTCCTGTGTGGTGTGGGTGGTGGTGCTCCTGTGTGGTGTGGGTGGTGGTGCTCCTGTGTGGTGTGGTGGTGGTGCTCCTGTGTGGTGTGGGTGGGTGGTGCTCCTGTGTGGTGTGGGTGGTGTGCTCCTGTGTGGTGTGGGTGGTGGTGCTCCTGTGTGGTGTGGGTGGTGGTGCTCCTGTGTGGTGTGGGTGGTGGCTCCTGTGTGGTGGGTGGTGGTGCTCCTGTGTGGTGTGGGGGTGGTGCTCCTGTGTGGTGTGGGTGGTGGTGCTCCTGTGTGGTGTGGGTGGTGGTGCTCCTGTGTGGTGTGGGTGTGGTGCTCCTGTGTGGTGTGGGTGGTGGTGCTCCTGTGTGGTGTGGGTGGTTGTGCTCCTGTGTGGTGTGGGTGGTGGTGCTCCTGTGTGGTGTGGGTGGTGGTGCTCCTGTGTGGTGTGGGTGGTGGTGCTCCTGTGTGGTGTGGGTGGTGGTGCTCCTGTGTGTGTGGGTGGTGGTGCTCCTGTGTGGTGTGGGTGGTGGTGCTCCTGTGTGGTGTGGTGGGTGCTCCTGTGTGGTGTGGGTGGTGGTGCTCCTGTGTGTGGTGTGGGGGGTGCTCCTGTGTGGTGTGGGTGGTGGTGCTCCTGTGTGGTGTGGGTGGTGGTGCTCCTGTGTGGTGTGGGTGGTGGTGCTCCTGTGTGGTGTGGGTGGTGGTGCTCCTGTGTGGTGTGGGTGGTGGTGCTCCTGTGTGGTGTGGGTGGTTGTGCTCCTGTGTGGTGTGGGTGGTGGTGCTCCTGTGTGGTGTGGGTGTGGTGCTCCTGTGTGGTGTGGGTGGTGTGCTCCTGTGTGGTGTGGGTGGTTGTGCTCCTGTGTGGTGTGGGTGGTGGTGCTCCTGTGTGGTGTGGGTGGTGGTGCTCCTGTGTGGTGTGGGTGGTTGTGCTCCTGTGTGGTGTGGGTGGTGGTGCTCTGTGTGGTGTGGGTGGTGGTGCTCCTGTGTGGTGTGGTGGTGGTGCTCCTGTGTGGTGTGGGTGGTGGTGCTCCTGTGTGTGTGGGTGGTTGGTGCTCCTGTGTGGTGTGGGTGGGGTGCTCCTGTGTGGTGTGGGTGGTGGTGCTCCTGTGTGGTGTGGGTGGTGGTGCTCCTGTGTGGTGTGGGTGGTGGTGCTCCTGTGTGGTGTGGGTGGTGGTGCTCCTGTGTGGTGTGGGTGGTGGTGCTCCTGTGTGGTGTGGGTGGTTGGTGCTCCTGTGTGGTGTGGGTGGTGGTGCTCCTGTGTGGTGTGGGTGGTGGTGCTCCTGTGTGGTGTGGGGTGGTGCTCCTGTGTGGTGTGGTGGTGGTGCTCCTGTGGTGGTCGTGGTGGTGGTGCTCCTGTGTGGTGTGGGTGGTGGTGCTCCTGTGTGGTGTGGGTGGTGGTGCTCCTGTGTGGTGTGGGTGGTGGTGCTCCTGTGTGGTGTGGGTGGTGGTGCTCCTGTGTGGTGTGGGTGGTGGTGCTCCCTGTGTGGTGTGGGTGTGGTGGTGCTCCTGTGTGGTGTGGGTGGTGGTGCTCCTGTGTGGTGTGGGTGGTGGTGCTCCTGTGTGGTGTGGGTGGTGGTGCTCCTGTGTGGTGTGGGTGGTGTGCTCCTGTGTGGTGTGGGTGGTGGTGCTCCTGTGTGGTGTGGGTGGTGGTGCTCCTGTGTGGTGTGGGTGGTGGTGCTCCCTGTGTGGTGTGGGTGGTGTGCTCCTGTGTGGTGTGGGTGGTGGTGCTCCTGTGTGGTGTGGGTGGTGGTGCTCCTGTGTGGTGTGGGTGGTGGTGCTCCTGTGTGGTGTGGGGGTGGTGCTCCTGTGTGGTGTGGGTGGGGGTGCTCCTGTGTGGTGTGGGTGGTGGTGCTCCTGTGTGGTGTGGGTGGTGGTGCTCCTGTGTGGTGTGGGTGGTGGTGCTCCTGTGTGGTGTGGGGGGGTGCTCCTGTGTGGTGTGGGGGGTGGTGCTCCTGTGTGGTGTGGGGGGTGCTCCTGTGTGGTGTGGGTGGTTGTGCTCCTGTGTGGTGTGGGTGGTGGTGCTCCTGTGTGGTGTGGGTGGTGGTGCTCCTGTGTGGTGTGGGTGGTGGTGCTCCTGTGTGGTGTGGGTGGTGGTGCTCCTGTGTGGTGTGGGTGGTGGTGGTGCTCCTGTGTGGTGTGGGGGGTGCTCCTGTGTGGTGTGGGTGGTGGTGCTCCTGTGTGGTGTGGGTGGTGGTGCTCCTGTGTGGTGTGGGTGGTGGGGCTCCTGTGTGGTGTGGGTGGTGGTGCTCCTGTGTGGTGTGGGTGGTGGTGCTCCTGTGTGGTGTGGGTGGTGGGGCTCCTGTGTGGTGTGGGTGGTGGTGCTCCTGTGTGGTGTGGGGGGTGCTCCTGTGTGGTGTGGGTGGTGGTGCTCCTGTGTGGTGTGGGTGGTGGTGCTCCTGTGTGGTGTGGGTGGTGGTGCTCCTGTGTGGTGTGGGTGGTGGTGCTCCTGTGTGGTGTGGGTGGTGGTGCTCCTGTGTGGTGTGGGTGGTGGTGCTCCTGTGTGGTGTGGGTGGTGGTGCTCCTGTGTGGTATGGGTGGTGGTGCTCCTGTGTGGTGTGGGTGGGTGGGGCTCCTGTGTGGTGTGGGGGTGGTGCTCCTGTGTGGTGTGGGTGGTTGTGCTCCTGTGTGGTGTGGGTGGTGGTGCTCCTGTGTGGTGTGGGTGGTGGTGCTCCTGTGTGGTGTGGGTGGTGGTGCTCCTGTGTGGTGTGGTGGGGTGCTCCTGTGTGGTGTGGGTGGTGGTGCTCCTGTGTGGTGTGGGTGGTGGTGCTCCTGTGTGGTGTGGGTGGTGGTGCTCCTGTGTGGTGTGGGGGGTGCTCCTGTGTGGTGTGGGTGGTGGTGCTCCTGTGTGGTGTGGGTGGTGGTGCTCCTGTGTGGTGTGGGTGGTGGTGCTCCTGTGTGGTATGGGTGGTGGTGCTCCTGTGTGGTGTGGGGGGTGGGGCTCCTGTGTGGTGTGGGGGATGCTCCTGTGTGGTGTGGGGGGTGCTCCTGTGTGGTGTGGGTGGTGGTGCTCCTGTGTGGTGTGGGGGGTGCTCCTGTGTGGTGTGGGTGGTGGTGCTCCTGTGTGGTGTGGGTGGTGGTGCTCCTGTGTGGTGTGGGTGGTGGTGCTCCTGTGTGGTGTGGGGGGTGCTCCTGTGTGGTGTGGGTGGTGGTGCTCCTGTGTGGTATGGGTGGTGGTGCTCCTGTGTGGTGTGGGGGATGGGGCTCCTGTGTGGTGTGGGGGATGCTCCTGTGTGTTGTGGGTGGTTGTGCTCCTGTGTGGTGTGGGTGGTGGTGCTCCTGTGTGGTGTGGGTGGTGGTGCTCCTGTGTGGTGTGGGTGGTGGTGCTCCTGTGTGGTGTGGGTGGTGGTGCTCCTGTGTGGTATGGGTGGTGGTGCTCCTGTGTGGTGTGGGTGGTTGGTGCTCCTGTGTGTGGGTGTGGTGCTCCTGTGTGGTGTGGGGGGTGCTCCTTGTGTGGTGTGGGGTGGTGGTGCTCCTGTGTGGTGTGGGTGGTGGTGCTCCTGTGTGGTGTGGGGGGGTGGTGCTCCTGTGTGGTATGGGTGGTGGTGCTCCTGTGTGGTGTGGGTGGTGGTGCTCCTGTGTGGTGTGGGGGGTGGTGCTCCTGTGTGGTGTGGGTGGTGGTGCTCCTGTGTGGTGTGGGTGGTGGTGCTCCTGTGTGGTGTGGGTGGTGGTGCTCCTGTGTGGTGTGGGTGGTGGTGCTCCTGTGTGGTGTGGGTGGTGGTGCTCCTGTGTGGTGTGGGGGGTGGTGCTCCTGTGTGGTGTGGGTGGTGGTGCTCCTGTGTGGTGTGGAGGGTGGTGCTCCTGTGTGGTGTGGGTGGTGGTGCTCCTGTGTGGTGTGGGTGGTGGTGCTTCCTGTGTGGTGTGGGTGGTGGTGCTCCTGTGTGGTGTGGGTGGTGGTGCTCCTGTGTGGTGTGGGTGGTGGTGCTCCTGTGTGGTGTGGGTGGTGGTGCTCCTGTGTGGTGTGGGGGGTGCTCCTGTGTGGTGTGGGTGGTTGTGCTCCTGTGTGGTGTGGGTGGTTGTGCTCCTGTGTGGTGTGGGTGGTGGTGCTCCTGTGTGGTGTGGGTGGTGGTGCTCCTGTGTGGTGTGGGTAGTTGTGCTCCTGTGTGGCTGTGGGTGGTTGTGCTCCTGTGTGTTGTGGGTGGTTGTGCTCCTGTGTGGTGTGGGTGGTGGTGCTCCTGTGTGGTGTGGGTGGTGGTGCTCCTGTGTGTTGTGGGTGGTTGTGCTCCTGTGTGGTGTGGGTGGTGGTACTCCTGTGTGGTGTGGGTGGTGGTGCTCCTGTGTGGTGTGGGTGGTGGTGCTCCTGTGTGGTGAGGGTGGTGGTGCTCCTGTGTGGTATGGGTGGTGGTGCTCCTGTGTGGTGTGGGGGGTGGTGCTCCTGTGTGGTGTGGGTGGTGGTGCTCCTGTGTGGTGTGGGTGGGGTGCTCCTGTGTGGTGTGGGTGGTGGTGCTCCTGTGTGGTGTGGGTGGTGGTGCTCCTGTGTGGTGTGGGTGGGGTGCTCCTGTGTGGTGTGGGTGGTGGTGCTCCTGTGTGGTGTGGGGGGTGCTCCTGTGTGGTGTGGGTGGTTGTGCTCCTGTGTGGTGTGGGTGGTTGTGCTCCTGTGTGGTGTGGGTGGTGGTGCTCCTGTGTGGTGTGGGTGGTGGTGCTCCTGTGTGGTGTGGGTAGTTGTGCTCCTGTGTGGTGTGGGTGGTTGTGCTCCTGTGTGTTGTGGGTGGTTGTGCTCCTGTGTGGTGTGGGTGGTGGTGCTCCTGTGTGGTGAGGGTGGTGGTGCTCCTGTGTGTTGTGGGTGGTTGTGCTCCTGTGTGGCGTGGGTGGTGGTACTCCTGTGTGGTGTGGGTGGTGGTGCTCCTGTGTGGTGTGGGTGGTGGTGCTCCTGTGTGGTGTGGGTGGTGGTGCTCCTGTGTGGTGTGGGTGGTGGTGCTCCTGTGTGGTGTGGGGGGTGGTGCTCCTGTGTGGTGTGGGTGGTGGTGCTCCTGTGTGGTGTGGGTGGGGTGCTCCTGTGTGGTGTGGGTGGTGGGGCTCCTGTGTGGTGTGGGTGGTGGTGCTCCTGTGTGGTGTGGGTGGTGGTGCTCCTGTGTGGTGTGGGTGGGGTGCTCCTGTGTGGTGTGGGTGGTGGTGCTCCTGTGTGGTGTGGGTGGTGGTGCTCCTGTGTGGTGTGGGGGGGTGCTCCTGTGTGGTGTGGGTGGGGTGCTCCTGTGTGGTGTGGGTGGTGGTGCTCCTGTGTGGTGTGGGTGGTGGTGCTCCTGTGTGGTGTGGGGGGGTGCTCCTGTGTGGTGTGGGGGGGTGCTCCTGTGTGGTGTGGGGGGTGGCGCTCCTGTGTGGTGTGGGGGGTGCTCCTGTGTGGTGTGGGTGGTTGTGCTCCTGTGTGGTGTGGGTGGTGGTGCTCTTGTGTGGTGTGGGTGGTGGTGCTCCTGTGTTGTGTGGGTGGTGGTGCACCTGTGTGGTGTGGGTGTTGGGGCTCCTATGTGGTGTGGGTGGTGGTGGTGCTCCTGTGTGGTGTGGGGGGTGCTCCTGTGTGGTGTGGGTGGTGGTGCTCCTGTGTGGTGTGGGTGGTGGTGCTCCTGTGTGGTGTGGGTGGTGGGGCTCCTGTGTGGTGTGGGTGGTGGTGCTCCTGTGTGGTGTGGGTGGTGGTGCTCCTGTGTGGTGTGGGTGGTGGGGCTCCTGTGTAGTGTGGGTGGTGGTGCTCCTGTGTGGTGTGGGGGGTGGTGCTCCTGTGTGGTGTGGGTGGTGGTGCTCCTGTGTGGTGTGGGTGGTGGTGCTCCTGTGTGGTGTGGGTGGTGGTGCTCCTGTGTGGTGTGGGTGGTGGTGCTCCTGTGTGGTGTGGGTGGTGGTGCTCCTGTGTGGTGTGGGTGGTGGTGCTCCTGTGTGGTGTGGGTGGTGGTGCTCCTGTGTGGTATGGGTGGTGGTGCTCCTGTGTGGTGTGGGTGGTGGTGCTCCTGTGTGTTGTGGGGGGTGGTGCTCCTGTTTGGTGTGGGTGGTGGTACTCCTGTGTGGTGTGGGTGGTGGTGCTCCTGTGTGGTGTGGGTGGTGGGGCTCCTGTGTGGTGTGGGTGGTGGTGCTCCTGTGTGGTGTGGGGTGTGCTCCTGTGTGGTGTGGGTGGTGGTGCTCCTGTGTGGTGTGGGTGGTGGTGCTCCTGTGTGGTGTGGGTGGTGGGGCTCCTGTGTGGTGTGGGTGGTGGTGCTCCTGTGTGGTGTGGGTGGTGGTGCTCCTGTGTGGTGTGGGTGGTGGGGCTCCTGTGTGGTGTGGGTGGTGGTGCTCCTGTGTGGTGTGGGTGGTGGTGCTCCTGTGTGGTGTGGGGGGTGGTGCTCCTGTGTGATGTGGGTGGTTGTGCTCCTGTGTGGTGTGGGTGGGGTGCTCCTGTGTGGTGTGGGTGGTGGGGCTCCTGTGTGGTGTGGATGGTGGTGCTCCTGTGTGGTGTGGGTGGGGTGCTCCTGTGTGGTGTGGGTGGGGTGCTCCTGTGTGGTGTGGGTGGTGGTGCTCCTGTGTGGTGTGGGTGGGGGTGCTCCTGTGTGGTGTGGGGGGTGCTCCTGTGTGGTGTGGGTGGGGTGCTCCTGTGTGGTGTGGGTGGTGGTGCTCCTGTGTGGTGTGGGTGGTGGTGCTCCTGTGTGGTGTGGGGGTGCTCCTGTGTGGTGTGGGGGGTGCTCCTGTGTGGTGTGGGGGGTGGTGCTCCTGTGTGGTGTGGGGGGTGCTCCTGTGTGGTGTGGGTGGTTGTGCTCCTGTGTGGTGTGGGTGGTGGTGCTCCTGTGTGGTGTGGGTGGTGGTGCTCCTGTGTGGTGTAGGTGGTGGTGCTCCTGTGTGGTGTGGGTGGTGGGGCTCCTGTGAAGTGTGGGTGGTGGTGGTGCTCCTGTGTGGTGTGGGGGGTGCTCCTGTGTGGTGTGGCTGGTGATGCTCCTGTGTGGTGTGGGTGGTGGTGCTCCTGTGTGGTGTGGGTGGTGGGGCTCCTGTGTGGTGTGGGTGGTGGTGCTCCTGTGTGGTGTGGGTGGTGGTGCTCCTGTGTGGTGTGGGTGGTGGGGCTACTGTGTGGTGTGGGTGGTGGTGCTCCTGTGTGGTGTGGGGGTGCTCCTGTGTGGTGTGGGTGGTGGTGCTCCTGTGTGGTGTGGGTGGTGGTGCTCCTGTGTGGTGTGGGTGGTGGAGCTCCTGTGTGGTATGGGTGGTGGTGCTCTTGTGTGGTGTGGGTGGTGGTGCTCCTGTGTGGTATGGGTGGTGGTTCTCCTGTGTGGTGTGGGGGGTGGTGCTCCTGTGTGGTATGGGTGGTGGTGCTCCTGAGTGGTGTGGGGGGTGGGGCTCCTGTGTGGTGTGGGGGATGCTCCTGTGTGGTGTGGGTGGTTGTGCTCCTGTGTGGTGTGGGTGGTGGTGCTCCTGTGTGGTGTGGGGGGTGCTCCTTTGTGGTGTGGGTGGTGGTGCTCCTGTGTGGTGTGTGGGGTGCTCCTGTGTGGTGTGGGTGGTGGTGCTCCTGTGTGGTGTGGGTGGTGGTGCTCCTGTGTGGTGTGGGTGGTGGTGCTCCTGTGTGGTGTGGGTGGTGGTGCTCCTGTGTGGTGTGGGGGGTGGTGCTCCTGTGTGGTGTGGGTGGTGGTGCTCCTGTGTGGTGTGGAGGGTGGTGCTCCTGTGTGGTGTGGGTGGTGGTGCTCCTGTGTGGTGTGGGGGGTGGTGCTTCTGTGTGGTGTGGGTGGTGGTGCTCCTGTGTGGTGTGGGTGGTGGTGCTCCTGTGTGGTGTGGAGGGTGGTGCTCCTGTGTGGTGTGGGTGGTGGTGCTCCTGTGTGGTGTGGGGGGTGGTGCTCCTGTGTGGTGTGGGTGGTGGTTCTCCTGTGTGGTGTGGGTGGGGTGCTCCTGTGTGGTGTGGGCGGGGTGCTCATGAGGGGTGTGGGTGGTGGTTAACAAACAGTGACAATAGGAAACTAAGATCTAGCTCTTGTGCTCTGTCTACGATCCTTCTTGTATCTGATGCGCTAGAGTTCACATTCCTGATGTTCAGACTCATTTCCATGTGACTTAATGTTGTGGATGTAGGGAGCTTTCTTATACATCTTCTGTTATTGCATTCCACTTGTTGACAACTTTCTTCACTATACATGGAGAGGATTACCTCGTTTCTTCAACTAATTTTCGTTTCTAGCCTCCCGAAATTACATCCTTTCTTGTCTTTTCTCACGTGAAAGAGGCTGCAATTTCCGCCTTTTTTATTGCCATCTGAATCGTGTATGTTGTGATTATATCTCCTTCGCTCTTCTGGTATTATAACATATAGTTCCCTAAACAAGTCTTCGTAGCTTACCCATCTTACTTATCATGCTAAAACTATCTGTGCTTTTTTCCGTTAAGGTTTAATGCTTAATACTGTACAGATTCTAGGCAGGAGCTGCATATTCCCGTATCCGCTTTGTATAGACTGCATAGATAGCAATGAAAGAGGTAAAGAGAGCGTGCATCTGGGAATACCCAGCGAATCGATTCGAACCCTCGTCACGGCTCTTGTGGCCTTTCTCATCGATATATCACATTATTGTTATTTCTGTGTGTAATGAAAGAGTTGTTATTTTCGTTTCTAAATGACATTCCATAGTTTGATACTTTTCTTTGACTTGCCAATATTACACTGTTTTTGTGTCTTTAATGATAGTTTTGGTGTCATATCCACTCCAAGATCTTATTATTTTTCTTGATTCCTGTAGTTGTCGTCATCGTTCTGTGTAGATAAGTTCTTTTTTAAATACTCCCTTTTTCCCATCTTCACTACTTTACAATTCTTTGGACTGAATTCTAGCAACCATTTTTTTTTACCCCACTACTGTAGTTTGTCAAGATCTCTTTGTAAATCTATGCAGTCCTCCTTGGCATTTACACTTCTTATCGTATGTGCATCATCTACGATCTCACTACCTCGGGAATGTTCATGTTGCTTTCCTGTTAGGAAACTCTTTATGTCATTTATTGAGTTTATCACGCTTATACACGTCGTTCGCCATGACAATATCTCCTTAGCCTGCTGTTCTTTTTAAGTTTAAACGTCAGTTTTGGTTGGTCTTTTACTAATCTCGCAATGTCGCTTTCCAATTGCCTGTCAGCTTTCCGCTTGGCTTGGATATACTAATTTTCCTGATGTACTATGTATGGACCCAGCATGTACCAAACCCTATAATGTGGAGTGTTTGATGACCCGCCACCAGCCACACGTGACGCTGGGTAGCAGCTCTGGGAGTTGCTGGTAGTGGGTCCTTACATGCTGTTGATTCTGAGTTAAGTTATTTCAATAAGTGCTTATCCAGTGTGCATACCAAACCTTGCTTCCCTGTCGCATTGTCGGAAATATCAACACCATTTACTAACTTTCAATACAATAGGCAGATTTTATATATATTTTTTTTATGAATCTATACAAGAGTTACTACATTCTTGTACAGCCACTAGCACGCGTAGCATTTCGGGAAAGTCATTAATCCTGTGTTCCCTGGAATACGACCCCCGCCAAATTCTTTAACAACCAGGTGCCCATTTTACTGTTAGGTTAAACAAAGGCTACAGCTAAGGATTTACGCCCAATAAGTCTTTCCCGGCCAGGATACGAACCCAGGACAAAGTGCTCGCGAAACCCCAGGCGAGCATCTTACAACTACGCCATGTGAACTGCTATAATAATCCTTATAATATTGCTGCTGATTTTGTACTAACAAATTAATCTAAAAGTAGTGTATTTACTCATTCATAGAATATTAAAACTAGGATTTTCCCCGAGAAAAACGGGATATTATTGCCACATCACCAAAATATAAACTAATAAATATTAATAAATATGTTAAAACACCAGTCTAGGGATTATAATTAATACAAAATTATTCTCTATGACTGGATATAATAAAATCATCAATAAAATCAACGTCTCCCTACGTTTATCAATAAATAGGTAGAAAATTTAGCAGATTTCTAGTGGCGTCACTTGATCAGGAAAGGAAGGAGAATGACATTGTAAATTGAGAAAACCTCCCATGAGGACGAGCAATAGGCAGCGCTGTCAATACTCATAAACTTAGAATCATCTTGTAGTTAATCTGCTGCAGCGACCTCACCAATTGCAGGGAGTACCTCGTTTCCGGTTTGAACTAATTTTTTATATTAGAAGGCCTGATAATATTAGTTAATTTCAACCTGGTTATGAGGTAAGCGAGCACCGAAAAAAGGTTAATCCTCTTATAATAATTAAACCATAATTGGTGTTAAGTCATATATGTTATTAGGATGTTGTTACATTTGTTACAGTGCATAATTCTGGCAGGTAACCTGTAACGGTCTAAAGAAATTAGCAACGCTACCTGGTACAATTCCTTTAGGAAATTCTGTAGTGACACTGATTACCACTCAAATTATATATATATATATATATATATATATATATATATATATATATATATATATATATATATATATATATATATATATATATATATATATATATATATATTGTGACGATAATCTCTTTCTAGATCGATTGGGCCTGCTCTTCTCTACATCAAGTTACGTATATTACACATCAATAAGATGCTACCTTCAAGATACGTCTACCAGTAGCACAAAACGTTTTGACCAGGAGGCAAACGTACCCAAGACTCCCCCCCCCCCTACTACACACTCCCTCCACGCCGGCTCGTCATCAACCAGCCAACTACCCTTCCAAGCCTGCCTGCTCCTGATTGGTAACTCGCCGACTGCACACCTGCACTTCTGCACCTCAGCGCCCTCTACCTGAGTCAATATCTGGGCTTGAACCAGCCATTGAAGTCAGAATATCCCTGTGCTCTCAAGCAGTGAACAACTAACTAATATACACTGTGTATCAGGTGGATGTTTCTCAGCTAGCGCCATATTCTCAGCACCTGATTATTTTTCACTGTGTAATTATATTATTGTAGAGTAACGTCATCTCTAATCTTCATTTATATGTTTTTGACTTGTTTATTTTCACACATAGGCAAGCAATCTTATCTTTTTTTTTGTAAGTGTGACTAGGCATTGACACCAGCCATTTGGAGGACTGCCGAACATCTACACTCCTACACTTTCCCGTCACATTTAATGGGGGCCTGTCCTAGGAGCTTCACTCAGGTACTAGTACTAGAACATCAATTTGTGGTCAGCGTACTTGGCTTTCATACAGTTGCTTTTCAATATTTTCATTACTTTTAATATTTATATGGTGCTGTGTGTATTGTGCATTCCGAGAGTAGCATATGGTGAGTGTTGGATAACTTTGGATTACGTGGTGACTGTAGGCCTCAGTCATTCTCTTAATTGGTCATCCCTCCCGCCCTGTTATTACTCGTGTTTTCCACCTTTTGTCCGTAGGATATTTCTCAATCTCAGACAGATCATCATTTTGGGTACCCTGGTACTTTGGTTTGTCTTCAGGTCAAAGCACCCTATCTTCTGCAATCCGACCGAAGGAGGATAAAGAGGACCATAGTTCCTCTAGCACGGACTACGTTGCTGAGTTGGGACCTCAACAGCAGTTCTCGTCACCAGTTGACACTCGCACCCCTACACGTCGGTCAGAGATGATGATATTTACTTAGGTAGGGCATTAGTTTTCTTTTTTCAGAGCACAAAGTTCGCTAATTCTGTAAGTATCATATTTCATTAAGTGGGAAAACCCTTGCTTATGTCCTATAGAGACTCGGCAAGGTATGCCTACATTCTTGGACTACCTTATTCACTTTTGGAATAATTAAATGTTTCATTTGTTTTAGAAACTATCAGTTTCATTTATTTAGTAGGATTTTCTTGCCCTTATTCTCTTACATTGAGTACCTGGTACAAGATTTCCTGCGCTTTTGATTGACTAATCATTTACCATACTGAAAGTAACTTTAATTGTTAAATATTAAATTCCACAGGACAGTTACCAGTTGCCACGTCATCCTGTTACTGACACTTCCATATCACAAGTATTCGTTGTACATTTATTTGCTATTTTTCACCGTATTTCGTCTTCCAGCTTTTCGTAACGATCCAGCAGGTGAAATAGGGAACTTAGGTCGTGCCAAGAGGACCGAATTACAAACTCTTGCACACAAGTATCAACTAGATGTTCCCCCTGGAGCCAACAAAAATTAATTGCACAATTTAATAATGGATCACCTCTTAGACGAAGGGAAGATTGACTCTGAAACTCACGAAAATTATTCTATTGCAGATAAACATGCTCTGGCAACTATGAAACTCAAGCTCGAACTTGCAAAGCTCGAGCGGGAGCAACAGAAAGCTCTCCAAATAAGGGAACGCGAGGCCACACTGAGGAAAGAAGAAGCTGCAATCAGGAAAGAAGAACAAGAACGTGAGGCTGCCATGAAGAAAGAACAACAAGAACACGAGATGGCCCTACTCCGTGAGCGTGAGCGAGTACAGCTTGAAGCAAAACATCGTCACCTGGAGATACAACGCGATCATGACAAGAAGCAAGCCGATATGGCTGTAGCATGTCGTCAACAAGAACTCGCATTGGAAGATACACAATACACTCAACGCCAACGAGCTACAGCTAGTCTTCCCATAAGTTTCAATATCTCCCATGCAAGTAAGTTAATGCCACCATTCGTTGAGACAGAGATTGATGTCTTTTTCACCACTTTTGAGACTCTAGCTAATAAACTTAGCTGGCCTTCAGATCAATAGTCTACCCTTTTCAGAGTGCATCTCACAGGTAGAGCTGCGGTTACTCTTAGTACCTTAGCGTACCAAAGCACCTTCATCACCTTCAGTGTTTAAGTGCTTAATTGCACACTAGTTTCTTTATCAGCTACCTCACCCTGTCAGAGTAAATGAGACAAATGTATGTGAATGCATGTGTGTGTGTATATATGTATGTATATGTGTGTGTGTGTATGTATATGTATGGGTATAAAGCATATATGGAAGCTGATCAGAATTACATTTCACCTTTGTGAATGTACATTAATGACACTATGTAAAAGACACATCTAACACTTTATGTAGGACATACGTAAATCTGTGTATCTATGTATTTACGTATGTAGGTTCGCTTAGCATTTTAAAAGCACCGAATCACCTTCTGTGGTTGAGTGTTCAATAAAACCCTTGAACTGTATGTTTAACACTTCTCTAACCCTGTCCATGGAGGACAGAAGAAAATGTATATATGCTGGTTAGCATTGTAAATGTGTGGCCACGTCTGTGGTAGAAAATAATAAAAAAAAAAAAAAAAAAAAAAAAATAATAATAAAAAAAAAAAAAAAAAAAAAAAAGTACCTTAGCGTCTGAGAATGACTACCAGACCCTGAAGCAAGCAGTTTTGGACGCCTACCTTCTCTCCACCAAATGGCTGGAAGCAGCACATGTCTCTGAATTTTCAGAACTCGTCAACCTCATGCTAGTTGAGGAATTCTTGAGACGTGTTCCCCCTTCCATTCGTTTATATTTAGCAGACAAAGAAGAAACCGACTACATCAGATGTGCGAAGTCAGCTGACACCTACAGCCTCATCCACCGGCTGACACCAGAACCACCTTCCAGTAAGAAGTCTTGGTATAGTTATGATAAAGTAAGCACAGATCAAGCAAGCTCTCAATTGTATTGCAAACTCTATGGACATACCATAGATAAATGTGGGAAGGCTCAGTACAAAGGCAATGAAACAACTAAACTCAAACCGACTCCTCCTAAGTCCGGTAAGCCTGTGATGAATGTTGGTGTTCATGTTAATGATCTTTCTCTCTTTAGTAAACACCTGTATCCTGGAACTGTCTCTACCAACGGTACAGATTCAGAGGGACGTTTCAAATTGAAGATCTTGAGGGACACAGCGGCTCTTCAGTCCATTATCTTAAAGTCGGCTGTGCCTAACGTCACCTACACCGGGGAAACCGTCCTTATCACTGACCTCACTGCTACCACTCCATATCCACTCGCCAGAGTCCACCTGGATTGTCCCTTCGTGACCGGTGAAGTCCAAGTCGCCATCAGGGAAAAGCCTTTTCCCATGCCTGGAGTGCAACTTCTCCTGGGCAACGACTTGGCAGAAGATCTGCAACCGCCCAACCTGATCATCACGGACAAACCCCAGGTGTGTACTTCTGTAATGGATAATCCCATCTTTGAATATGTTCCAGCAGAGGTTCAAGAAAGTGATAAAGTTTCTCCTCCGGTTTTAGTGACCACCCGTGCACAAGCTGCACGACCGCAACCAGCTGACTCTACTGCTACCGCTGTCCCTCAAGACCCTCAGAATCTACCTCCAAATCTTACCAAGTTGGAGTTCCCTAAGTTACAGAGGGAAGATCAATCATTAACACCATTATTCTTCCAGGCTGAGACTCAACCTGACAGTATCCTTGGGTTCTTTCCAGAGAATGAGTTGCTCTATCGCAGATAAAGACCCAGCAAGCTGAAGGAGGATGACGATTGGGCCAATGTCGAACAATTAGTGATTCCCACCAGCATACGGCCCGATATTCTACACCTGGCCCACGGAGCTCTTTCTCACTATTTTTTCAACAAAACCTACCACGGAATCAGACAAGACTACTACTGGCCAGGTATGGTAAAAGACGTTAAAAAATACGTCCAACAGTGTCATATATGTCAGATGGCAGGTAAACCTGTATCTCTATTCCCCAGGCTCCACTAAAACCCATCCAGGTGCTTGCGGAACCTTTCCACAGACTCATAATAGACTGTGTTGGTCCTTTACCCCGGACCAGTTCTGGCAACGCATATATATTAACTATCATGTGTCCTACCACCAGGTTTCCCATAGCAGTTTCAGTAAAGAACATTACGGCTGCTACTGTGGTGAAACACCTATTGAAGATCTTCACCCAGTATGGATTTCCAAGAGAGGTTCAAAGCGACTGTGGCACCAACTTCACCAGTGATCTCTTCAAGAAGACACTGGAGGGGTTCAACATCACACAGGTACTGTCCAGCCCCTATCATCCTGCTTCACAGGGTTCTCTTGAACGTAGTCATCAGACTATTAAAGCTCTACTTACGTCCGTAGAGCATCCCATAAGGAGATACTCCTAGAGACTCATTGGGGAGACTTCTGAAAATGCACATAATGAGATCAAGTTGTTTATCCCAGTCCTTCAAGGTGTCATTGCAGAACTTCTTTAGGAAGTTCTTCAGCTAAAGAAGTTCTGCAATGACACCTTGAAGGACTGGGATAAACAACTTGATCTCATTATGTGCATTTTCAGAAGTCTCCCCAATGAGTCTCTAGGAGTATCTCCTTATGGGATGCTCTACGGACGTAAGTGCCGTACTCCTCTCAAAGCTTTCAAGGACTCTCTACGTAATGCCACCTTCAGTGACACTCAGAATGTGCCTCAGTTTCTTCAAAACTTAAAACACATTCTAGAGAGAGTACGTACATTTGCTAATGACAACCTATTGAAAGCCCAGGAGAGGATGAAGACTCATTTTGGCCAAAACAGCAAATTAAGGAAATTTAAACCAGGAGACTTCGTATTGGCATATTTTCCTATCCCAGGTTCTCCATTTCAAAACAAGTTTTCAGGACCTTACCGCATCAAGGAGTGCAGGAACAACCACAACTACGTTCTTGAGACTCCTGATAGGCGGCGGAAGACCCAGTTGTGCCACGTCAACCTCCTGAAGCAGTATCAAGGTATTCCCCCCACTGTGTTGGCATCAGTTTCCGCGATTAAAGGTCCATACCTCCACAGTGAAACCTTCCCTGCTTCTCCCGAAAGCACTAACACTGAGTCGGTGCTTTCCAATTCGGAAATCCTTGCTAATCTTCATAACTACTTCCAGGACAATAATAGCGCACCTCTCATCAGAATCTTCAAGGAACACCAGAAGTTGTTCAGCGATGATCCATAGGAGTGTAATGTGGTTCAGCACGACATCCAACTACTCCCCGACACACGGCCGATTCGTCAACCTTTCTACCGAATCAGCCCGAGTAAGAAGGAAGTCATGCGTGCTGAGGTACAGTACCTCCTGGATCATGGGCTGGCTACCCCTTGTGAGTCTCCTTGGGCCTCACCCTGCATCCTGGTGCCAAAACCGCAAGGTAAGGTGCGACTATGTACCGACTATCGTAAATTAAATCTTGTGACTGTCAAGGATGCGTACCCCTTACCTAGAATAGATGACATCCTTGATGCCATTGGTCATGCGCGGTACCTATCGAAGCTGGACTTATTAAAAGGATATTACCAGGTATGTTTGACAGAGCAAGCTAAGGAAATATCTGCCTTTACCACTCCTTTTGGCCTTTACAGATACGAACGCCTTCCCTTTGGATTATGTAATACTTGGTTGATACCTGGTTGATACCTGGTTGATGGGGTTCTGGGAGTTCTTCTACTCCCCAAGCCCGGCCCGAGGCCAGGCTCGACTTGTGAGAGTTTGGTCCACCAGGCTGTTGCTTGGAGCGGCCCGCAGGCCCACATACCCACCACAGCCCGGTTGGTCCGGCACTCCTTGGAGGAATAAATCTAGTTTCCTCTTGAAAATGTCCACTGTTGTTCCGGCAATATTTCTTATGCTTGCTGGGAGGACGTTGAACAACCGCGGACCTCTGATGTTTATACAGTGTTCTCTGATTGTGCCTATGGCACCTCTGCTCTTCATTGGTTCTATTCTACATTTTCTTCCATGTCGTTCACTCCAGTACGTTGTTATTTTACTGTGTAGATTTGGTACTTGACCCTCCAGTATCTTCCAGGTGTATATTATTTGATATCTCTCTCGTCTTCTTTCTAGTGAGTACATTTGGAGGGCTTTGAGACGATCCCAATAATTTAGGTGCTTTATTGCGTCTATGCGTGCCGTATATGTTCTCTGTATTCCCTCTATTTCAGCAATCTCTCCTGCTTTGAAGGGGGAAGTGAGTACTGAGCAGTACTCAAGACGGGACAACACAAGTGCCTTGAAGAGTACAACCATTGTGATGGGATCCCTGGATTTGAAAGTTCTCGTAATCCATCCTATCATTTTTCTGGCTGTCGCAATATTTGCTTGGTTATGCTCCTTAAACGTTAGGTCGTCCGACATTATTATTCCCAAATCCTTTACATGCTGTTTTCCTACTATGGGTACATTTGATTGTGTTTTGTACTCTGTATTATGTTTAAGGTCCTCATTTTTACCGTACCTGAGTACCTGGAATTTATCACTGTTAAACATCATGTTATTTTCTGATGCCCAGTCGAAAACTTTATTAATATCAGCTTGAAGTTTTTCAATGTCCTCAGCCGAGGTAATTTTCATACTGATTTTTGTGTCATCTGCAAAGGATGATACGAAGCTGTGACTTGTATTTTTGTCTATATCTGATATGAGAATAAGGAAAAGCAGTGGTGCAAGGACTGTACCCTGAGGTACAGAGCTTTTCACTGCACTTGGACTAGATTTTATATGGTTGACAGTTACTCGCTGAGTCCTGTTTGACAGAAAACTGAGTATCCAGCGTCCTACTTTACCGGTTATTCCCATTGACTTCATTTTGTGTGCTATCACGCCATGGTCACATTTATCGAAGGCCTTTGCGAAGTCCGTGTATATCACATCAGCATTCTGTTTCTCTTCTAATGCCTCAGTGACTTTGTCGTAGTGCTCAAGTAGCTGTGAGAGGCACGATCTTCCCGCTCGAAATCCATGTTGGCCTGGGTTATGAAGGTCATTGGTCTCCATGAAATTGGTGACCTGACTCCTAATCACTCTCTCAAATACTTTTATGATGTGCGATGTTAGTGCAACTGGTCTATAATTTTTTGCCAATGCTTTGCTCCCTCCCTTGTGTAGAGGGGCTATGTCTGCTACTTTAAGTGCATCTGGTATCTCCCCCGTGTCCAAGCTCTTCCTCCACACTATACTGAGTGCCTGTGCTACCGGCACTTTGCATTTCTTTATAAATATTGAATTCCATGAGTCTGGACCTGGGGCCGAGTGCATGGGCATGTTTTCAATTTCTTTTTCAAAATTTAGTGCGCTCGTGTTTATATCAGTTATATTTACCGGGGTTTGAATATCCCGCATAAAGAAAATGTCTGGATCTTCCACCTTCATGTTGTTTATTGGAGTGCTAAACATGTCCTCATACTGCTTTTTTAGGATTTCACTAATTTCTTTGTCATCCTCCGTGTATGAACCTTCACTTGTACGAATAGGTCCAATACTGGCAGTGGTTTTTGCTTTTGATTTCGCATATGAGAAGAAATATTTTGGATTTTTCTTTATTTCCTGAATTGCTTTCTGTTCTAACTGCCTTTCTTCAGTTTCATATGAGTGTTTCAATTTCCGCTCGATTTCTTCAATCTCCCTATTTAAATTATTCCTTCTTTGACGGGAAATTCGTGTCTGCATAAGCAGTTCCGTTATTTTTTTCCTGCGTTTATAGTGTCGTCTGCGTTCTCTTTCTACGTTAGATCTCTTTCTGGCTTTCCTCAAAGGAACATGTTTCAGACAGACTTGATACGCTTCTGAAGTAAGTTTTTCTATTCCTTCTGTAGGACTTGTATTATTTAGAACAGTTCCCCATGGAATGTTTGTAAGTTCCCTGTTTATTATCTCCCAGTCTATCCTTTTATTATTAAAATTGAATTTACTGAATAGCCCCTCTCGCTTTATCAACGTTTTAGGTCTATTCTGAGTATTGATGGTCGTTTGCACTTCAATGAGTTTGTGATCTGAGTATGTGGTATCTGATATCGTAATGTCTCTGATAATGTCTTCATTGTTCGTAAAGACCAGATCTAGAATATTTTCATTTCTCGTTGGCTCCGATATCTGCTGATTGAGTGAAAATTTGTCACAGAATCTAAGTAGTTCTCTAATCTGTGGTTGGTTAGGTCCTGTTAGATTTCCTGGTATAATATTATTGTTTGCTATTTTCCACCTGAGACTAGGCAAGTTGAAGTCACCTAGGAAAATAATATCAGGTATCGGGTTCTCCAAATTATCAAGGCTATTCTCTATTTTGCTTATCTGTTCTGTGAATTCCTCAGCCGTTGCATCTGGCGGTTTGTATATTAGTATAATCACTAAATTTATTTTCTCTATTTTTAATCCCAGTACCTCTACCACCTCATTTGTAACGTTAATGCCCCGGCCACCTTCCAGCGAGCTGTCAACCGCGTCATCCAGGGCTTAGATAACACCTACGCCTACTTGGATGATATAGTTGTGGCAACCAACACCTGGAGCGAACATCTGCTCCAGCTACAACGATTGTTTGCCAAGCTCCTGTCAGCCGGCCTCACCATCAACTTGGGCAAGTCGACCTTTGCCAAAGGTAAAGTGCGTTATCTTGGCCATGAGATAGGGAGTGGCAGCATAGCTCCGTTAAACATACATACCATAGCTATCCACTATTACCCACAGCCTACCACCAGGAAGCAGCTCCTGCGCTTCCTTGGTTTTGCCTCCTATTACCGTAGGTTTGTGAGGAACTTTAGTACGGTAGCGACACCATTAATCACCTTAACCAGCCCCAAGCAACGGTATCATTGGACCATTCAACAACCCGTTGCTTTTGAACAACTTAAATTCCTGCTCTGTTCTAATCCTATTCTCGCCTCGTCAGATATCACGAAGCCTTTCATCCTCCATGTCGACGCCAGTGGTACCGGCATCGGGGGTGTCCTGATGCAACAACGAGGCGAGGAGATTCTGCCTGTTAGCTACTACAGCTATAAATTAAAGCCACACCAAAGGAACTACAGCACGATCGAAAAGGAGCTACTATCAATCGTCTTGAACTTGCAGCACTTCGAACCGTACCTGCAAAATACGCGGTCTACTGCCATCTACTCGGACCACAATCCCCTACGCTTCCTGCAGCAAGCCCAATTCAACAATCAACGGCTTCTACGATGGGCTTTATATCTGCAGAATTTCAACCTGGAGATCTTTTACATCAAGGGAACTGACAACATCATAGCAGACGCCCTCTCCAGAGTCTATGAGGTGGAGGCTGCTCCACCTACCACTCTACCACCTGAAGACGTAACTTCACCCGGAACCGCAGGCTTCGGGGGAGAGTTGTGACGATTATCTCTTTCAAGAGAGATTGAGCCTGCTCTTCCCTACCTCAAGTTACATCATTTTTACCAGTATAAGATGCTACATTCAAGATACGTCACCGGTAGCACAAAACGTTTTGACCAGGAGGCAAAACGTCCCCAAGATCCCCCCTACTCCACACACCCTCCACGTCGGCTTGTCGTCAACCAGCAAACTACTCGTTCCAGCCTGCCTGCTCCTGACTGGTGACTCGCCGAATTCGCACCTGCACACAGCACCTCCGCGCCATCTACTTGAGTCGACGTCGGAGCCTGACCAGCTATCAACTTCAGAATATTCTTTGTGCTCTTAGAGTTGGCATCTCTCTCTGGCATACTAGCTCATTGGCTCGTATACGAAGGGAGGTTTCAGCCATGGCCGATATTCTCAGCACCATTTTATTATTTCACCTTTATACTATTGTGTCTCACATTGTCTTTGCATTTATCTTTGTTATTTAACTTTACTTTCCATTCCCCCGAGATTTGTCTTTATTTTCATTTGTTTAAAGTAAATATGTTAAAGTTTCATTGTTCATACTTTGTGTTTTACGTGTTCCTCCCTCTAACTTACCACAGACAACAAGCAAGCAGTTTATCTTTTTTTTGTAAGTGTGACCAGGCATTGACACCTGCCATTGAAGGACTGCCGAACATCTATACTCCAACACTTTCCCGTCACAATATATATGTCGTACCTAGTAGCCAGAACGCACTTCTCGGCCTACTATGCAAGGCCCGATTTGCCTAATAGGCCGAGTGATTTTCTTTAATTTTATTAAATTGTTTCCTACTGGTTTATTTTAATTATTATTATATTATATTAAGAACATAAATTACTGATTTAGTTATGTTTGGTTAGGCTAGGTTAGGTTAGGTAGGGTTGGTTAGGTTCGGTCATATATCTACGTTAGTTTTAACTCAAATTTAAAAAAATTACCTCATTCATAATGAAATGAATAGCTTTATCATTTCATAAGAAAAAAATTTGAAAAATATTGAAATTCTGGAAAACTTGGCTTATTAGGCAAATTGGGCCTTACATAGTAGGACAAGAACTGCATTTTGGCTACTAGGTACAACATATATTGTTTCATATATATAATATATTTCATATATATATGTATGTCGTACCTAGTAGCCAGAACGCACTTCTCAGCCTACTATGCTAGGCCCGATTTGCCTAATAAGCCAAGTTTTCATGAATTAATGTTTTTTCGACTACCTAACCTACCTAACCTAACCTAACTTAACTTTTTCGGCTACCTAACCCAACCTAACCTATAAAGATAGGTTAGGTTAGGTTAGGTAGGGTTGGTTAAGTTCGGTCATATATCTACGTTAATTTTTACTCCAATAAAAAAAAATGACCTCATACATAATGAAATGGGTAGCTTTATCATTTCATAAGAAAAAAATTAGACAAAATATATTAATTCAGGAAAACTTGGCTTATTAGGCAAATCGTGCCTTGCATAGTAGGCAGAGAAGTGCGTTCTGGCTACTAGGTACGATATATATATATATATATATATATATATATATATATATATTATATATATATATATATATACACACATTACATCTTCAGAAGGACTCCTTCTGAAGATGTATTAATGTACGAAAGTGCTTAAGGAAATTCCTGTTTCAATTTTTCTCCGTGGTTTGACACTGTCACATTTTTAATCACGTGTTTATTTTTCGTGATTTACACACACACACATAAGTATATATATATATATATATATATATATATAATATGTTAGTATATTTTGGTAGCAGTCTTTCCTGTAGACATATATTATTAAATATGACCGAAAAAGTAAGATTAATAATTCTAACACGAATTTTCTCAATCTTTCGTACATTACGCTTCACTGTTGGAGGTAAATCAAAAATCAATTCTCCAAAATTCATTTTTATTTCTAGTCTGACGCGACACGGGCGCGTTTCGTAAAACTTATTACATTTTCAAAGACTTTAGTTCACAAATACACAACTGAATAGAACTTACGTATCTCCGATTTTATATCTACATTTGAGTGAGGTGGAAGGGGTGATGTGGCATTAACACAAGACAGAACAAAGTGTGGTATTAATAGGGTATTAATTTCATCAACACAAGACAGAACAAGAGTATTAATAGGGTATTAATTTCATCAACACAAGACAGAACACGAAACAATGGATATTGAATAGAAGTGTTTGTAGAAAGCCTATTGGTCCATATTTCTTGATGCTTCTATATTGGAGCGGAGTCTTGAGGTGGGTAGAATATAGTTGTGCAATAATTGGCGGTTGATTGCTGGTGTTGACTTCTTGATGTGTAGTGCCTCGCAAACGTCAAGCCGCCTGCTATCGCTGTATCTATCGATGATTTCTGTGTTGTTTACTAGGATTTCTAGTAAATCTAGAAATCCTAGTAAACAACACAGAAATCGTGTTGTTTACTAGGATTTCTAGTAAATCTAGAAATCCAAGTAAACAACACAGAAATCATCGATAGATACAGCGATAGCAGGCGGCTTGACGTTTGCGAGGCACTACACATCAAGAAGTCAACACCAGCAATCAACAGCCAATTTTTGCACAACTATATTCTACCCACCTCAAGACTCCGCTCCAATATAGAAGCATCAAGAAATATGGACCAATAGGCTTTCTACAAACACTTCTATTCAATATCCATTGTTTCGTGTTCTGTCTTGTGTTGATGAAATTAATACCCTATTAATACTCTTGTTCTGTCTTGTGTTGATGAAATTAATACCCTATTAATACCACACTTTGTTCTGTCTTGTGTTAATGCCACATCACCCCTTCCACCTCACTCAAATGTAAATATAAAATCGGAGATACGTAAGTTCTATTCAGTTGTGTATTTGTGAACTAAAGTCTTTGAAAATGTAATAAGTTTTACGAAACGCGCCCGTGTCGCGTCAGACTAGAAATAAAAATGAATTTTGGAGAATTGATTTTTGATTTACCTCCAACAGTGAAGCGTAATGTACGAAAGATTGAGAAAATTCGTGTTAGAATTATTAATCTTACTTTTTCGGTCATATTTAATAATATATATATGTATATATATATATGTATATATATATATGTATATATATATATATATGTATATATATATATATATATGTGTCGTACCTAGTAGCCAGAACTCACTTCTCAGCCTACTATTCAAGGCCCGATTTGCCTAATAAGCCAAGTTTTCCTGAATTAATATATTTACTATAATTTTTTTTCTTATGAAATGATAAAGCAACCCTTTTCTCTGTATGAGCTCATTTTTTTTTATTGGAGTTAAAATTAACGTAGATATATGCCCGAACCTAACCAACCCTACCTAACCTAACCTAACCTATATTTATAGGTAAGGTTAGGTTAGGTAGCCAAAAAAAGCTAGGTTAGGTTAGGTTAGGTAGGTTAGGTAGACGAAAAAACATTAATTCATGAAAACTTGGCTTATTAGGCAAATCGGGCCTTGAATAGTAGGCTGAGAAGAGCGTTCTGGCTATTAGGTACGACATATGTATATATATATATATATATATATGTATATATATATATATGTATATATATATGTATATATATATGTATATATATATATTTATGTATATATATATATATGTATATATATATATATGTATATATATATATATATATGTATATATATATATATGTATATATATATATATGTATATATATATATATATATATATATATATATGTATGTATATATATATATATATATATATATATATATATATATATATATATATATATATTAGTATATTTTGGTAGCAGTCTTTCCTGTAGACATATATTATTAAATATGACCGAAAAAGTAAGATTAATAATTCTAACACGAATTTTCTCAATCTTTCGTACATTACGCTTCACTGTTGGAGGTAAATCAAAAATCACTTCTCCAAAATTCATTTTTATTTCTAGTCTGACGCGACACGGGCGCGTTTCGTAAAACTTATTACATTTTCAAAGACTTCACAAATACACAACTGATTAGAACTTACGTCTCTCTGATATTATATCTACATTTGAGTGAGGTGGGAAGGGTGATGTGGCATTATCAACACAAGACAGAACAGGAGGGGATATTAATAGGGTATTAAAAGTATCAACACAAGACAGAACAGAAACAATGGGTATTGAATAGAAGTGTTTGTAGAAACCCTATTGGTCCATATTTCTTGATGCTTCTATATTGGAGCGGAGTCTTGAGGTGGGTAGAATATAGTTGTGCAATAATTGGCTGTTGATTGCTGGTGTTGACTTCTTGATGTGTAGTGCCTCGCAAACGTCAAGCCGCCTGCTATCGCTGTATCTATCGATGATTTCTGTGTTGTTTACTAGGATTTCTCTGGCGATGGTTTGGTTATGGGAAGAGATTATATGTTCCTTAATGGAGCCCTGTTGCTTATGCATCGTTAAACGCCTAGAAAGAGATGTTGTCTTGCCTATATACTGGGTTTTTTGGAGCTTACAGTCCCCAAGTGGGCATTTGAAGGCATAGACGACATTAGTCTCTTTTAAAGCGTTCTGTTTTGTGTCTGGAGAGTTTCTCATGAGTAGGCTGGCGGTTTTTCTGGTTTTATAGTAAATCGTCAGTTGTATCCTCTGATTTTTGTCTGTAGGGATAACGTTTCTATTAACAATATCTTTCAGGACCCTTTCCTCCGTTTTATGAGCTGTGGAAAAGAAGTTCCTGTAAAATAGTCTAATAGGGGGTATAGGTGTTGTGTTAGTTGTCTCTTCAGAGGTTGCATGGCTTTTCACTTTCCTTCTTATGATGTCTTCGATGAAACCATTGGAGAAGCCGTTATTGACTAGGACCTGCCTTACCCTACAGAGTTCTTCGTCGACTTGCTTCCATTCTGAGCTGTGGCTGAGAGCACGGTCGACGTATGCGTTAACAACACTCCTCTTGTACCTGTCGGGGCAGTCGCTGTTGGCATTTAGGCACATTCCTATGTTTGTTTCCTTAGTGTAGACTGCAGTGTGGAAACCTCCGCCCTTTTCCATGACTGTTACATCTAGAAAAGGCAGCTTCCCATCCTTTTCTGTCTCGTAAGTGAAACGCAGCACGGAACTCTGCTCAAATGCCTCCTTCAGCTCCTGCAGATGTCTGACATCAGGTACCTGTGTAAAAATGTCGTCAACATACCTGCAGTATATGGCCGGTTTCAAGTTCATGTCGACTAAGACTTTTTGCTCGATGGTACCCATGTAGAAGTTTGCAAACAGGACACCTAGGGGAGAACCCATGGCGACCCCATCTACTTGCTTATACATGTGCCCATCCGGGCTCAAGAAGGGTGCCTCTTTAGTACAAGCTTGGAGTAGTTTCCTCAGAATACTTTCTGGCATGTCAAGAGGAGTACAGGCTGGATCACGATACACTCTGTCGGCTATCATTCCGATTGTCTCGTCCACAGGTACGTTGGTAAACAGCGATTCTACGTCCAACGAGGCTCTTATCCCTGTGGCCCGTGTGCCCCGCAGTAAGTCCACAAATTCCTTTGGAGACTTCAGGCTGAAGGCGCAAGGAACATAAGGAGTCAGCAGGCCGTTGAGTCGCTTCGCCAGTCTGTACGTGGGTGTGGGTATCTGGCTAATGATTGGCCGAAGTGGGTTTCCAGGCTTGTGCGTCTTGACATTTCCATACGCATATCCAGGTTTATATTCCCCAATGATCTTTGGCAGGTGGAGTCCGGATTTCTTGGCGTTCACAGTTTCGATCAGTATTATTATTAATCTTATTAATTAATTATTAATCTTACTTTTTCGGTCATATTTAATAATATATATATATATATATATATATATATATATATATATATATATATATATATATATATATATATATTATTTTTTCTTTTTTTTTGTTTGCTTTATTGTGTATTTAAAGGTTACAAAACATACAAGACAAATGCCTAAAGGTTATGGATCTCTTGAAGCTCCTCCGCTTCCGGACAGGACCCGAGGACGCAGCAAGCATCCCCTCTGGATCGCCACACTGAGACGCTGAAAGAAAAAACTGGAAGCCCTTGGGTCTCTGGTGACGTCAATGAGCTTGGAACCCAATTCCTTGAGAAATCCCAAGTCACACTTGCCCCAGGGGCCATGCGTCTCAGATGCTATGGGAACAAAGAGGTATTGACCTTCCAGTCGCCTGTACTCGAGTGATTTAGCTGTTTCCCTGTGGTTGGCCGCCCCACCTGCTTGATCAGCTCCGAACTGTACATAGGTGTCAGCCAGGGTGGATACACATGTGTTGTCCCACACCAACTGTCTACCCTCCTTCCAGGAGTATATGGTGATGCCATCAGGGCGAAGTGCGGGGAAATCCGGGTTTTGGACCCCTAGGATGCGAGGTTCTCTCTCCGCTGGGCACCTAGCTGAGACGAGGCTTCTCTTGATGATGTCATTGACCTCGTTGTGTCTTGCATGCCAGCCCTTTGTGCTTCCGCAATGCAACCCATGCAGTCCGTATTGGTCTGCTTCCACCCTGTTGCAAATACACTTGTATTCAGTGTGAATTGGGGCACCAAGGCGGAGGGCCACTGCTACACGAAGGGATTCTGGATCTAGGCGCTTGCCCATTGCTGACATGGGCACTGCCAGGAGGAAGTCTCCTGCATGGGGGGCACGCACTGCTCTGAGACGGGCTTTCTCCTTGTCTGAGATTATATATATATATATATATATATATATATATATATATATATATATATATATATATATGGTTCCAAGGGGTTGTCATAGCCAGGGGGTGGTAATGGGGGACGAGCTCCCATGACCTATAAAATGCTCCTATACGGCATGCGTCTCAAATAGCCTCTGACAACCAAGTCCAACTCCTGGCCTGCACGGGTGGCTTAGTCTAAGTCCGGCGGAACTGCTTTTACCGACAGGAGAAGGGGCGAGGGCGTGCCTCTGGCGCCTTAAAACCAGCTGCTCCGGGTAGATGGGACTCGATAGCCTGGGAAGGCAGCCCATCTAGGGGAAGGAAAACCCTGATTTTAAACCTCCGCTGCCTTGCGGCCATACCCTTGTTTTTGGGAAGGCTTCAGGAGTCAACCTCGAGGAAAAATCCGGAGTTGGAGCCCCTAAGGCAGTTCGTTGTTGACGTCGACCTCGTTCTGGCAGCTCCTGCGACGTTGCGGGAACCATGCGTATTGGCATTTGCCTCTCTATTGGATAATTTCAGCAACGTGGAGAGGGGGGACCTGCTGCATGGGTAACAGCTTCTCCTCCATATCTACCTACCCAGGCTTTGCGCCCTGGAGAGGACACTCCAGCTTCGCCTCACAGCGTCGAACCAACACGGGAAGCGACAGTCTACCGGTTTTAAGTCTTCTGCTCGATTGGCGAAGAGTGTGACGCCAGGGGTTGCTTCCGACGGTGGGAGGGGTCATCGCGCCCCACTGGGCAGCTACCGCCCGCCTCAAGCTGGGCAAACCCCAGCCAATAAGGTGTTGCCTCGCCACGGTCCGTTAACCTCACTGGGTGCGTGGGGTTTAGGGTGAAAACTGACAAGCGGCCCGACAACTTTGCACCAAGCAATACCAAACCAAAGAAGAAAATATCAACTGCCCTAAAGCTGGGCACATGGAACGTCAGGACACTGACACCAGGTTTCTCTGACGACCTGCAAGAAATCAATGACGCCCGAAAAACAGCAATCATCGATAGGGAGCTGAGCAAGCTGCAGATGGATATTGTTGCTCTCCAAGAGACCAGGCTCCCAGGATCAGGATCTGTGAGAGAGAGGACCTTCTCTTTCTTCTGGCAAGGAAAACCTCCATATGAGACCAGAGAACATGGTGAGGGATTTGCCGTCAGGAATGCACTGTTGGGACACATTATGCCACCGATGGGGGAAACCGAACGAATTCTGTCTCTGCAACTGTACTCCCAAACAGGACCAGTCAATGTAATTAGTGCATATGCACCAACCCTGACTTCTCCAGCAGAGGCAAAGGAAAAATTCTACGATGACCTCAACAGAGTCATAGCGAGAATCCCTGTAAAGGAGCCACTGTTCATCCTCGGCGACTTCAACGCCAGAGTGGGTGCCGAGCACAACATTTGGCCCACTTGCCTGGGTCAATTCGGCATAGGAAGGATGAATGAGAACGGGCAACGTCTGCTAGAACTCTGCTGCCTTCATGGTCTTTGTGTCACCAACACGTTCTTCGGCACAAAGCCTCAACACCGAGTATCTTGGAGACACCCCAGATCCAAGCACTGGCACCAGCTTGACCTGATTCTTACCAGGCGTGCAAGTCTACCCAGCGTCAAGATTACGCGTAGCTACCAGAGTGCTGTCTGTGACACCGACCACTCCCTGGTATGTAGCAGGGTCAAGATGCAACCAAAGAAGATTCATCACTCGAAAAAGGCGGGCAGACCTCGCATCGACACCACCAAGACCCGCAACCAGGACAAGGTGGAAGATTTTGCACACGTGCTCGAGGAAGCTCTTCCTGGCCCAGCTGGGGTCACTGCCTGTAAAAGATGGGAGCACTTCAGAGACGCTGTGTTCAACGCTGCCATTTCCACCTTTGGCAAGAAGACCAGCAGGTCGGCAGACTGGTTCGAGGCTCACTCGGAAGAGATGACACCTGTAATCGAAGAGAAGAGAAACGCCTTGGCAGCCTACAAAGCCTGCCCAAGTCGGCGCAACTTACAGATCCTTCGGGCCGTCCGCTGCAAAGTGCAGCAGAGCGCCAGGCGATGTGCCAACAACTATTGGCTCCAGCTCTGCTCCCAGATACAGACTGCAGCGGATACAGGCAATGTAAGGGGAATGTATGACGGCATCAAGCAGGCCCTCGGCCCAATCCAGAAGAAGACCGCTCCTCTGAAATCTGCCACTGGCGAGGTGATTCAGGACCAGACACTGCAGCTGAAGCGCTGGGTCGAGCACTACTCTGAGCTATACGCCAGGGACAATGTGGTCACCGAAGATGCCCTGAGCGCCATTGAGTGTCTGCCTGTGTTAATGGAGCTCGACAGTGAACCGACCCTGGAAGAACTCAGCGATGCCCTAGACTCCCTTGCTTCTGGTAAAGCTCCTGGCAAAGATGGCATTCCTGCTGAGACCTTGAAGTGCTGCAGAGGTAGCCTTCTCATGGAGCTGCACGAAATTCTCTGCCTCTGCTGGGAAGAAGGAGAGGTGCCACAGGACATGAGGGATGCCAACATCGTCACACTGTATAAAAATAAAGGTGACAGGGGCGACTGCAACGACTACCGTGGAATCTCCCTCCTCAGTATTGTCGGAAAGCTGTTTGCTCGAGTCGCATTGAAGAGGCTCCAAGTACTTGCAGAGAGAGTCTATCCAGAATCACAATGTGGATTCAGAGCTGGCAGGTCCACCATCGACATGGTCTTTTCCCTCAGACAACTGCAGGAGAAATGCAGGGAACAGAAGCAGCCACTCTTTGTAGCCTTCATAGACCTGACGAAGGCCTTCGACCTCGTCAGCAGGGATGGCCTGTTCAAGATCCTCCCCAAGATCGGATGCCCACCCAGGCTCCTCAGCATCATCAGATCTTTCCATGAGAACATGAGGGGCACCGTGGTCTTTGATGGCCTAACATCAGGCGCCTTTGACATCCGAAGTGGAGTAAAGCAGGGCTGCGTACTGGCTCCAACCCTATTCGGGATTTTCTTCGCAGTTATGCTGCGGCACGCCTTCGGATCTGACACGGAAGGCATTTACCTCCGGACCAGGTCAGATGGGAAGCTCTTTAACCTCGCCAGGCTGAGAGCCAAGACAAAGGTTCGGCTGAGGTGTCTGCGTGACTTCCTCTTTGCCGACGACGCAGCAGTCACTGCCCACTCAGCTGAAGACCTCCAACGGCTCATAACCCGCTTCAGCGAGGCCTCTCAGGCTTTCGGACTCACCATCAGTCTGAAGAAAACACAAGTCATGGGACAAGGAGTGGACTCCCCACCTGACATCGGCATCTCAGATTCCAAACTGGAAGTTGTTCACGACTTCGTGTACCTGGGCTCCACAATCTCTGACTCCCTCTCTCTTGATACGGAGCTAAACAAACGCATCGGTAAGGCATCTGCTGCCATGTCCAAACTGACAAAGAGAGTGTGGGCCAACAATAGGCTAACTGAGTATACTAAGATTCAGGTTTACAGATCCTGTGTCCTGAGCACTCTCCTTTATGGCAGTGAGTCTTGGACACTCCGCGCCCGTCAGGAAAGACGGCTGAATGCCTACCACATGCGCTGCCTTCGACACATCTTGGACATCACCTGGCAGGACAAGGTGACAAACAACAACGTCTTTGGGAGAGCAAGAATCACCAGCATGTACACAATGCTGAAACAGAGACGAATGCGCTGGCTCGGGCACGTTGTGCGAATGGGCGACGGCAGGATCCCCAAGGATCTCCTGTATGGAGAGCTGAGGCAGGGAAAGCGTCCAGTAGGCAAGCCCCAGCTACGGTACAAAGACGTATGCAAAAGGGACCTGAAAGCCATGGACGTCGATCTTGCTATATGGGAGACACTGGCTACAGACCGTTCAGCCTGGAGGCAGTCTGTTCAACGAGGTCTCTCCAAGTTCGAGGAGTCACTTGCCAAGGAATCGGAGGCAAAGAGACAGAGAAGGAAAGCCGGTAACCAGGAAGACAGACCAGAATCGGACTTCGTTTGTGCTCGGTGTGGGATGGACTGCCACTCTCGGATTGGCCTCATCAGTCACACCAGACGCTGCACCAGGATTGACAACTAGGGCGCAACTCCATAGTCTCCCGAGACTGAAGGATGCCTACTATATATATATATATATATATATATATATATATATATATATATATATATATATATATATATATGTCGTACCTAGTAGCCAGAACTCACTTCTCAGCCTACTATTCAAGGCCCGATTTGCCTAATAAGCCAAGTTTTCCTGAATTAATATATTTACTATAATTTTTTTCTTATGAAATGATAAAGCAACCCTTTTCTCTATGTATGAGGTCAATTTTTTTTTATTGGAGTTAAAATTAACGTAGATATATGACCGAACCTAACCAACCCTACCTAACCTAACCTAACCTATATTTATAGGTAAGGTTAGGTTAGGTAGCCAAAAAAAGCTAGGTTAGGTTAGGTTAGGTAGGTTAGGTAGTCGAAAAACAATTAATTCATGAAAACTTGGCTTATTAGGCAAATTGGGCCTTGCATAGTAGGCTGAGAAGTGAGTTCTGGCTACTAGGTACGACATATATATATATATATATATATATATATATATATATATATATATATATATATGTCGTACCTAGTAGCCAGAACGCACTTCTCAGCCTACTATGCAAGGCTCGATTTGCCTAATAAGCCAAGTTTTCCTGAATCATTATATTTTCTCAAATTTTTTTCATATGAAATGATAAAGCTACCCATTTCATTATGTATGAGGTCAATTTTATTTTATTAGAGTTAAAATTAACGTAGATATATGACCGAACCTAACCAACCCTACCTAACCTAACCTAACCTATCTTTATAGGTTAGGTTAGGTTAGGTAGCCGAAAAAGTTAGGTTAGGTTAGGTTAGGTAGGTTAGGTAGCCGAAAAATAATTAATTCATGAAAACTTGGCTTATTAGGCAAAGCGGGCCTTGCATAGTAGGCTGAGAAGTGCGTTCTGGCTACTAGGTACGACATATATATATATATATATATATATAAATATATATATATATATATATATATATATATTATATATATATATATATATATATATATACATTTTTATTTCTAGTCTGACGCGACACTTGAGCGCGTTTCGTAAAACTTATTACATTTTCAAAGACTTTAGTTTACAAACACACAACTGAAACTGAATAGAGCTTTGCACATCTTCGAGTTTATATCTACATTTGGGTGAGGTGGATGAGGTGAAAACGAACTTTCAACAATGGGTATTAAATTCTAACACAAAACAGAACACGAAACAATAGGTATTCAATGGAAGTAATTGTAGAAAGCCTATTGGTCCATATTTCTTGATGCTTCTATATTGGAGCGGAGTCTTGAAGTGGGTAGAATATAGTTGTGCATTAATTGGCTGTTGATTGCTGGTGTTGACTTCTTGATGTGTAGTGCCTCGCAGACGTCAAGCCGCCTGCTTTCGCTGTATCTATCGATGATTTCTGTGTTGTTTGCTAAGATTTCTCTGGTGATGGTTTGTTTGTGGGAAGAGATTATATGTTCCTTAATGGAGCCCTGTTGCTTATGCATAAGCAACAGGGCTCCATTAAGGAACATATAATATATATATATATATATTTATATATATATATATATATATATATATATATATATATATATATATATATATATATATATATATATATATATATATATATATATATATATATATATATATATATTAGTCTGTTTGTAGAACGTCCTTTTTGCTTGATCCAAACGCAAGATCCAAGATCGATTATGGGTATTTTAGCTTCTTCCTAATTTCAAATATATTCGTTATTTCTTCATCAAAAGATTCCGGACTGCAAACTCTCGAATTTGCAGTCCGTTCAACTAGAACTGCAAACGAACTGCTGTTCGTTTGCAGTTCTACATTTACGTTAAGCATCTTTATGTTATCGTTTTCATACCATTTTATTTTCTTTCTCTGTGGGTTACTTCGCCCAGTCGTACGGCGCAGAACTCTGAGACAGCTCTCAATTTGGTGATTAAGGTCATCAACAAATGTATCAATGTCTTCTGGGATTTGGTATTCCAAGAACCAGTCACTCATCCTGTTTATGAAGTGCGGCCTCATAACTGGTCCGAGTGTTAACTTTTTTCTTTTATTTGTCTCTTTCTTTCTCTTGCTCATGTCGACGGTGGTAATCAGTGCCCAGTGGTCACTACATAAACTGTGCACAATGCGTGTACTGGCATCCGTGTCCTGTGCATTCAGCAGGAGAGCATAGTCCAATCCTCCTCCCGTCGCTACCCTGGTGCGAGGTAGACGTGTAGGCCTACCTCCCACATGGATTTACTTCAAACTGGGTACTGGCGGCTCTAAGGAGTCCACAACCTAGCAGTGATCTAGTTACTGGAAGCTTTCACCTAGGTTTTAAAGTGGTGAGCAGTGCGATTTGACCAGATATCCGGATAAACAATGACTTTGTCAGCTTCTCTCAGACCTAGCTAGAGGCAGGACGTACAGGACCTTGGGTGCTGATATTTATTCTACTTCAAGTAATAATACCAAGAAGTACATGTGTGTTACTCCAAGACCCTAAGCAAGACTTACACAAAAGGAAGTAACAATACAAACAAAAAGGAAAGAGGAACGCACAATACTGGTGTGCTGGGAGGGATATCTTTCAAGCAGAACCTCCCCTCGTGTGCCTCTCACGACGCCTTAGCAAGCTCAAGCCACCTGCCACAGCTACACTTGTTTTCATCGATATTCTTACCAGTCCAGGGTCCTACCATCAACTATTGCACTAGGACAACGTCTCCAAGTAAGGCAGTTATTTCCAACAAGAACATTACTTCATCCAGGGAGGAGGAGATGCCAGCTTCCCCTAGCCATTTTGAATTTCAAACGTCCAGTGTCGCTGCAGCCTACTCGCCCAGATGATTTTCGTTGGTGCTCCCTAGCTACTGTCATCCCCGCCAAGTGTCAACTCCAGCATTTGCTGCACTGTACTGCTCACTGGATGGAGTATTTTCTACATTTCAACATTCATCTGTACTCTTCGTTTAAACAATCCTCGTCCTCCCATGACGTCACAGCAGTTCATGACGTCTGCCCAGCTTCAGGAAACCGCCGCTAGGATCGCCTCCGGATGTTAACAACGCCGCCACTCACCCCCCTTCCCCCTCCACACGACTCCTCGTCGTCGTTCTTCACGTTGGTCAAAGTTGTTCTGAGTACACCACAGCCCGGAGCTAAGTTAACTATTGCTGGTACTCACTGTGCTATACAATAATTGCGATTTCATAAGGAAATAACCCTGTATATCAAATATTCCTTCCTCCAGTGACTTGATAAGAGGAATTAGCTGCCCATTCTTCACTCTTAGTTCCTTCTTTGTGGTGTTTGGTGCTACAAGTTCCGTTGTTTATTAGTAATATGTTAAGTGATTCCAAATACATTCGGGTGCAGTGCATTAAGTAGAAATAATAATTGTTTTTCAGCAAGTGAAGTGCATTATAGGCAATTTATATGTTTTCCCCAGACCTTAATCTGAAGTTTTCTTTCAGTATTTTATATTAAATGTTACAGTACCTGTGTTTATAATACTTTATAAGTTTATAATAAGCTAATTACAGCAGTTGCTATAACATTACAGAATAATCTTGAATTCTTTCCACAGTGCTTTTTGGTTATTTGCACATTTACAGGAAGTTAATTTGTTTTAAATTCTTGATGCCTTATTGCTACATGTTCTGCATTACATGTTAATTCTTTTGTGTATATTTTTATACATTTTATCTATTATTAAGTATCATATTGTACACTACATGTGAGAACTGTGACCCTTAGTGCCTTGCAAGTGTCTATATGTGCATGTGTGTGTGTGCAGGGTAGAGTGCAGTGTTGATGATATACCACCCAATAACATGAAATGAACTGCAGCACAGGTGCAGATCCCCACCCGGGGCCCCTCCAGTGAGGATCCCCACCCGGGGTCCTCCAGTGAGGATCCCAACCCGGGGCCCTCCAACAGTAATGGTACAGGTCACTCTACAACAGAGGATGATGCTAACTTCCAACTAGTCCAAGGCAGAAACATCATGAAACGGGACAGGTTACAGCGACAGGGTGAGCAGCAACAGCAGCAGCAACATCAACAACAACAACAACAACGACAAGATGAAGATAGTGAGTGGCACACCCCTAATCTTTCCTGCAATGAGATTGATAGCAGCAGAGAAGTACAGATGGATTATTAAGGCCACCCGCGCCCACAGAGCAGAGTATCGCATAGAGAACAGGTGTGTCAGCGCACGAGTGCAGGGTTACAGTGCCCTGAAGTACTTCACAGAGACCAGTCTTGAGTATCAAGGTAAAGATGTTAAATTGTTGGAAGCAAACCCACAGACAAGACAAACTAAAATTATAATCAAGAACTATAGTATTCATGTTGACGTGGAATATCTCCAGGACTATGATCAGATTGTGTGGGTCGAGCGCAACACTGGACCAGGGGGACTGCTCAAAAATCAAGCAATTGCTATGTGGAAGGGAGACCTGCCCCCAGTCATTAAATTACCAGGCATGAGGGCGTGCAAAGTGGAGAGGTATATTGACAGCCCGTCCATATGTGGCAACTGTCAACGGTGGCATCACAGAACGTGGCAATGTGATCGCCCAATTAGGTGTGGGTGTTGCAGTGGCTCTCACGACACCAAGTAGTTTTTTTTTTATTATTATTATTTTCTACCACAGACGTGGCCGGACATTTACAATGCTAACCAGCATATATACATTTTCTTCTGTCCTCCATAGACAGGGTTAGAGATCAGTTAAACATATAGTTCAGGGATTTATTGAACAATCAACCACAGAAGGTGATTCGGTACTTTTAAAATGCTAAGCTAACCTACATACGTAAATACATAGATACACAGATTTACGTATGCCCTACATAAAGTGTTCGAAGTGTCATTAATGCGCATTTACAAAGGTGAAATGCAATTCTGATCAGCTTCCATATGTACTTTATACACATACATATACATACAGACACATATATACGTACTTATACATATATACATGCATATATATACACACACACATGCATTCACATACATTTGTCTCTTTTACTCTGACAGGGTGAGATAGCTGACAGAGAAACTAGTGTGCAATTAAGCACTTAATCACTGAAGGTGATTAAGGTGCTTTTACAAGCTCAGGTTATATAGTTACATCACATACATACATTGTATAAATGATACCTTACATGGTCAATCAAGTAGTGACCATGCCCAGCTTAAACCGGGTGCGGGTGGCAGGGTAATACCTAGATGTGTCAACTGCAAGCAGCCCCATCATGCTTGGAACAGGTATTGCAGCAAGAGGCCTGACTGGCAGGGCTTGAGAAGGACACCGCCGCAAACAACAGGTGGACCAGTGAACAGAGGCGGGAATGGCTCCGTGAACAGTACCACAGCAAACCAAGGTCCAGCCTACAGTAGGCAGACAACAGCCTGGGGTAGTGGTGGAGTGACCCACCACCACCCCACACAGACCCAACCAAACCCCCTTCCTGTCACAAACCCACTTACCTCTATCCCAACCCTATCTCACTCACTAACACAAACCCTACCCCCACCCAACAACCCCATTCCTGCCTCATCACCCATACCCCCTAACGCCTCCCAGTTTACCAGCTCTTCTGCCTCTCAGGCGACCCTCTCTCCCTCCCAACCTACCACTTCCCCTCCTCCTCACTCACCAGCCAACACTTTACTGGGTCCAGGTAAAACAATGCCGCCCGATATGGAAGCAATGATGATTACCAACGTGATAAAAAATCATCCACTCATGCAAGAATTAATGACCAAGCAAAATAATCTTGAGAATATCTTATGTACGATCCAGAAGACCCAGGAGGATATACTTCAAATTCTGCAGGGTCTGAACTTGTCTCAGGCGAGTTCAGTAGGTTGCAACTTGGTGTATGAGGATGCAACACGAGCCACGGCACATAACAGCAAACTCAGTGCTATCGTTGGCCCAGTGAACACATCAACACCAGTGAACGCAACACCTCTAGTGAGCACATCAACACCAGTGAAGGCAACACCACTAGTGAACACATCAACACCAGTGAACACAACGACACTAGAATACACAACACCATTGACCACTGACACCCATACAAACAGTACCACCAGCACATGACGGTGGTGCAACACCACATACAACACCACCAGTGCACACACTCTCACCAGCAACAACAACACCGCACACAGCACATCTGATGACCAACACCTCCACGATGGATAACCACGGCGAAGAAAGTCTCACTATCCTACAATGGAACTGCAATGGTGTTCGCGGTAGACTTAATGACATCATACAATACAGTTGTGAACACCAAACTGACGTCATAGTGCTACAGGAGACACTGGTGGGTAAGGACTTCAACCCAAGGTTCAGCGGCTATCGAAAGTTTTCCCTGCACTCTGGGGACGGGAAACGGGGTCTTATTACCTATGTCAGCAACAACATACCTGCACAGATTATTGATGATCTTCACATGGAGGATGACTATGAAGCTGGGGGTAACCCTTCACTTAAACAATAATGCCCTACATATAATCAACCTATATGTGCCACAGAGTAAACTTGACCTTGACACACTACCTGAAATTGTTAATGAAGAACCTACCCTGCTGGTCGGTGACCTTAATGCCAGGCAACAACACTTTGGTGCCAACTGTCATCATCCCAATGTCAATAGACGGAAACTGTCACTCTATGTCAGGGGTGTGTGAAAACCTTAGAGTCCTGGGTGATGAACAGCCAACTCACCTTAGAGGAGAAAGATTGGACTATGCTCTCCTGCTCAATGCACAGGACACGGATGCCAGTACACACATTGTGCACAGTTTATGTAGTGACCACTGGGCACTGATTACCACCATCGACATGAGCAAGAAAAGGAAAGAGACAAATAAAAGAAAAAGGTTATCACTCGGACCAGATATGAGGCCGCACTTCATAAATAGGATGAGTGACTGGTTCACGGAATACCAAATCCCAGAAGACATTGATACATTTGTTGATGACCTTAATCAACAAATTGAGAGCTGTCTCAGAGCTCCGCGCCGTACGCCTGGGCGAAGTAACCCTCAGAGAAAGAAAATAAAATACTATGAGAACGATTACATAAAGATGCTTAACGCAAATGTAAGGAACATGAGTAGAGAGTACCGGAGACATCCCACTGAAAGTAACCAAGAGCTGTTTAAAACTGTGTGTCAAGTAGCCAGGGAAGAGAAGATTAAAGAGCGGGAAAGACAATGGCTTGAGTTCACTAGCTCTATTGAACGGGAAACATCTGCAAGACAAGTGTGAGCAAAAATTCAGATAGCTAAGGGGGGCAGAGAACAGCCTGCGGCTCACAAAGACCCCCAGGGTAAGGCTGAAGAACTAATTCACAAGTGGAGTGATGCAGCATCCTCCTCCTCCCTCCCTGCAGAAATCAGCAGGGAACAGCTCCTGCCTGGTTGATACCTGGTTGATGGGGTTCTGGGAGTTCTTCTACTCCCCAAGCCCGGCCCGAGGACAGGCTCGACTTGTGAGAGTTTGGTCCACCAGGCTGTTGCTTGGAGCGGCCCGCAGGGCCACGTACCCACCACAGCCCGGCTGATCCGGAACTTCTCTTAGAAAACCGTCCAGTTTTCTCTTGAAGATGTCCACGGTTGTTCCGGCAATATTTCTTATGCTCGCTGGGAGGACGTTGAACAACCGCGGACCCCTGATGTTTATACAGTGCTCTCTGATTGTGCCTATGACACCTCTGCTCTTCACAGGTTCAATCTTGCATTTTCTTCCATATCGTTCACTCCAGTACGTTGTTATTTTACTGTGTAGATTTGGGACCTGACCCTCCAGTATTTTCCAGGTGTATATTATTTGGTATCTCTCTCGTCTCCTTTCTAGAGAGTACATTTGGAGAGCTTTGAGACGATCCCAATAATTTAGGTGTTTTATCTCGTCTATGCGTGCCGTATATGTTCTCTGTATTCCCTCTATTTCAGCAATCTCTCCTGCTCTGAAGGGGGAAGTGAGTACTGAGCAGTACTCGAGACGGGACAGCACAAGTGACTTGAAGAGTACAACCATTGTGATGGGATCCCTGGATTTGAAAGTTCTCGTAATCCATCCGATCATTTTTCTGGCTGACGCGATATTTGCTTGGTTATGCTCCCTAAACGTTAGATCGTCGGACATCATTATTCCCAAATCCTTGACATGCTGTTTTCCTACTATGGGAAGATTCGATTGTGTTTTGTACCCTGTATTATGTTTCAGATCCTCATTTTTGCCGTACCTGAGTACCTGAAATTTATCACTGTTAAACATCATGTTATTTTCTGCTGCCCAATCAAAAACTTTGTTGACATCTGCTTGTAGTTTTTCAATGTCTTCAGCAGAGGTAATTTTCATGCTGATTTTTGTGTCATCTGCAAAGGACGACACGAAGCTGTGGCGTGTATTTTTGTCTATATCAGATATGAGAATAAGGAACAGTAGCGGTGCAAGGACTGTACCTTGAGGTACAGAGCTTTTAACATCGCTTGGACTCGATTTTATCTGATTGACTGTTACTCTTTGTGTTCTGTTCGACAGGAAATTGAGTATCCAGCGTCCTACTTTTCCAGTTATTCCCATTGACCTCATTTTGTGAGCTATCACCCCATGGTCACATTTGTCGAACGCCTTTGCAAAGTCTGTGTATACAACATCTGCATTTTGCTTTTCTTCTAGGGCTTCTGTGATTTTGTCATAGTGGTTGAGTAACTGTGACAGACAGGATCTTCCCGCTCTAAATCCATGTTGTCCTGGATTGTGCAATTCATTGTTTTCCATAAAACTAGAAATTTGATTCCTAATCACTCTTTCAAACACTTTTATTATGTGTGATGTTAGTGCAACTGGCCTATAATTTTTTGCCAAGGCTTTACTCCCCCCCTTGTGCAACGGAGCTATATCTGCAGATTTAAGTGCTGCTGGTATCTCCCCTGTATCCAGGCTCTTTCTCCATATTACGCTGAGTGCTCTCGCTACTGGTACTTTACATTTCTTTATGAATATTGAATTCCATGAGTCAGGCCCAGGAGCTGAGTGCATAGGCATATTATCAATTTCTCTTTCAAAGTCTTCCGAGTTTATGGTAATATCCGTTATATTATCTGCAGCTTGAATGTCATTCATAAAGAAGCTGTCTGGGTCATCAACTTTCATGTTGTTTATTGGTGTGCTAAACATAGCCTCATACTGGCTTCTTAGAATTTCACTAATCTCTTTGTTGTCCTCTGTGTACGTACCTTCATTTGTAATTAACGGTCCAATACTGGTCGAGGTTTTGGATTTTGATTTTGCGTATGTGAAAAAATATTTCGGATTTTTCCTTATCTCTTGTATAGCTTTCTGTTCCAATTCCATTTCCTCAGACTCATATGATCGCTTCAACGTTTGTTCTATTTCCTCAATCTCCCTGCTTAGGCTTGTTTTCCTTGCTTGTGATAGTTGTGTCTGCCGAAGCATTTCCGTTATTTTTTTCCTTCTCCTGTACAGTCGTCTCCGTTCTCTTTCTAGAGTGGTCCTCTTTCTGCCCCTCCTCACAGGTACGTGCTTCAAGCAGACCTTGTAAGCTTCAGCTGTCAGTTGAGCTATTCCCTGTGTGGGAGTTTTGTCGCTTAAGACCGTCTCCCATTGAATGGTTGCAAGGTCTACATTTATTTTTTCCCAGTCAATCCTCTTATTGTTGAAATTGAATTGATTGAATATTCCTTCTCGCTTGTTGGGTCTCTTAGACCTACTACCGTTATTTATGCTAGTTCGCACTTCAATGAGCTTATGGTCTGAGTATGAAGTATCTGAGATTGTGATATCCCTGATTAGTTCATCATTGTTTGTGAATAACAAGTCTAGTGTGTTTTCGTTCCTAGTTGGTTCTGTAATCTGTTGATTGAGCGAGAATTTGTCACAGAATCTCAAAAGTTCTCTAACCTGTGGTTGGTTATTTCCCGGGTCATTCCCTGCTATGATATTTGTGTTTGCCGTTCTCCATCTTAGACTCGGTAAATTGAAATCTCCAAGAAAGATAATATCTGGAGCTGGGTTTGCTAGGTTGTCAAGTATGTTCTCTATTTTGTGCATCTGTTCTGTGAATTCCTCAATCGTTGTGATATGATAACAGAATAATTAGGATAACAAGAGCACTGTCAAGTGATGACCAATATGGGGAACCGATCACAGCTTAGGAAGTAAGGGGCGCTATGAAAAAGGGTAAAAGTACAGCACCTGGTGAAGATGGCATCACCTACGTCACACTCAATGCACTGTGTGAAGTGTCTGGGAATCCACTACTCCATCTGTTTAACAAGTCATTCCTAAGTGGAGTGTTGCCCACACAATGGAAACACGCAATAATTATTCCCATACCGAAGACCAATGACCCTGGTAGTAACAGACCTATCGGTCTCGTGTCATGCACTTGCAAGATGCTTGAAAGGATCATCCTAAACCGACTGTTGCACAAAATAGGCAGGTTAGAGGAGGGGGTCAATAGATTTGTTAAAGGACGGAGCAAAGCAAATTGTATAGTTAATTACTTGGCTAATGAAACTGCTAGGTATTCTGTATTTGTCGACATCAAAGGAGCCTTCGGCAAAGCGCAGGGGATTGCGATCCTGGACGAGCTTGCATGTATAGGTGTCAAGGGAAGTCTCATGAAATGGGTTTGAAGACTACCTCACAGGGAGGAAAGCCAAGGTTCAATGGAGCAGTGTCCAGAACAATGAATATGGAACTCGGGACCCCCCAAGGTGGAGTCTTAAGCCCTACACTATTCAATGTACTTATGAAGGCCATTGCAAATATTGATTTTCCGGAAGGAACATAACAAGTGGGATATGCAGATGATGTCCTAATACAGGCTTCCTCCTTGGGAAAAACTAAACAGGCCATTGAACTCCTTGGAAGGAAATGTATTGAGCTCGGTTTCACTCTCTTCACAAACAAGACGAAGGCATACTCCCATCACAAGCGGAGAGCAAATGAAGAACTGCAAATTAATAGTGTAACACTTGAATGGGTTGACCACTATCAGTACCTTGGCGTCACTGTCGGCTCTAACAAGGGGAAGAAAGAGGAGCTCAACCAACTCATAGCATCATGCAAAAGTCAACTCAGCGCACTGAAAGCTATGACCTGGGATGGACATGGAGCCTCTATTGCCGTGCTTAAAATGATGTACACAGCCTATGTGTGCTCCGTCATAGACTATGCCGCACCAGTTCTGTGCACCTACTCCCAAAGCGATATGAAAGGGCTTGAAAGCACTCAAAATGAAGCCATGCCAATCATTCTTGGAGTTCCAAGAACTGCCAAAACGTTTAATCTACGAGAGGAGTTGTCCCTTCCCAGTGTTAAAAGCAGAATTAAGGAGCTGAATGCTAAGCTTGCAATTAGGATAGCCAGAAATCCCCATGACAGTGATATTGCAAAGAAAAAACAGTTCTGTGCAACTTTCAGGTGGAAACAGGAGAAGCAAAAAATGGCATCATAGATCAGTCTGCTACCTAGAACTTCACCTGCTTGAGCAAGCCTGTGAGCTTCTGCCTGTAGAGAGGTTACCTTCCTGGGAGGATGACTCATGCAAGATTATCATCAATGAAATGGCAACAATAAAATCCAACATGTTACCACAAGAAATGAGGCACAAGTATCTCAGGAAATTTATAAAGAAGCCAGAGATGAACTACATCAAATCTACACTGACGGGTCATCTAATCCTGTCAATGACAGGGCTGGTGCAGCATACACGATAATCAAGGATAATACTTTCCAATGTAGAAATGAAGAAAAAGCGCGTATTGAGAACTATGCCACTTCAACGCAAGCAGAGCTAACTGCCAATGTTATGGCGTTAAGGTTTCTTGAACAGAACACTAATGGTGCAGTGATTTGCTCTGATTCAAAAGCAGCACTGCAAAGCCTAAGTAAAAATCGGACAGAAAATCTTGCAATAATCGCTGAAATTAAGAGAGCTGTGAGAGTACTTACCAATCAGGGAAGAGATGTCTAGTTTCTGTGGATCCCCTCCCATGTTGGAATATGTGGGAATGAACGAGCAGATGTGCTGGCTGCTGAAGGAGACCATATTGAATGCTTCATACCCAAGACTCTACTACAAATTAGAGTATTGTCAGCCAACATCACCGTGACAAGGTAACTGTGGAAAGGAGGATAGAGGCACAAACCAGTGAATCTGTACGCTGGTACAACATGGTTGCAGCTGGCAATCCAAATCATTATGGACGAATAGGAGGAGGACGCGGGAGAGAATCAGTAATAGTGAGAATCCGTCTGGGATTCAAATATCCATGGAGATACGGAATGGAATCGACTGTTGATCAGCAAAGTTGCAGAATTTGTGATGAGAGTGACGGACACCGCCTTGATCACTATCTACGTAAATGTGAACACCTGAGAGACATTAGAAATATGTGTAGAATAATAAACCCCACATTGTTTGAGTTAGGAAAACACTATTTGTCAAATATTGATACTGTTCTTAAAAGATTCCCCCATTTTGCATGCGCAAGATAACGTAAGCTTTTAAGGGTTGACAGATGTTAATCTTCTTGTTTGAGGAGGTGTTCACTTGAGACAGTTAAGTAAGTCCCAGCTGTGTCTGGGTACAAGTGACAGGATGAACAACCCAGCGGGTTTTCTTCCTATTGGGGAGTGTTGTACATGCAGCTATGGCGGTATGTCCACTCACAAGATGAGTGGCGCTGCCCAATAAACTCGCCCCTCGGGGAAAAATAAAAAAAATTAAGAACAGTACTGCAAGGTGGGCAGAAAATCTGTGTCCTATAGACAAAGTCCAAAAATAATGTGACTGCCTTCTGCTTAACTTACCATCAAAACTAAGAGGGCCAAGGTCCAAACACGTGGGTTATTTGACGAAGGGTTCCAGAGAACGTTTGTCACTCAAAAGGTGGCAGATGATCTACAATTAAAGTCTGTAACCCAGGTGGAATTAAATATATTGGGCTTCCTGGCTGGTACAGAACCTCAAGTCTACCAGGTGGTGCAATCATACGTACATTTAGACATCAATGTCCATCAAGTAAAAGCCATCGTTCTAGATACCATTCCAAAGGCCCTTCAAGTACAAGGTCTAGGAGCCACTGCCAAATTCCTGAGAAATATAGGAATAAAACTGGCAAACAAAATTAAGTCTGATCACCTTGTTGGGTATCTGGAACTTTAACTCAAATATAAGAATATTTAATTAAGAGAATTAATATACTCGAAGGACCATCCCCTTTTGAGAGAAGAGGGAAAACAAATAAAGGGATTATAAGACTGACACTGTAGAACCAGTGCCTATGTATGTTAGATTATTTAACAGTTATTTAAAGAGAATGAATGGAATGTAATAATAATTAATTGAGTGTTAAAAGCCTCAAACATCAGCATTGGGGGATATTACTAGAAATTCATATATATCTAGGAACCAGTGTGGTTCGTCACTAGTTCATTAATGAGGTTAGTAAAGGTTATTGAATCTTGATTTGAATGTAGATTCTAAAAAATTATGAAATAATAAATGATCAATTCTATGAAATATTACTAAATCCTAGGAAATAATGAATGCAAACTTATTGAGTACTGAGCAGTAAATTATTGACTTATATTACTCATCTTGAACATTATATGCATGAAAAACACTTATTAAAAATAATAATGGTAATAATCAAATATTCTACGAAACGTGATTTATGTCTTAGCTGTGAGACGACTTCACTAAACCCGTTTCACTACTCGTAGTCTTGATCACAACATCCAAATAAGGAAGAAACACCAGTGGTGAACATCGTAGGTGAAGGAAGAAATACTTGGTTCGTCCTCGCCTACACGCTGTAATCAGGGAAATTTGAGTAACATTTGACTAGGCTAGAAAATTATTCCAATATTCACTGGAATTGGAAACTAAAGTTGAATGAAACTAACATTGTATTTGTGGTCTGCGTATATCTTAACGACAGGCTACCCACGGAAATATACTATAGAGTGATGCATCAAACTACAATGTATACTTAATTAACGTAGGCGTGTTGAGACACTAAGGCCTGCCGGTATCACGTCTGCCAGTCCCTGAAGTTCACTGCTGTGGACGAGTAATTGCGGGACGTGACAATTGAACAGTTTCTAGCACTGTATGACCACGTGTTCTTGATGTAATGGCTGTCACCTGTAGAGTCACGTGAACACCTCGCGGAGCCCTATGCTTGAAAGAACTCCTTCCTCCTGCTCCCGCGCCCGATCACGCATGCGCAGAGACGCTCATAGCTTATTATTTGGGGGAAACGAAGGAGCATAATTTAAACTATCATCACCAATAAATATATTGGATAATAAGACCTGTTCTCGTAAGGCGATTGGTTTAATTAACACTGCACAATTGAACGAGAAAGGTTGACGTGCATTTATTTTACGCCACAGTAATATTTTGCTGGAATAATTAATTTAGTTAAATAGTCGAGCTCAGTACGCATAAGCATGCGAAATGATTATTTCTTTCATAATGAACAATAATTTTAGTAAGAAAAAGTAATTAACTGAACTCTATATATATATCTCCAACATGTGTGGGAAACTTTATGTTAAAACCTGATATCGACGCTTGGCGTCATGATGGCTGGGAAATTTCTGGCTAAATTATGCCTTACTATGGAAACGCTAACGCTGTTAATTCTACGTGTTAGTGTTATTAGTTAATATTAATATTAGGAGTTAGAGGAAAATAATCTGTTGGTTATTTCCAACACACCTTACCGACATAGGAATCCTTGTGGGTGGTGACTTCTATAACAAATTCTTCATTAGCAGACTAAATATCAGGAAATTTACCTGTTAAATTCTGTGGGAGGCAAGATACTCACAGGTCCAGAATTAAGCCTTGAGGAAGCCTATGCCCGCAAACAAGCAATCTATATAAATAAAAATGGAAATGTTCATTTGTTCAAAATCTCTAATCTCCGAAAGTTCTTAACCGATTGCTTTGAAATTTTAACACAATGTTCCATTTGCATCCGAGTGGGGTTTTATATATATACTATATTGATGTCACGTCTGTGACGGGAAAAAACGTGCTTTTTTCAAATATTGTGTTTTTCATGTGAGAGAAATCTTGGAAACCCCCTTTAACGATTGCTTTGAAATTTTGAAACGACGTTGCATTCAAATAGGCGCGTGATTTTATATACCTACAATATACATGCCTCACTTGTGACAGGAAAAAACATTTTTTTTTTTTTTAAACAGTGCCATCTATTTGACGTAAAAGCAACACACGCTGTAATCTCCCTGACACAACATTCCATTCGAATATACACGTGTTTTTATATACCTACTATAAACATGCCTCACCTGTGACAGATAAAAACCTTTTTTTTCAAAAACAGTGCCATCTGTTGCATGTAATAGCAACACACACGCTATACTAAATACATTACGAATTTACTTTAATTTTTATTTAATTATTTTGTGTGAAATTATGTTGGCATTGAGCTGTGTTCTTTACCATACCATTCATTTCATAAGTATAAGTATAGATGCCACACCTGTGACAAGTAAAAACATTCTATTTTTTAAGAAACAGCGCCATCTGTTGCACATAAGAGTCACACACGCTATTCTAAATATGGTACGATTCCATTTCAATGATTTCGATTGCATTGACAAATTAAATTTTCATACATTTTGATTTATTTTAATTTTGATTTAATTATTTTGTGTGACATTGCGTTGGAACTGAGCTATGTTGTTTAGCATACCGTTCATTTCGTGAGTATAAGTATAAATGCCACACCTGTGACTGGTAAAAACATGATTTAAAAAAAAAACAGCACCATCTGTTGCACGTAAGAGGGGAAGGAAACTATCAGGAAGGGGAAAGCACCAAGACATTACGACTATGTAGCACTGGAAAGAAATCAGAATAAGGATTTGGGATGGGACAGGGAAGGGAGGAAGAAATAGTGCCCAACCACTTGGATGGTCGGGGATTGAACGCCGACCTGCATGAAGCGAGACCGTCGCTCTACCGTTCAGCCGAAGTAGTTGGGCTGTTGCACATAATAGCAACTTACGCTATACGAAATATATTTTGATTCCATTTCAATGTTTCCAATTTCATTGATGAATTGAATTTTCATATATTTTGATTTTTTTCATTTTGATTTAATTATTTTGAGTGACATTGCATTGGAATTGAGCTTTGGTGTTTACCATACCGTTCATTTCGTGAGTATAGTTATTTTTTTTCATTGATTTTCATTTCGTTTTTGTTTTTCTTATATTTCAGTGATGGGAACATCAGATCATTTGGGAATGCATCGAACGAGGGAGTGGGGAATGGTGTGGAGGACGAGGGGACGGGAGTGGTGGATGGTGGGGAAGGCCAAGGGGACAGGGAAGTGGGGGGTGATGGGGAGGACGATAATGGTAGGGAGGACGAGAGGACGGGGGAGCTAGCAACGCACATGCGTTGCTGAGCCACAGCAACACGTGGCCGGGTACAGCTATTTCAAATATAAATTATAATTCGTCAGCTGAATACAACTCCAGTAAAAATACTAGGAAATACAGCTGACTATATCAACCAAGGTTGATTTTATTATCATCATATAAAGCTGAAGATGAGCTCATGAAGCTCTGAAGCTGAAGCTGAAAAATAAATTACTAATTATATCAGCAAAAATAATCTCCAGCAAATAAACACAATGGAGCATTGCTGACTATTTAAATCCGACGACTGATTTTGATACAATTATTATTAGATGTTATGTATTCCATGGGGCCTCAGTGGCTAATCAGTGACCAGTAGCCTAAACAAACTATAAGTCACTGTGACCAATATCACTGATCCCTATGCAGTCCCAGAATCATACTTGACTAGTAATTGATTACTTTTAGTCATCAGGGTTAAATCAAATATAATTAGGCTAGAAACTTAGCATCACAAGAGTTAGCAGAAAAATTAAATTGCCAAGAGACTTCCAACCCCTGCATCTCTAGTACGGGTCATCCATCCATCCTGTACAAACTGATGTACAAATGTTTAACTACAGATATCAATTAATCTAATAATTCAAAGGAGTATCAGTGTTCGTTAGTCCTAATAGTAGACTCCGACCCGTGTTCTCCTCCACCCCATCCTCTGAATATGGAGAGGTAAATGTAACAGCACAAGTGAGTGTAATTATGAACTATTCCTAGCTGCCAGGAATTGTACTTATTTTCACTTAGTATTAAACCGTACTGTAAATACACTGTAAATATTTGAGTTTACCTGAAAAGCTGAATAGAAAACCACGACCTAACCTAACCTTCTTAATGTATGAGGACAAGCAATATATTGTTTCTTAATTACAATTAGTACTTAACCTATAGCTATATTGATATTACTTTTTCATAAAACTAATCAAACAAAATTAAAATATTCCAATAAATTGTTAAAGTAACTCAGGATATTTTCAGTTTTTTTATAAAATCTCTATTGTTTAATAAAACTGGAAAAAATTGCAGATATTTAAAACTTGTTTATAGAGAATTGAACTTTAAAATTTCATTCTAAAGTGTCTTAGTGTCACTAAGTGTCAGATTTGAGTGTCTTGTCAGAAGTGAGTGTCTTATCAGAAGACAAGGAGAATAAATGGAGAAGTAAATGTAACAATTCAATTAGTGTAATTATGTACTATTCTTAACAGTCAGGAAATTAACTTATTACATTTAGTATTAAACCGTACTGTCAACATGGTGAATGGGTTGTCTCCTCTCCCACCCACCTGCAACTATGTCAGAAATATCGACACCATTTACTAACTTTCAATACAAAATGCAGATAATATTGCTGCTGATTTTGTACTAACAAATTATCCTATAATTAGTTTACTTATTCATTCATAGGATATTAGAATTTTGAAATTTTCCCCGAGAAAAACAGGACATTATTGCCATCTCACCAGAATATACACCAATAAAAATTAATCTATCAGTTAAGATACCAGTCTAGGGATTACAATTAATAAAAACGTATTCTCTATGACAGGATCTAATAAAATAATAAATAAATAAAATCAACGTCTTTGTCTATAAATGGGCAGAAAATTAAACCAATTTCTAGTGACGTCACTTGATCAAGGAAGGCGGGAGAGCGCCATTGCGAATTGAGAAAACTTCCCGTGAGGATGCACAATAGGCAGCGCTGTCAATACTCACAAACTCAGAGTCATCTTGTAGTCAATCTACTGCAGCGACCTTACTAATTACATTGAGTACCTTGTTTCCAGTTTGAACTAATGTTTTACATAAGTAGGCCTGATAATAATAGTTAATTGCAACCCGGTTATGAGGTAGGCGACCACCCAAAAATGGGTAAGCGTCTCATAATAACTTAACCATAATCAGTGTCATGTCATATTTGTAATTAGGATGTTATTGCATTTGTTACAGTGTTTAATTCTGGCCGGTAACCTGTAATGACCTGAATAAACTAGCAACGCTTCTTGGAACAACACGTGACATGTGATGACGCCATAGTCTGGCCCACACGGAGAATCAGTCTGCTTGATCTAAGTTTTCGAAGTCTGGTTGACCAGGCCACATCCTACAATACAGCTAAGCTGTGTCGACCAGACCACACACTAGAAGATGAAGGGACGACGACGTTTCGGTCCGTCCTGGACCATTCTCAAGTCGATACAAGCACAGCTAAGCTGTGCTTGTATTCTGTTTACTAACCATTGTGGACTAACCCCTTTTAACACATTTCTATTAGTTCATTAATTTCGATTGATAGACTATGTAATTAAATCCCACAACTTCATACAGTCATAGAACTTCATAATATCTTACAGTTCACTTCAATATCATACAGTCCACTTTAATGTCACACAGTCCGCTATTGACATGAATAAACCAATAAATCGATTATAATTAAATTATAAATAATTAAATAAAGTTATTATTAATTATAATTAAAATAAATAATAAAATCCCACGAGTCAGTTTCCCCAACATGCAGAAGTCATGACAACATGACAACAGTGTCAGTATTTCTATTTATAAAGTTTAGTTCCCAGAAATTAAAGTTGTTGTGACTACTACAACAGTAGTAATCCTAGTAATTGTCATGACAAAATTAGTAGTCATGAAAAAAGTAGTTGTAATGACAACATTACTTGTCATGACAACAACACTACTCATGACAACTGCACTAGTCATGACAACAGCACTTGTCATGACAACTGCGCTAGTCATGACAAGTGCACTATTTATGACAACTGCACTATTTATGACAACTGCACTAGTCATGACAACAGCACTTGTCATGACAACTGCACTAGTCATGACAACAGCACTAGTCATGACAACAGCACTAGTCATGACAACAGCACTTGTCATGACAACAGCACTAGTCATGACAACAGCACTTGTCATGACAACAGCACTAGTCATGACAACAGCACTAGTCATGACAACTGCACTAGTCATGACAACAGCACTAGTCATGACAACTGCACTAGTCGTGACAACAGCACTTGTCATGACAACTGCACTAGTCATGACAACAGCACTAGTCATGACAACAGCACTAGTCATGACAACTGCACTAGTCATGACAACTGCACTTGTCATGACAACTGCACTAGTCATGACAACAGCACTTGTCATGACAACTGCACTAGTCATGACAAGAGCACTAGTCATGACAACAGCACTAGTCATGACAACAGCACTTGTCATGACAACTGCACTAGTCATGACAACAGCACTAGTCATGACAACAGCACTAGTCATGACAACAGCACTTGTCATGACAACAGCACTAGTCATGACAACAGCACTTGTCATGACAACAGCACTAGTCATGACAACAGCACTAGTCATGACAACAGCACTAGTCATGACAACAGCACTAGTCATGACAACTGCACTAGTCATGACAACAGCACTTGTCATGACAACTGCACTAGTCATGACAACAGCACTAGTCATGACAACAGCACTAGTCATGACAACAGCACTAGTCATGACAACAGCACTAGTCATGACAACAGCACTTGTCATGACAACAGCACTAGTCATGACAACAGCACTAGTCATGACAACTGCACTAGTCGTGACAACAGCACTTGTCATGACAACTGCACTAGTCATGACAACAGCACTTGTCATGACAACAGCACTAGTCATGACAACAGCACTAGTCATGACAACTGCACTAGTCATGACAACAGCACTAGTCATGACAACTGCACTAGTCATGACAACAGCACTAGTCATGACAACTGCACTAGTCATGACAACAGCACTTGTCATGACAACTGCACTAGTCATGACAACTGCACTAGTCATGACAACAGCACTTGTCATGACAACAGCACTTGTCATGACAACTGCACTTGTCATGACAACTGCACTAGTCATGACAACAGCACTTGTCATGACAACAGCACTTGTCATGACAACTGCACTAGTCATGACAACTGCACTATTTATGACAACTGCACTAGTCATGACAACTGCACTAGTCATGACAACTGCACTATTTATGACAACTGCACTAGTCATGACAACTGCACTATTTATGACAACTGCACTAGTCATGACAACTGCACTTGTCATGACAACTGCACTAGTCATGACAACTGCACTAGTCATGACAACTGCACTAGTCATGACAACTGCACTAGTCATGACAACTGCACTAGTCATGACAACAGTACTAGTCATGACAACTACACTAGTCATGACAACTGCACTAGTCATGACAACTGCACTAGTCATGACAACAACACTAGTCATGACAACTGCACTAGTCATGACAACAGCACTAGTCATGACAACTGCACTAGTCATGACAACTGCACTAGTCATGACAACAGCACTAGTCATGACAACTGCACTAGTCATGACAACAGCACTAGTCATGACAACAGCACTAGTCATGACAACTGCACTAGTCATGACAACAGCACTAGTCATGACAACTACACTAGTCATGACAACAGCACTAGTCATGACAACAGCACTAGTCATGACAAGAGCACTAGTCATGACAACTGCACTAGTCATGACAACTGCACTAGTCATGACAACAGCACTAGTCATGACAACTGCACTAGTCATGACAACAGCACTAGTCATGACAACTGCACTAGTCATGACAACAGCACTAGTCATGACAACTGCACTAGTCATGACAACTGCACTAGTCATGACAACAGCACTAGTCATGACCACAGTACTAGTCATGGCAACTGCACTAGTCATGACAACTGCACTAGTCATGACCACAGTACTAGTAGTGACAACTGCACTAGTCATGACAACAGCACTAGTCATGACAACTGCACTAGTCATGACCACAGTACTAGTCGTGACAACAGTAGTAGCAATAATAACATCAGGAGTCACAGTAATACCAGCAGGCTTCGGTAACGACTGTGAAGTACTTAAGGATATACCTTCACCCTCGTTTCAGTTGTGACATAAAAGCAAGTTTGGCTCAACTTGGTCGCCTGCGGCGGTTGTTTGGCAACACCTGCAGTCATAAAGTTAGGTCCTGGCTTTTAGAATAATGAGATTCCCGGCATAGTGGTGTGTAAACAAGGACGGGAGACCTGCCTCAGAGGACCAGTAAACAAGGCCGGGAGAGCTGCCTCAGGAGACAAGTAAACAAGGCCCGGAGAGCTGCCTCAGGGGACCAGTAAACAAAGCCGGGAGAGCTGCCTCAGGGGACCAGTAAACAAAGCCGGGAGAGCTGCCTCAGGGGACCAGTAAACAAGGAAGGGAGAGCTGCCTCAGGGGACAAGTAAACAAGGCGGGGAGAGCTGACTCAGAGAATCAGTAAACAAGGCGGGGAGAGCTGCCTCAGGGGACCAGTAAACAAGGCCGGGAGTGCTGCCTCAGGGGACCAGTAAATAAGGTCGGGAGAGCTGCCTCAGTGGACCAGTAAACAAGGCCGGAAGAGCTGCCTCAGGGGACCAGTAAACAAGGACGGGAGAGCTGCCTCAGGGGGACAAGTAAACAAGGCCAGAAGAGCTGCTTCAGGGGACAAGTAAACAAGGCCGAGAGAGCTGCCTCAGGGGACAAGTAAACAAGGCCAGAAGAGCTGCTTCAGGGGACAAGTAAACAAGGCCGAGAGAGCTGCCTCAGGGGACAAGTAAACAAGGCCGAGAGAGCTGCCTCAGGGGACAAATAAACAAGGCCAGGAGAGGTGCCTCAAGGGACAAGTATTCAAGGCCGAGAAAGCTGTCTCAGGGGACAAGTATACAAGGGCGGGGAAGCCTTGACAACACGGCCGCCTCTGGGGACGTGTAAACTCATCGCCGCTTCATGGGACGTGTAAACAACGGTGGCGGAAGGCCACCGTTCAGATATCTCCGCCTCAGGGGACGTGTTAACAAGGGCGAGAGGCCTCCTTCCAATCATCACCGCCTCAGGGTATGTGTAAATAAGGGCGGAAGGCCATCTCTCACTCATTACCGCCTAAGGGGATGTGTAAAGTCGAGTAAAGTTACTGCCTCAAAGTTACGCCCTGGGACCTCTGTTATTCATAATATATATAGTAAATGATTTAGTTTCAGGTTCGAGCAGCAATATTTGCAAATTTGCCGATGATACAAAAATCGGGAGGTAAATAAACACGGAAAAAGACTCTGTCACTTCAAGACGATCTAAATAGGGGTTTGAAATGGTCAAAAGATTGGCAGATGCTGTTTAATGCTGAGAAATGTAAAGTTTTGATGCTAGGTAAAGATGATAGAATTACAAGATACGAGCTAGGTGGTGTTGAGATTGTGAAGTCGGATTGCGAAAGGGATCTGGGAGTTATGATTAGTAAGGATTTAAAATTAAAAAATCAATGCATAAATGTTCGTAATATGGCAAATAGGACACTGGGATATATTAATCGAAGCGTGACCAATAAGACACCTGATGTGGTTCTTCAACTATATCTTGCTCTGGTTAGGCCCTATTTAGATTATGCAGTTCAGTTTTAGTCGCCGTAGTATAGAATGGATATAAATTTACTAGAACGCATCCAGTGTAGGATGACAAAGTTAATCTCACAAATTAGAAACCTGACATATGAAGATTGACAATGCTAAAATTACATTCCCTGGAAAGGCGAAGAGTTAGGGGTGACATAATAGAGGTTTACAAGTGGATGAATGGGCATAACAAAGGAGATATTAATATGGTATTAAAAGTATCAACACAAGACTGAACATGAAACAAGTCTTGCCCTGCAGGTCCTGTTTCTTCGGCCCCGATGCTTGTCTTGCATGTGCTGGGAGGTGATATGGAGGCGGTATCTCCTGCTGTGGTGGAACCGGTCTCCCCTGTCGTCGAAGCTGCTGACGTCTTGCGCCAAGCGAAAGTGCGCCCCCTCCCCCTTGCATTTCCTGTGCTTCTGGTTCCCCCTCCAGCTCTGAAGATGTGCGGCCGGGGCCCAAGCGTTCGCGGCATTCCTCATCTTCTGTCTGGGCCGATGTGGGTGGTTTTGACACTTGAGAGTCTGCAAGTGTTGGTGAGGTGGTCCCTGGGGTGGCGGCGGAGGTTCACGTGCCTGTTGCTGCTGCTGATGACGATGTCTCTATGTTAACTTCTGTTTCTTCTCCTGCAGGGGGTTTCCAGCAGTGGGGGATGGTACCTCCTCCTGTGGTGGATGGTGCGGCTGGTGATGTGGGCTGGGGCCTTGTAGTGGTCCTGAGGAAGGCTGTTCGACATGGGGATGCTGTGCCGGTGTCCGACCCTGTGACTGTTGTTCCGGATGTGGTCTCTTGTGGTGTTGCCCCCTGATGTGCCTACTCCTGTGGGGCAGCCCGCTGCAGACGTGTCTGGCGTGGTTGACCAGGATGACCAGCCTGGTGGTGTGGATGTTTTCGACGAAATACGAACTAGCGAGACGCCCTTACAATGGGATCGGGTGTTGACGATTAATTTGTGCCCGTCTATTATTTGAGTGCCTCATGTGCGTGTTTTTATGTCTGAGGTTCCAGAATTCATGGCGCGTCCTCGAGGGCCTGTCCATCCTGATATGGAGTGTCTTTGGGAGGGGTACTGTCTCCGGTTTCTGGTGGTGAACTTTCCGGAGAAGTATTTGTAGGCGTGGCATTGCTTGCTCTCGTCTCCCGATTGTTGTGTCTGCTGTAGGCTCGTCAGGCATATGGTTGTGTGTCTTAAATTTGTTTCTGTTCCGTGTTTTGTACTTTCTATCCAATAGGTACCAGCTCATTGTGGTATACTCCATGATGTGCTTGTAGATCAACTAACGACGCCGTAAACGCAACATGCCACCCTATGGTGCAGGAAGTCTCCTTCTCACATACACCTCTGTTTTAGTCGCGGCTCCTCTATGGTACAACGCTTCAAGCACTTTTGAAACTTATCATTCTCACCATAAACGTGTCTCCCAACATCTGTATTAGTGAAGTCATCGGGAGGACAAACCCTTCATGCAAACTGCACCTACTTTCAAGAAGAAGAAGAAGAACACGAAACAGTATTGGTAAAAATTGGATGAATTTAGATTTAGGAAAGACCTCGGTAAATACTGGTTCGGTAGCGGTTGTTGATTTGTGGAACCAATTACCGCATAACGTGGTAGAGGTGGGGTCCCTTGTTTGTTTCAAGAGTGGGTAGGACATGTATTTGAGTGGGATTGGGTGGTTATAAATAGAAGCTGACTCGTATGGGCCAATTAGGCCTTCTGCAGTTACCTTTATTCTTATGTACTTATGTAAATAATTGCGAAAGGCCTCATTTCACACATCACCACCTCAGGGGATGGTCAAGGAGGGTGGTATAATTCACCTCCACTAATGGAAAAGTTTACGTTGAGTGAAGGATATAATTGGTAACTATGACCTTCAGGTTACCTTGAGATGATCTCGGGGCTTAGCGACCCCGCGGCCCGGTCGTCGACCAAGCCTCCGACGAGGCCTGGTCGCATACTATCTCGGAACACATATTGAAAGGTTAGTTGAGAACTTATATTTCTTCATGAGAAATACACTTTATTTTATTTACTTTTTTTTATTTCCAAGTGTTATAGTTTTGGTCTAATAAAGAGGAAGCCACACTAGCAAACACTGATCAACCCCCTAGCGCTCATATCATTAACAACCACAATAATCGTTTCACAGCACAAGCAATCACAGCACCAGCGCATATATCACTAGTAATCACAGCACCAGCGTTCATATCACTTGCAATAACAGAAATGGCAACCACAGCGCTAGCAATTACACCACTAGCAAGCACAACTCTATCAACCACAACACTAGCAACCATAACACAAGTATTCGTTTGCCTTGTTCGGGTAGAAGGTAGACACAGTAGTCGCTTCTGTATATATTTATTGACTGAGATAGCAAGGTATATATCTGCCTAGCCGAGGTCCTTCTACTCTGAGTCTGTGAGGATAACTGCGGCTGCTGGGAGCATGCTTGATGCTCCTCTGTCTGGCATGACGTCAGAGGCCTACTTGCCTGTGATTGGTTACATTTCAACTGACAGAATTTTGAGTATAACACCGCTCGGACACGCTACCAAGTCGACGTCCCTTGTCGACAAGCTCTGGCTAGCTATATAGTTACAATGATACTGAAAGGACCTCGGTGGCATTCAATAATGGCTTACATGTGAAATTTGCATAATAAAACATTGAAAGAAGATCAGGTGTGCGTAATACTAACAACTCGGCATATATGCACCAAAAAAAAAAAATTCATCATAATAGGTGAAAATCATGGTAACAATGCTTTGATTAAACCAGAGTATTAAGAACATGTGTATGTCTACTGATCAGATATGAACAATACAACTCAAGGTATTGCCTAAACAAAATTATTAACATGTGTCAATGGCATGTGCTTGAAAACCATACAAAATTAAACAATTATTACATTAATAGAACAAAGTTCTGACCTAACAACCACAATTGAATTTCAAGATAGATAATGATTTTTTTTTATTTTTTTTTTCTCTTTTTTTCTGAAATAATACAATATATTTACAAGACCAATGTACAATATATATAATGTGCAATATATTTACAAGCATATACAAGACCTGGATCAAGAAGACTAACATCTGCGTGATAGCAGTCAGGATTCACTGGCCTCAATGTGGTTGCTAGAACAATAATAACTCCTATGACAAGCACTGTAAAAATACAAATGGTAGTAGACTTAACAATGGCATCTAATTTATAACCAAATAAAGTTGAGAAAAACTATACATTATATATAATGGTAATAATAAGACACATGTGGTAGAAATACTGCAAATGATTTTTTTTTTCAAAACAAACAGAATAACTGCAGAGTGCAATCAATTATAAATTCTGCGGATATCTACACCTAGCTCATCCAGAGCACTATACAACTCTGGCTCTGACTGAAGGTCCGGAACAGATGAAACTTCATGTGACAAACTATCATCTTGAGAGATATCCTCGTTAACATCTAGCCAATGGACATGTGGTGAGTGCACGGTTGAAACGAGAGGTCTAGATCTAAGATTATAATTGCTAGTATGGGGTTGCTGAACATCAAGTGGTCTGTCAACCACAGGTGGTGGTGTCCGAGTAGGAGTATCTGTCTGGGTAAGTTCATTGTCATCTTCCTCATCAGTCTCGTCAACAGTCATTTTAGCTAACTTCATGTGGTCTAAATGTTCATTTATATACTCTCCTGTTAACAAGTTCTTAAGTCTGTATTTGTTACCTTTAATAAGCTCGATTACCTTATATGGACCCAAAAATTTCTTAGTTAACTTGTACATAGGACCAGACCTGTGTTGGTTAAGTATCATTACTACAGATCCAATAGTTATTTTACTGGGTTTAGCTCGTGCATTCCTTGCTAGAGTGAACTCGGCTGTTGCTTTGGACAGTTGTTCTCGTATTTTCTTGAATACTAGTTGCATTTGTCTTCGCTTCACTTGAACAAAATCATCTACATTATATAAGGGAGTAGGAGGTACGTTAATCAATTTATTAGGGAGGATCTTATCTGTACCATAAAGAATAGCGTGAGGTGTGTCACCAGTAGAAACATTAATTGAAGAATTTATAGCACACTGAATTAAGGGTATAAAATCATCCCAATTGTTGTTATCAAAATTCAACGTGACTCTCAAGGCATCTAACACTCTCCTGTTAGTACGTTCAGCTAGTCCATTACTTGCCGGATGTAAGGCATGATGCTACATTTTTTGATGTTATATAAGTCACACAAGCTAGTTAGAATACTATTACTGAATTCTGGTCCATTATCTGAAAGGATTACTTTAGGCATACTATATCTACAAATTATTTGGTCATGGAATGCGCTGGCTATGGTTTCTGCTGTTTTGTTCGGGATAGGAACTAGTTCGCAAAACCGTGAAAAATTATCGACCATTACAAGCAAATGTTTGTTCCCTTTCTCTGTTTCCGCAAAATTTGTCAATAAATCCATCGATATTCGTTCCCAAGGAGCTTTAGTTGCTGGGTACACCTGAATTGGATTAGGTCCTGAAACATGTCCCTTGTGCTGTAAACAAGTTAAACATCTGTCAACATAATGAGCAATCTCCTTAGCCATTTTTGGCCAAAAATATTTCAATCGACCTTGTTGGAGTGTACGATCCTTTCCTGGATGTGCACTTGCAGGAGCATCATGGATAATTTTTAACACAGTTGGTACCAAGACAGCTGGAACAACTAACTGACAACATTTCCTCGGGGCTGTCCCTAGCTTTACTACTCTACACAGTAAATTGTCCAACATAACTAGTTCTTTCAATGGTACTGGCGGTTTATGAATCGGGCGAGTGTCTTGCTTAGTCAAAAATTTAATGACGGGTGCCCATATGGGGTCTTGTCTTTGTTCCGTTTCTACTACTGTAGCATCTAATGCTGGGTAATTTAACTGAATCGCAGCTACGTGTCGAGAAAACGCATCGGCTACAACATTTTGCTTTCCTGGAATATATCCAAATGTGGGATTGAATTCTTGAATTGTGAGCAAATATCTAGCAAACTTTCCAACTGGATTCTTATTTTTGAACAAGGGAATTAATGGTTGGTGATCTGTAAGAACATGAACTGGGTAATTATAAATTGTATCCTTGAAATGTTTAAGTGCCCAAACAACTGCCAAGGCTTCTCGTTCTGTTGCACTATAATTTTTCTCTTCTTTAGATAAAGTACGGCTAGCATAAGCTATTGCGTGATCTCTGTGACCTTCTGTTTGAAGTAATGCAGCACCTAGACCTATGTCACTAGCATCTGTAACCAACGTAAAAGGTTTAGAAAAATTTGGGTACCTAAGGACAGGTGACGAAATCAAGGCTGCTTTGAGTTTTTTGAATGACTGATCCTGGGCCTCTCCCCAAACAAAGGGTTCATCTTTTCTTTGCAACTTGTAAAGCGGAGCGGCTATAATAGAGAATCCAGCAATAAATGAACGATAAAATCCTACAAGACCTGTGAACTGTCTTACGGCCTCTGCGGTACGAGGTGTTGGAAAATCACGGGCAGCAATAATTTTTGATTCATTCAATGTAATACCTGAAGGTGTAACTGTATGACCTAGGAAATTAATCTTTTGCTTTAAAAATGAACATTTTGCAAGCTTTATTTTTAAATTATCTTCAGCGAGCTTTGCAAGTACTTTTTCAAGGTTCTGGAAATGAGTCTGAACATCTTGCGACATGATTATGAGATCATCAAGGTAAACTAGAAGCGTACTTCCTATCAATCTACGAAATAGATTTGTCATGAGCCGTGAAAAGGTTATTGGACTACTACGCAAACCAAACGGCATTCTTTTGAAATGAAAATGACCATTGGGAGTACTAAAGGCTGTCAATTGTTTACTTTCCTCATCAAGGGGGATTTGCCAGAATCCCTGCAACAAATCTAACGTTGAGAATACTTTGTTTCGACCAATACTTTGCAACAAATCATTTAGAACTGAAAGTGGGAAACGATCAGGTATTGTTACTCTGTTAAGCTTGCGATAATCGATTACAGGTCTCCAAGTCCCATCTCGCTTTGGTACAAGAATCAATGGAGCGTTCCATGGCGAATTACTTGATTCAATTACATCACTCAGTAACATTTCCTCTACAAGTCTATCTGCTTCTGCTCTCTGAGAATGGGGAAGACGGTAAGCTGGTACATAAATAGGCGTAGTTCCTTGTTCAAGGGGAATTTTATGTGTAATGAGAGGAGTGAGACCTAATTTTTCTCCTGGTAGAGCAACAACAGCTCTATTCTTGTTCAAAATTTTCAAAAGCTGAGCCACAGAGTCAGGAAAATCAGTAGGACTGAGGTGTTGCGCTTGCACCTCTGGCTGAGATCCCTGTTCTCCTGGTGTGAGTGTACAAACAGTATGATCCATGGAGACATCATCCACAACTCGCACCGGTAACGAGTAATGGGCAAAATCTACAACATGGGTACCAGACTGGAGATGGATATCGGCATTACTTGTGTTTGCGATAAATAATGTAACAGTACCATCCTGCACTGTGTGCCAGGAGGGTTCAACAAATGTACCATTCACTTTACATGTTTCACTTTCCGCAATCACATCCGACAACTCAGGCACTCCCTGAACCTTAACTCTTATTCTGGTGAGAGAATGAGGGTGTAACACAGTGTCAGTAGCCGTGGAACCACTGACTTCAGAGATGGAAGCTGCCAGGCGAGCGAGACAACGAGAATCCGTTAGGGCGTCCCCTTCCAGAAAGTCCCGATACTCATTCTCCTTAACAACTGCACAACTACTATGCTTCAATCGAGTGCCTGTTTTCTCGGGTATGCTACCACGACAATGATCTGACAAACCTACGCTTGCAAGGCGGGTGTCAACAAAATTAACATAATCTGATTAAAGATTGAACTCGTGGCCCTGTCGATACATGCTACACAAGGGTATGACATGGTCTTTGATACTTATGTTCCAACGATGGGGAAACAATGCAATATTTTCATCAATCATGGTGTACAGACCTAAGAGAATGTCTCCAGGAAAATGAATAATGTCAACAACTAAACATGTTATAGACAATGTGACATCATTGAACTTGAGTGGGAGGTCAATTTCACCCTGAACTTTTACTTTATTTCCTGAAATACCACTTAGAAAAGGTATGTGTGACTGTTTTAAAATAGTAGGGTGCATACTTTCAATGTCTCTAAGAGCCGAGGGCTTGACAATATTAATTTTTGCACCTGAGTCAAGAAAAACTTTTAAAACTCTACCATGTACAATGGCTGATACAAGGGGACCATCACTTGAGACTGGACAAGTTACTACTTTTGACTTATGTTGTCTGGGATATCTGCGTCTTGTTTGTGTCAAATTTACTGTGGATCCGTCAACATCTACAACTGGTCTAGAGTCAGTGTCCTCCTCTGTCAAGTGTCCAAATCTATTTTGGGTAGCTACTGAATACACAGGGAGGGCACTAGGATTGGCTAGCTTGAATTGGTTAGCGGATGGCCTTGAGGGTTTCCCGACGACATGGAGTGAACATTCTGAGCTCCAGCATTCTGTGACTGAGCATTATAATTTGAAGTTGCATTATAGCTGGGCTGGGAGTTGTAATTACGAGAGTTCTGATAATGTCTTGGACGCTGTGAGCCTCGCCAAGACTGACCATGGGAGTTACGAGGTGGAGATGTCCTTTGCCTAGCTCTACAATCCGCAGTGTGGTGACCAACTTGTTTATGGTACGTGCAATATGGAAGCCTAGAATGATTAGATTGATGAGGGGGCCGAGAGAATTGTCTAGGAGGTGATGATCTAGGGGCGGACCAACAGTCCCTTGCAAGGTGGTTACTCTTACCACAATGCCAACATGAGGGAGTGGATGGTTGTGGACTATGGCGTTTCAGCATTTTATGAGGCGGCGAATTTGACTGGGGGCTACGAGCATGGGTACGCTTCTGCGACCAAGAGTTTTGAGAATTTGTGGGAGGATGCTGAGAGCTTGTGACTACATTTACAGCATCAGAGGGTGGCAACAGTTGAGCACTTCGGGGAGCTAGTTTATCTGCGGCATTGTTAATAGCCTCAAATACTTCACCAATTTCATGTTTAACACCAAAATTTTGTTGCTCAACGATTGGTTTTGTATGCTCGGGGGCAAAATGCATTAAAGTACCAAATGCTATCATTTTGGCCATAGCCTCAGGGGACAGATTATTGTCTTTATCTAACCAAGTCGAATTATTCATAGCAGAAACTAAGGCATACAGATACTGATCGAGACGGCTAGTAAACGCATTAAACGATTCACCAGGCTGCATGGTGGCATTGGCAATTTTCTTGACTAACCTATATGGGTCAAGGTCTCCTTTATTAACAAAGCGACGGCGAAAGAAATCCTTAAATTCAGGCCAAGACTGGAGGCTAACAATGGCTTTCTCATCAACAACAAAACGTGCATCACCTTTGGTTGTGTCCACGGCTGACCGTACAATTGCTAAGTATTCGGCATCAGTAGGCTTAGAAAAACGTGCAACTGTTTTCGCTTCAACCTTACTAAACCATGATTCTAATAAACGCGATTCCCCAGCAAAAAGAGGAATAGCCATTTCCTGAGCTGATCTCTGGCCATTGGGATGAGCAACTGTTCCCGTTGATTCTGAAGGGGTTTCAACAGTGGTAGGCATTGTCACAGCCGTGGAAGTAATATTTGAATGCAGATTATAATTAAGTGCACCTGGCATCCGAAATAGTATACACAAAAATAAACACAAAAAAATATCAACTTGGCTTAAGTAAAAATGGCAGAAATAAAATTATTAAATTGGGCTAGGCAAGAAAATAATTAAGAACAAGCAATTGTAAACTAAATTTAGCAATCTTTCATTAAAAAAATGACTGGAATTAGATGTATGTAAATTAATTAAACCAGACTAAGCACAGCAATTGAGAATATAAAAACTGGAAGTGCAATTGCAAAATTTCATTAAAAAGATTCAACACAACAAGTGGCAATGCAAGAAATATGGATGTAGCACATAAACTGGACACAGGAATGTATATAACTGCTAGAAACAATTATTTCTTACTTCTCTCACCTTTGAATTCACTAATGACACTAGTAACAATTAATGAATAATGGAATCATATGCAGGGAATATTGAAATGTCTCAGAGAAACTGTGGGCCTCTGGAGTACTAAACCGGCTCCAATATTTAACAAGTCACTGAAAGATTAATTCATAAGATATTTTGGATATATTTACGTTAAACCTCATTAAATCATAGCACACGATATCTTAGCTCATATTTACTTAACTCAGGGCTGCAGGATTTGCAATATAACAGTGGCCAAAACGAAAAACGGTGACCAGACGTGTGAAGAGGACCATGTGAGGGCTTGTTTACAAACTGGTGCGATGGGAGCGCTCCTGGCGGCGGTGGCGCGAAGCTCCGTGGAGACCCCCAAGCTGGGAATTGATGTTGGGAGCGCGAAGATAAACTCGGAGACGACGATATTGCGACGATGGCGGTGGAGAATACAATTTTCTAGGAGAAGTTCACACAAAACGATGTAGCAGGGGCTGGTGGCGAGGTGTGAGCTGGAGAGGGAGGCGAGGTGTGTGAGCCTAGTCAAACAATTATAGTCTTTTTTTTTCACCAATTCCTCTTGAATAACTGTACAACACCCACAATAATCAGTTGATACTTGCGACGATGGCTGACCACGATTTCAGTAGCTTGAACACTCACAAAGCTTAGATACTGTCAGCTTGGGCGGCGGCGGTGGTGGGTGCAGGTGGTTCCCACGTGGTGGCGCGAGATTCAAAAATGGCTGGCGCGGAAGCTTCCTTCCTCCTCACTGATGAATGAACGTTCTCACAGGAAAATATTGACCCTTACTTCTGAAACGTTGGCCTGGAGTAGTGGTTGATGGCAGGACCCCGGTCTGGCACAATATTTGATGCGTGGGTGGCAGGATGGCGGCTTATGGCGGTGGCGGTGGCGGCGGTTATGGCTGGAACACGAGGCGATGCTGGGTACTTGAACTTTTGTTTCCAGAAAAAAATTTCTGGGTCCCACTGCTGCTACCAGTATTCGTTTGCCTTGTTCGGGTAGAAGGTAGACACAGTAGTCGCTTCTGTATATATTTATTGACTGAGATAGCAAGGTATATATCTGCCTAGCCGAGGTCCTTCTACTCTGAGTCTGTGAGGATAACTGCGGCTGCTGGGAGCATGCTTGATGCTCCTCTGTCTGGCATGACGTCAGAGGCCTACTTGCCTGTGATTGGTTACATTTCAACTGACAGAATTTTGAGTATAACACAAGCAACCACAGCACTAGCAACCACAGCACTAGCAACCACAACACTACCAACATCATTAAAAACGATAGCTCTAGCAAACATATCACTAGCAACCACAACACTAGCAAACACGACACAAACAACAACAGTAATAGCAACCATAACACTAGCAACCACAGCACTAGCAACCATAGTACTAGCAACCACAGCACTAGTAACTTCAACACGAGACACCACAGCACTAGCAACAATAGTACTACCAGCCACAGCACTAACAACCATATAACTAGCAATAATAGCACTAGCATCACAGCACTAGCAACTAAAACATTACCAACCAGAGCACTAGCAACCACAACGCTATCAACACAACATTCGCAATCTCAGCACTAGCAACAACAGCACTAGTAACCACAACACTAGCAACCAAAACACTAGCAATCATGATCCTAGCAACCACAACACTAGTAAACACAGCGCTAGCAACAACAATGCTAGCAACCACAGCAATAGCAACCACAACAAGAGCAACCACAACACTATCAACCACTGCACTAACAGCAACAGCACTAACAACCATATAACTAGCAATAATAGCACTAGCAACAACAGCACTAGCAACTAAAACATTACCAACCAGAGCAGTAGCAACCACAACATTAGCAACAACAGCACAAGCATCAACAGCACTAGCAACAACAACGCTAACAACCACAACAATAGTAACCACAATAATAGCAACCACAACAATAATAAATATAGCACTAGCAAGAACACAGTAAGCAACCTCTTCTCTACCAACGACATCACTAGCAAACAGAGAACTAGCCCCCACAGTTTAACCAGACCACACACTTGAAGGTGAAGGAACGACGACGTTTCGGTCCGTCCTGGACCATTCTCAAGTCGATTGTGAGTATGAGATGTTCGACTTGAGAATGGTCCAGGACGGACCGAAACGTCGTCGTCCCTTCACCTTCTAGTGTGTGGTCTGGTCAAACTACTTCAGCCACGTTATTGTGACTCATCGCCTGCATAGCCCCCATAGCAGTAGCAACCACAGAACTAGCAACAATAGCACTGGCAACCATATCACTAGGATCTACAACACTAGCATCCACAACACTAGCAACCACAGCACTAGCAACCACAGAACTAGCAACAATAGAACTAGGAACCACAGTACTAGCATCTACAACATTAGCATCCACAATACTAGCAACCACAGCACTAGCAACCACACCACTATCAACCACAACACTAGCAACCACAACACTAGCAACCACAACATTATCAACAACAGCATTATCAACCAAAACACTAGCAATCATGGTATTAGCAATCACAACACTAGCAAACACAGCCCTAGCAAGAACAGCACTAGCAACAGCAACGCTAGCAACCACACCATCAGCTACCACAACAGTAGCAACCACTGCATTAGCAGCAAAAACAATAGCAACAACAGCACAAGCATCAACAGCACTAGCAACCACATCACTAGCAGAGCAAAACACTAAAAAACACAGCAGCCACAACAATAGCAACCACATTACTAACAGCCACAACGCAAGCAACCACAATATTAGCAACACAGCACTAGCAACCACAGCAATAGCAACCACAGCAATAGCAACCATAAAATTAACAACAATAAAATTAACAACCATAAAGTTAGCAACTAAAGCACTAGCAACCACAAAATTAGCAACCATAGCAACCAAAGCACTAGCAACTAAAACACTAGCAATCACAGCCCCAGCGTCCACAGTTCTAGCAATCACAGCAAAAGCTATCATATCACTATCAATCACATCAGATTTCACTGCACTAGCAATCACAGCACCAGCGCTCATATCAACAACAATTTTAGCACTAGCAACCACAGCACTAGCAACCACAACACTAGCAAGCCCAGCACTAGCAATCACAGCACTAGCAAACACACAGCACTAGCAACCACAGCACTAGCACCCGCAACACTAGAAACTACAATATTAACAATCATAACACTAGCAACCACAGCACTAATAGCCACAACACTAGCAACCAAAACACTTGCAACCACATTTCAATCAACCAGGTACACAAGCAACCACAGGACTTGCTACTGTTACACTTGAAACGATAACACTAGCATTAACAGCTCTGTCGGAAAACCCGACACCATTTAATAATATTAAATCCAATATGCAGATAATATTGTTGTTGTTGTATAAATAAATTCACTCATAGAAGACGTAGCGCAGTGGAATTTTCCGTCTCTAGAAAACGAGATATCATTGCCACATAGCGCTATACATTCACCAGCTATTCTGTTGGGAGTTATTCAGTTACTTAATACAACAGTCCTTGGACTTTTAACCTCATAAAAACATCTCATTTGAATTAACTTAATTATCAGTACCAAAATAGAGTAAATGTGACCTTTCTACCACTTCTCGACAGCTGAACAAGAGAGCCATGGTATCAGTGAGTAGAGAGGAGTCAGCCATTATTGTTAAGACAACAGGTCACTGACGGGAGTTCAGCTCCAATAATTCTCCTTTGGACGAAGTGTTATGGATAGTAAATTAGTGCTTCTTCCATCATCAACATGCAGTTATCTTGTAACGCATGGAGAGTGCACCCATGATTCACCATGGGAACGTCCTGGTAAGATCAGCCTGTGACCTCAGATTCAGCTAGAGTTAATTGAAATATTTTCTGGCTCCTCCCTAGTCAGCTTGTGCCTATTTATGAATAATCCTGATGGTCTTGACAAACAACTTAATGGTACATCTTGATTGCGTTTTTGCACATCATGGGAAGCTGATGCCCTGATGTGCTGACCAACTATTTAGGTGTGCAAAACACTTTTTCCCGAGTAGGCTGAATCAGCTGGGAACAGGATCATACCAGACTTTCCCACAACAGTGTAAAATGCCTCCCCCCCCTTCTGATTCAGTTGTATATATACCCCTGTATGATAGTTAGGAGATAGAGAGTGTTGGAGGCAGTGTGAGGCTGCAGTTCAGCAGGCGAGCCTCAGGAGACAGAGTGAATCCACCAGACTGAGAGGCAGAGAGTGGTCTTATTTAAGGTAATGTGTGTGATCTTTGATAAGTTTCCATGTCTGGATCCCGTAACAATTGCCAGTGTTAAAGTAAGGATTTATAGTGGTGAATAGCATAATTTTGTTCTTAATAAACTCGTGTTAAACTTCCGGTCTGTGTCAATTGTTGAATCCTCTTAGCCTCTGGATATAGTTTGATAACTGTCATTAATTATGGGATGGTTGTTAAAGAAAGAAAGGATTCTCGAAGTCAAGCAATGTTTCTTGCCTCGTTGCTTGATATAGTTAATGGACAAGGCAGATGGTGGCAGTGTATGTAATCCTGTTTAGCATTTCCTTAGAAGTATACGTTTTGGTTCTGGTGTAAACCATTAGTTGTATTCTAATATTTAGTGTACAAATTTAGCAGTGTTACATTATTAATGTTACATTATTAGTTCAATATCTATAGAGGTGTTGCAATCTAAACAAGGGAAGCGTATTACCGAAACCCGTTTCGTATCTAGTTATATCTGGCCAGTTATGTTAGGTATATAGGGCGAACTAGTTAGTACAAAAGAAAGCGACTTTACCCAGGTAAATATTCCATGGTCCTTATCTTATAAATAATATACCAATATTTCCTCTGATATAACTGACATATAAATAGGATTCTTGCTCTTACAGCAAGCGCCCTTTGACAGGATCAATAGAAGAGGAAGCAAGAATTAATCCTAATAAACCAGTACATGGTGTTGATGCTAACTTCAATCACGAGGATTATTTGGTGTCATCATCCTTGTTTATACCTGGTGGACCAGGTCTACCATATAATAAGATAAGACCTCTCAATTTCAATTACTAATATATGTAGTTTAATACTGTAGTTTGATTGGCTGCATATATATATATATATATATATATATATATATATATATATATATATATATATATATATATATATATATATATATATATATATATATATATATAAATTTAATATAAACCCCTCTAATGTGCAAGGACTCGATTTGTGAGAATATTGCACAAATACAGTCCACTAAACATCATACAAATTGCTATCGAAATATATAAATTAACGTCCACGACGACTACATAATAGTTGAAGATGTGAAACCATTCCTATCTGACATTGTATAATATGAAGGAGAAACTCACGCCAGGTTGGAGCACTTACACAGGAGCATTGCTTCAGAGCAAGCAGTCAGTACATCAAATAAAGTAGATATTATTATGGCTGATCTGGCTCTTTTTTGAGAATAAATGTCAAGCCAGATTAGATCCTTTCATCGAATTAATCAACAAGGATAAAGCCTCACCCACTACGTCATCACCAAATATTTTACCACAAGAAATTAAACAGTTCTCAGACAATTTATCTACAGTCTCTGTGGATTCTGAAAACCCAATACCTGAGGCTACTAAGTTAACATGCCTCCAAACTGAAATTAATGGTGAAGCTGAACCAGAAGTAGGAACTGTAAATCAAAATAGCGACAGCACTAATTTCCCAGTCCAGCCTCCTAGGGATAAAGCTGGCAATGAGAAAACTGCCATACGTCTAGTAATACAATTGCTGGACTTACCTCAACCTGATCAGACTGCTGACTCATTACAATCCTTCAGCATGGAGTTTGAGTCACTACTAAGAACATTCAGTCTTATGATAGAACCACTAGCGAGTGGATGACCAAAGTAGTCCTTCAACGAAAGTTGTCCAGCAATATACTAGATGAATTATACACACATCAGCATAACACCATCCTGACAGTACAGGACATCACTGAAGTTATGCGTTTTATCATAGACAAACGGCGTACAAATGAGGAAGTTAAAGCCTCTTGCGAGCCTACAGAAATAGAAAATAAGAGTAAATTAAAGGGTAAAACAACTACCTCTCAAATAAACATCAACCAATTAGTTTCACACCAAGTTGGAGAAAATCTGGCAATGCAGTGGAATCCTCCAAGCCTACTGTTACTAGTTCATCCAAACCGGTAACTTCCAATCGTGCAGTAGGCTGGGGGACATGTATACATATTCTGCAAAATGAAACATTCAATATACCGTTGTGCCAATTATCTTGACAGACACTCGTATTAAGCGACTCCAGGAATTGAGGAAATTTGCAAGGTGTTTCAAATCACACAACAATGACTATTGTGAGACCCAATTCTACACCTGCAACAGGTGTAGAAGAGGTAAGTACCATGCAGCACTCTGCAAACATACGAAATTAATGTATTCCAAACCCATGATGGAATTTAGCATTTCCACCATAGTACAATACAGTACTGCAAGGTGCGACAAACAATTAGTGTCCAATCGGCAAAGTCCAAAGGTAATATGACTTTGCCTACTGACCAATTTACCATCCAGAATAAGTGGTCAAGGCCACTGAATAATGGGCCAAGGTTCATACCCTGGGTTGTTTGACCAAGGGTCCCAGAGAACATGTCACTAAAAAGTTGGCAGATGAACTACAATTAAGGCCTGTAACCCAGATGACAATCAATATATCAGGGTTTCTAACTGATACAGGACCTCAAGTCTATCAGGTGGTACAACCATCAGTACGAAAGGCAGCTACGTCTGTCAAGTACAAGCCATTGTGGTGGACAAAATTCCAGCCGGGAGCTACTGCCAAATTCCTGAGAAATAGAGGAATAAAATTGGCAGATAATATTAAGTCTGATCACCTCACCGACTTTTGTATCCTTGTAGGTACAGACTACTACCATCGATTCATCGGTAGCCCTACTAAAATCAGAGCATAACCATGCTAAATTCTGATGAGGCAAATTACTCTCAGGCCCAGTATTAAGCCAGAGGAGACCTATGCCTGCAGATAAACAATACCAGTAGAAATCTAAATTTGTCAGCTGATTATATATCTCGAGTAGCATTATATTAAGGATAAGGAGATTACAGCTGACTATAAACAACAGAGATTGATCTTAATATCATCCTTTAAAGCTGACGATGAGTTCATGAAGCCTCAGTGGCAAATCAGTGAACAGTAGCCTAAACAGCTACAAGTCACTGCGACCAATGTCACTGAACCCACTGCAGTCTCAGAACCATATTTGACTTTAACGATTGACTATTCAATCCTCTGAATCAATTAACCAAATTAAACCCCAATTTGTCAGCCAAATAAACTCCAGTAAATAAGCTTAAGGGAGCTTGACAGACTATATAAATCTGACAACTGATTTTGATACATTTATTATTTAATCAAGATGAATTCCATGGGCCTCGGTGTATATATATCAGTGATCAGTTACCTGAACGAGCTACAAGCTAATATAACTATTGTCACTGATCTCGCTGCAGTCCTTGAATCATACTTGACTGCAGTACTTGATCACATTCAGTCTTCTGGGTTAAATGATATGTAATTAGGCTAGAAATTTAGGCTCCCAAAGAGTTAAAAGGGAAATGAAATTGCATTAGACTTCTAACCCCTGCAACTCAAATATGGGACATTCGTCCTGTATGAACTGACACACAAATGTGTGATTACTAACTACTAACATCATATTAATCTAATAATTCGAAGGAGGAGTATCGGTGTTCGTCTATTCTAAATAGGACTTCGACCCTTGAGCAGCCCCCGGGGAATTATGTCGGAAAACCTGACACCATTTACTAATATTAAATACAATATGCAGATAATGTTGTTGTTGTTGTATAAATAAATTCCTTGTAGAAGACGTGACGCAGTGGAATTTTCCGTCTCTAGAAAACGAGATATCATTGCCACATAGCGTTGTAAATTCACCAGCTATTCGTTGGGAATTATTCATAATACAGCAGTCTTTGGACTTTTAACCTAATAAAGACATCTCATTCGAATTAACTTAATTATCAGTACCAAAATTGAGTAAATGCTACCTTTTCCGTAAATGTGACAACAGGTCACTGAAGCGAGTGACCAATAATTTTTCCTTGGACGAAGTGTTATGGAGAGTAAATTAGGTCTTCTTCCATCATCAACACGCAGTCATCATCTAAACAAGGGAAGTGTATTATTGAAACCCGTTTTGTATCTAGTCATATCTGGCCAGTTATGTTAGGTAAATAGAGTGAACCAGTTAGTACGAAAGAAAGTGACTTAACCCAAGTAAATATTCCTTGATCCTTATCTTAAAATAATATACCAATATTTCCTCTGATATAACTGTCATATATATAGGGTTCCTGCTTTTACAGCAAGTGCCCTTTGACAAGCAAGAATTAATCCAAGTAAGCCAGTACATGATGTTGATGCTAACCTCAACCACGAGGATTATTTGGTGTCATCATCCTTGTTTATACCTGGTGGACCAGGTCTACCATATAATAAGATAAGACCTCTCAATTTTAATTACGTATATATGTAGTTTAGTACTGTAGTTTGATTGCCTGCCTATATATAAATTTAATAATAAATCCACCCTAATGTGCAAGGACTCGATTTGTGAGAATATTGCAGAAATACAGTCCATTAAACATCATACAAATTGCTATCGAAATATATAAATTAGCATAAATATAAACACTATATAAATTCATAAATTAAATAAATATGAATCTCACAGGTCGGTTCCCCACAAGCACAATAAATTACAACACTAGCAACACGAGCTCAAGCTACCACAAAAGTAGCATCTACAACAATAGCAACTACAACACTAGCAACCATAACATGAAGAACCACAACACTAGCAACCACATCACTATTGGCCACAGCACTAGCCACCTCATCACTAGCTGCAAAAACACTAGCAACTACATCATTAGCAGCAACAAAACTAGCAACCATATCACTAACAGGCATATCACAAGCAACCACAACACTAGCAGCATCACTAACGACTACAGCACCAGCAACCTCAAATATGGCAACAACAGCACTAGCAACCACATCACTAACAACCACAGCACTAGCAACCAAAGAACTAGCAACCATAGCACTAGCAGCCACAAAACTAGTAATCAAAACACTAGCAACTACAACACAAGCAATCACACCCCCAGCGCACACAGCACTAGCAATCACAGCACCAGCACTCATTTGTCTAAAATCACAAAAACACTAATATCAATATCAATCTTAGCACTAGAAGCCACAGCACTAGCAACCACAATGTGAGAGTTTTAAAGATATTAAAGTGGAATAAGTAAAATGGTTGAGGAATTGAGCTCGGAAAATTTAAAAATTTTCATTAATCCTTTTAACCCTTATTCCTGTCGTGATATTCAATTAGGTCGCCTGAGGAAGGACTTGCTTAGCTAATACACCAGTGTAGTAAGCAGCCCATTCCTCACTCTGGGATCATTTATGAACAATTGACTAGGCGCGAGCAAACACCGAGACCCCAAAAAGTTGAAATTCCCTCCACTTGGGTCGACGACCTTCGCCAATCGCCGAAGAAAATCTAACGAGTAGGTCATGGGCTCTCAAAACAATAATTTATTGTTGTGTGGTGCCGTATATTTAGTCCAAAACTCATGAATCAGTCTCAATTTTAATAGTCGAGTGTGAAGAACACTTGCATAACAATATAAATGTGTGGGGTGTAACGAAAAGACAGTGTTGAACATATCAACTTAGTTTATTCAATAAAGTACTAACTACTAAAACAAAAACAAGAAATATCAATGACGTTACTGGAAATCCTTCCTGTGACACTATCAATGACAGCTAGACACCAGCCCCTCGGACTGCATAATGAACTAACTCGAACATAAGCGTGACCACAGAGGAATCAACAAGCAACAAGAACTAACAGATCTATAATCACAATTACAACAAATGACACAGTAGGTTCTGAAACACGTCTCCAGTAACCTCCTAACTGTTCTACGCCTCAGTGCAGTCTACACCTGCAATAGCGGTTGCAATGCATCAAATCAGCAGCCTGTTAATAAAACATCAATGACTAATGGGTTCACTGGCAACTCCAGCACCCTTCCTCAAATTAATCTTTACGTTAACACTTCGTCTCACGGACGATCAACAATCAATAACAATTTGATTTACGTTAATAACAAAGTAACATTTACGTTAATAACAAGGTAACATTTACATTAATTTAATAACTCTTACAACTGTCACTAGTAACGCGGAAATTACACAACACTCTTCCCGTCGAGTATTCAGTGAAAAAATCCCACTAATCCCTGTACTTCCAGACAGCTGATTAATCTCTTTACTAGTTACGATAATTTACGTTATCGGGTACTATCACTCAACGATGGTAAATTCTGATTTACAATGTCCAACACCCTAAGAGAACGGTAATCACTCGTCATTACCTTTAGAGTAATTAATTACTATCCTCAAGTTCAATAATTAAACAATTAAATACGCAACCTTTCACACTGGCTCAGCAATTTACATTAAGGTATGAATTCCGTCTAAGCCTTCCATACTCAGACCAATTCAGGTGGCTAATAACAGTAATTAGACCCACGTTTACGTTATTCTAAAATGACGTTACTCCTCCCACGAGTCAATCAAGTGCCGGTACTTCCGGACAGATAAATAACGACGTTACGTTAATGGAACAATGAAGCCTTCGTGTGAGTCGATCAAACAAGGATCGAAGTTAATTACTTTTTTATTTTTTTATTTTTATTTTTACATGCAGAGCATGCAAATTAAATACAATAAAAATACAGAATACATAAAGGAAAACAATAGACCAGAAGGGCCGACAGCAGAGCACAACAAAACAGCATAGCACAACAAAACACATACACAAGAAAAACATGAAAAATACAGCATACATCAAAGCACAAAACAGAATACAATGGCAATCCAGCAATCACAGTACAAAACAACACCTCTAAAAAACAAAACATACAACAAGAGGCAACAGGTAAAGCAACAGAAAATCAATACATTAACGCCCTGTAACAAAAGGCGAGGCCAATTACAATAAAAAATCAGGGAGAAACACAAGTCACTAAACACCGGCATGAAGGGCCAACATCAAAAACACAAGAAAACAAAAGAAAAATAAAACACACAGCAAGCACACAGACTACGAAAAGATCTCATACTTGTCCGGCCACTCTTCCGCCGGGAAGCGAATACAGTACGCTTCCCAAAGTAACATAATGTCCTCCGAAACATGGTCACTATTGAGCGTACGAGGATCGGGCATTAACTCTGGCACACCCACAATAAAACACTTAGCCCGACGAATCCAGATAGTAGAAGGGCACCACGGAGCAGGACGCACACGGTCAACAATTTCAAAATTCAACGGATGGTCAGCATCCATCGCCACTCCGGAGGCCAAGATGAGAGGGAGAGGCTCCTTCCCAAGAGGCCGGGCAATGGGCAGCACACTGGGAGCCTCCTCAGCTGCCTCACAGGGCCCCTCGGCAACCACTGAACGTTGCACCTGCCGGGACCCCCCACGCTTGGCATCCTTTTTCAGCACCAGCTTGATGCCTCGGCTCGCACCAGGATCCACACCATCCACGCCTGTAGGAGCAACCACCTCCCACTGCGGAGAACCTTCTGCAGGAGAAAGAACAGGAGGTAAATTAGACGCACAATCATCGTCAACAGCCGACACATGGACATCAGCCACCACCAGCGTCGTAGAGCACGAGGCACCCGGAATCGCCACACCATCTCCCGAGGCTCCACCCGCGTCATAGTCCTCCATATCAGCCCAAGCAGTAGAAGAGCGCCTAGAACGCTTGGGCACTGGCCGCACATCCTCACAGCCGGAGGCGGACCCAGAACCACGGCCCTCACGAACCGGGCGAACCAACGCCCGTCGCAGTACTTCAGCAGCCTCAACCACATGGGGAACCGGGCCGCACAAAACAGGATGCTCCGCAGCACCCCCAACACCCAACACAGCCGGAACACCTGGCGAGGGTGCAGGACCAGGCACAGCAGCAGGAGTCGAGGAAGACGCAGACGCACTCGGCTGAGGGACAACAAGCAGCGGGGGCATGTCGGATGACGCAGGAGGGGCCGCATCAGCAGCGACTGGGACCTGCTCCACTTCATCTCCGGAATCCACGCCCTGAGGGAGCGGCGGGAAATCCTCCTCCCGGAATAAGTTAACGGGTGCAGCAGGTGTCTCAGAGCACCCGGCAGCCTGATGCCCCAACTGGCCACACCGGAAACTAGTACGGGGCTGCCGGGCATAGTACACCCGAACGTAGTAGCCCAGCAGCCGGACAGAAGATGGGATATCCGACCGCAGGCGCATACCTAATGTACGGACGTTCGTCTGCTTCCCAGCATACTTCCCCGAGGACAGCTTGTTCACCCACACACTGATGACTACACCATACCTCCCGAAGAAGCGCCGGAGAAGGTTTTCAGGGAACTCCAGGGGCGCACCGTGCACACTGACATATGTCAGGGCACCACTTCGGTCCGAGATCGTAACGGAGCCGGCGCCATCCGGCAACTGCAATGAACGCCCCTCGTTCCGCCGGAGGAAGTCCCGATACTCCTCCTCCCCCACGAACTTGACAATCACCCGGTGGGCCGTAATAAGCTCAACGCCATGCACAGCTTCCACCGGGACACGAAGCATGTCACACATAACTAACTCAACGGCCGGATAACCAGCCTTACACGTGAATTCCAGTCCCACGGAATTTACCCGCAACACAGGAGGAATAGCCAGGCCCCCCATGTCAAAACGGCCACGTCAGCACGCAGCCAGGCAGGCAACAACACTTAAGGTATGAATTCCGTCTAAGCCTTCCATACTCAAACCAATTCAGGTGGCTAATAACAGTAATTAGACCCACGTTTACGTTATTCTAAAATGACGTTACTCCGCCCACGAGTCAATCAAGTGCCGGTACTTCCGGACAGATAAATAACGACGTTACGTTAATGGAACAATGAAGCCTTCGTGTGAGTCGATCAAACAAGGATCGAAGTTAATTACTTTGACTTCCTGAAACACGTCAATTACCCGGCTCACTGACCGCTAATTACGACAGACAAATACTCTAATTCTTATCTGGCTGATGGCTAGGCTACCCTGAGACTGCCGTAGTTGTTTGGCAGGAAAGTAAATTAACCCAAACGTATTCTACGTTACTCAAATTGTTAAAGAACATATTCTCTTAAAGCAATGGGCGTTCCCTTGGTTACGTTATATTAATTGCCTCGCAATCACCTCATTGAATACTGATCATCAATGTCCTACCCGATAAACAGGAGAATATAAAACCCAAGTACTCGTCTACAGCCGAGTTCACCCACGACAATGATAAATCAATCTAACAAATCACAGGGATTTACGTTACAATACGGTTGCAACATATAGCGTCTTAAACAAACATGGGAAATCTGCTTTAAAACACTGACACGAATTTCCCAGTTCCCATCGACTGCTACAGAGAACTAGAAGGAATTAGAACGTCTATAATCACTGGTATGGGGATCACCGAGTCTGTTACTGCTCGTATGCAAATTACCCACGTCCCAGATTTTCTCACTCGTTCCGTATCTTTCTACCCCTCGACGACGACTCCAGCTGGATTCTGACTGTGCAGCTGGCGGTCTTGGTGGAGGCGGCAGTGGAAGAGCTGAGGTGACATTCACCACGACGTCGTCTTGCCCAATTTGGCCGAATGGGCAAGAGAGAGACGTCAGGCTATGGTGGTGACTGGAGCAGAATGAAGCTTGATTGAGGGAGAAACACGGGCGATTCCCGCGTCCTCCTCGAAAGAACCAATAAGAGGGAGGCACACAACGTTCTACCCCTCTCAACCAATCAGCGGCGGTGTAGCATGTCCCCTAGGGCACGCCAAAATGGCCAACCAACATGTCAGCTCAAGATGTTTGCTAAGATGGCGGCTGTTGCCATGACGACGAGTCAAGTGGCTGGCGGGAGGCCCACAGCTCAAATACAAATACAAATATTTATTCAGGTAAAGTACATACAGACAAGGTAAGATACAAAGGTTGATGGATTTATAAATAGAGCTAGTACATACAATGTCTAAAGCCACTATTACGCAAAGCGTTTCGGGCAGGAAAAACACTAAGACTAAAACTTAATACTAATTAAGATTAAAGTATAAATTGTGTTGAGAAAAAATAAGAATAAAAGGGAAAAAGGGGGGGGGGAGAAACATGGCAGAAAAAAAACAAAAATACAATTTGGTCAACAAACAGCATTGTTTATAATAGAAAACATGGGTTAACATTTTGGGGGTGAGGTAGGTTACATTGAGTTAATTAGGTAGTACTTAGTTTTTATCTTAAACTGGTTGGGAGAGGTACAGCCTTTAACATAATTGGGAAGGTCATTCCACATTCGAGGTTCCTTGATTTGTAAAGCATTTCTAGTTTGACTAAGTCGTACTCTTGGAATATCAAATAGGTATTTGTTTCTGGTGTGGTGCTCATGGGTTCTGTTACAACCTTCTAGGAAACTTTTAAGGTCAGGATTGACGTTACAGTTCAGCGTTTTACATAAATAAAATACACATGAGAGGATGTGCAGGGACTTAATATCTAACATATTCAGAGATTTGAGTAAGGGTACCGAATGATGTCTGAGGCCAGAGTTAGATATTGTCCTAATAGCAGCTTTGTGTCGAGTAATTAGAGGACGTTTTGGGTAGTAGAACCCCAAGCACAAATACCATAGTTGAGATAAGGATAGATGAGAAAATAATAGTGTCGCCAGGGCCGGGCGAGGTACATAATATCTGATCTTAGAAAGAATGCCAATAGTTTTTGAAACTTGTTTTTATATATTTAGAATGTGTCCCTAGAATTTCAACTCGTCAATGAGAACGCCAAGGAATTTGCCATCTACTTTGTTATAAATTTGGGTATTGTTAATCCTGAGATTTATTTGATTTGAGGATTTATTGCCCAACAAAATGTTGAAAGTTTTGTCAATATTGAGGGTGAGTTTGTTGGCAGTTAGCCAGTGATGGACTTTATTTAGCTCAGTATTCACTGTGACATTTAGAGCAAGGGGGTCAGGACTCGAGTAAATGAAGGTCGTGTCGTCAGCCAATAGAATTGGTTTGAGATGATGGGAGGCATTTGGAAGGTCATTAATGTAGATGAGAAAGAGGAGAGGGCCAAGTATGCTGCCCTGGGGAACACCAATGTTGATGGGTAGGGTGGGAGAAATTGAATTATTCACAGAAACATACTGGAGCCTGTTAGTAAGGTAAGACTTAATGTACTGCAGGGAGTGACCTCTGATTCCAAAATGTTGTAATTTAAGAAGAAGATTTTGGTGGTTAACAGTGTCAAAAGCCTTACGCAGGTCTACAAATAACCCAACAGGGAACTCATTTTTATCAAGAGCTGTATGTATCAAGTTAATCATACTAATAAGTGCATCGGTAGTGCTTTTTGGGGATCTGAAGCCATATTGACAAGAGCTAAGCATATTGTGTTTGGCTAGATAAGAGTAAAGCTGCTTATAGATTAGTTTTTCAAATATTTTTAACAAGTTTGGCAGAATTGATATAGGTCTGAAATTGTTAACATCAGTGGGACCACCATATTTGTGGACAGGGGCTACTCTCGCTTTTTTTAGAATATCTGGAAAGGTTTGGAGTTCAAGTGACTTGTTAAAGAGCAATGCAATGGCAGGAGCTAAAAATCTGGAGGCTTTTTTGGAAATAAGAGCTGTATCTTCTCAAGGACACTAGACTTGGTGCCCTCACGCATACGGCCTAACTGTTCCCATGCTGACTTGAGTCCTCGCTCCAAGCCATACAATGAAATGATGCTATCGGCATATCTCTGTCCACAGACGTGCTACCCCAGCCAGATTAACATTTCTGGAATTCGATGACTGGGGCTCTCGCGTGAACCCAAATACAAGTTGATTCGGATACTGGTTACCAAACTTAAGTCCGCGCACTTAACAAGTGCATTTAGCAAGTGTACTGGCCTCCACAGACAGACGAGCACCATTGTAAGTGAGTTGGTGAACCATCCCCTCACACACAACACCAGCAACTCCAACACTAACATCCACAGCACAAGCAAGCACAGCACTAGCAGCCACCACTAGCAATCTCAGCACTAGCAACCAAAACACTAGCAAACACAGCAGTACCAACCACAGCACTAGTAACCACAACACTAACAACCACAATAATAACATTCATAGCACTAACATCCACAGCACCAGCAACCACATCACTTGCAGCCTCAACATTAGCAACCAAAACACTAGCAACCACATCACTAGCAACCACATCACTAGCAACCACAGCACAATCAACTACAACACTAGCAACCACAACAATAGCAACCACAGCACAATCAACTACAACACTAGCAACCACAACAATAGCAACCACACCACTAGCAACTACAACACTACTAACTAAAACACTACCAACGATAAAACTAGCAACGACAGCACTATACTAGCAAGCACAGCGGAAGCAGCTACAACATTAATAACGAAAATACTAGCAACAGCAGCATTAGCAACCATAACATTAGTAGCCAAAACACTAGTAACCTCAACACTAGCAACCACAACTTTCGCAACAACATCATTAGCAACCACAATACTAACAATCACAGCACTGGAAATCACAACACTAGCAACCACAACACTATCAGCCACAACACCAGCAACTGCAGCACTAATCACCATTCAATAGCAACCACAACACTATCAGCCACAACACCAGCAACTGCAGCACTAATCACCATATCAATAGCAACCACAACACTAGCAGCCACATCACTAGCAGCAACAACACTAGCAACTACATTAATACCAACTACATCACTAACATCCTCATCACTAGCAAAGACAACACTAGCAACCAAAACACTAGCAACCACGACACTAGCAACCACGATACTAGCAACCACAGCACTAGCAACAACAACACTAGTAACCTTATCACTAACAGCCGCAACTCTAGCAACCACATCACTAGCAACCACAACACTAGCAGCTTCATCTCTAACAGCCACAACACTAGCAACTCCGGCACCAACACACTAGCAACCATAACACTAGATACCACAACAATATCAACCACAACACTTCCAACAACAACACTAACAACCATAGCACTAGCAGCCATACCACTAGCAACCAGAACAATATCAACCGCAACAGTAACAAACAAAGCACTAGCAACCACACAACAAGCAACCACTACACTACCAACGATACTACTAGCAAACACAACACTAGCACCCACAGCAATAGCAACCACAACGCTAGCAACAACAACACTAGCAACCACAACAATTGCAACAACAACACTAACAACCACAACACTAGCAACCACAGCACTAGTAACCACTACACTTCCAACAACAGCACTAGCAAACTTAGTACTAGCAACCGGAGCACTAGCAACCACAACACTACAACTAAAACACTAGAATCCACAACAGCAGCAACCACAACACTTTCAAAAACAACACTAACAATCAAAGCACTAGTTACCACAGAACTAGTTACCTCAACACTATCAGCCACAACACTAGCAATCGCAGCACTAGCAACCACTACACTAGCACCACACCAATAGGAACTACATCACTAGCAGCAACAACACTAGCAACACAGCACAACCAACAAGAACACTAGCCACAACAGTAGCAAGTAAAGCACTAACATGTACAGCACTATCAACCAGAACCCTAGCAGTCAAATCACTAGAAGCAACAGCACCAGCAACCACTTAAATTCCAACCACAATTAAATTAACATTCATTCACATAACTTGCAACAACAACATTACCAATCACATAATTAGCAACCACAACACAAGCAGCTACATCACTAGCAAACTTGGCAATAACAATCACAACACTAGCAACCACATCATTAGCAACCACATCACTGGCAACCAAAACAATGATAACCACATCATTAGCAACCAAAGAACTAGTAACCACAACACTAGCAAATGAAGCACAAGCAACCACAACAATAGCAACCTCAGCATTAGCAACTAGAACACTATCAATGACAACAAAAGCAACGGCAGCACTAGGAATAACAACACTAGCAACTATATCAACAGCATCCACATCACTAACAGTTACAACACTAGCAACCACAACATTGCCAACCGCAACACTAGTAACCACATCACTAGCCATAACAACACAGGTAACCTCCACACTAGCAACCACAACACTGGCAAGCACAGCACTAGCAGCCACAACACTACCATCCTCAATACTACCAACTACAAAACTAGCAACCACAGAACTAGCTACCACAGCACTAGCAACCACAACACTAGAAGCCACTAAACAAGCAACCATATCAATAGGAGCCACATCACTACCAACCTCAACAGTAGCAAGCACATTAATAGAAACCACAGCACAAGAAAGCAAGTACCTAGCAACAACAGTACTAGAAACCACAACACTTGCAACCAAAACACTAACAACCATAGCACTAGCAACCACATCACTCGCAATGGCTTCACTAGCAACCACAATACTAGCAATAACACACTAGATACCACAGCATTAGCAATCACAGCACTAGCAACCACAACACTTGGAACTACAACACTAGCACCCTTAGAACTTGCAACCACAGCACTATCAACCACATCTCTATCAGTCAAAACACTTGCACCCCCCCCCAACACAAGCAATCCCAAAACCAGCAACTGCAACATTTGCAATCATAGCAAGTGCAACCACAGCACTATAAACAACAACACTAGCAACACAACACTAGAGACCACAACAATATCAACCACAACACAAACAACCACATCAATAACAACCACACCGCTAACATCTAGAGCACCATCAACGACATCAATAGCAACGGCAGCAATAACAACGACAGCACTATCAACAAAAGCACTAGCAAATACAGCATTAGCAACCTCTACAATAGGTACCAGAGCACAACCGATCACAACAATAGCAGACACAACAATAGCAACCACAACAATATCAACCATAATATTACGACATACATCACTATGAATCACAATTCTAGCAACCACCACACTAGCAACTACAACACTAGAAACCCCAACACTAGCAACCACAACACTAGCAACCACATCACTCTCAGCAACAACACTAACAAGCACAGAACTCGCAACCAGAGCACTAGCAACCGCTTAACTATCAACGACCTAACTACCAACAACAGAACTAGCAGCCACAACACAAGCAACCACATCACTAGCAACCACAGCACTAGCATCTGCAGCACTAGCAACCACATCATTAGCAACCACAGTACTAGCAATCACAGCACTAGCTGTGCTGTGATTGCTAGTAAACTAGCAACCACAACACTAGCTACCTCAACACTAGCAACCACAACACTAGCAACCAAAGGACTAGCAACCACAACACAAGCAACCTCAGCAATAGCAACCTCAACACTAGCAACCAAAGCACTATCAGCCACAACATTAAGAAACAAATCGCTAACAACAACAGCACTAGCAACCACAACACTGGTAACCAATGCACTAGCACTAACAACATTAGCAACCACATCACTGGCCACCACAACACTAGCAGCCACACAACTAGCAACCTGAACACGAGAAACCACAGCACTAATACCACAGCAATAGCAATCATGTCACTAACAGCCACATTACTCAACCCGTTCTCGCAAATTTAATAAGTCAATATTGACTTATTAAATATGTGCATAGGTGACATACTTAACATAATAGTTTCCCTTGAAAAGCTTCATAGAAAACACCGACCTTACCTAATCTACTTAGTATGTTAAGATAAGCATCTTATAGCTTCGTAATTACAATTATTACCTAACCTATACCTATAATAGGTTAAGTAACAATTGTAATTACGAAGCTATAAGATGCTTATTTTAAGATACTAAGTAGGTTAGGTAAGGTCGGTGTTTTCTATGAAGCTTTTCAAGGGAAACTATTATGTTTAGTATGTCACCTATGCACGCAACTAATAAGTCAATATTGGCTTATTAAATTTGCGAGAACGGGTTGCATCACTAGCAGCCAAAGCACTAGTTGTAACAACACTAGCAGCCACAGCATTTTGAAACTGAAGCCCTAGAAACCCCCATACTAGCAACCTCAACTCTAACAATCACATCACTAGCAGCCTCAACACTAGCAGCCTCAACACAAGCAAATACACCACTAGCATCTAAAGCATTGGCAGCTAGAGTACTGTCATTCACAGCATAAACAGTCAACGTACCAGCAGCCTCAGCACTAGCAGCAACAGCACAAGCAAAACAGCACTATCAACACAAAACCAAGTCAATACTAGCAGCCACATCACTGGCAGCCATAACACTTGCATCCACAACACTAGTAACCTCAAAACCTGCAGCCAAAGCAATAGAACCACAAAACTAGCAACAACATCACTAGCAGCCACAACATTAGCAACCACATCACTAAAAGCGACACAACTAGCAACAACATCACTAGCAGCCACAACATTAGCAACCACATCACTAAAAGCGACACAACTAGCAACAACATCACTAGCAGCCACAACATTAGCAACCACATCACTAAAAGTGACACAACTAGCAACAACATCACTAGCAGCCACAACATTAGCAACCACATCACTAAAAGCGACACAACTAGCAACAACATCACTAGCAGCCACAACATTAGCAACCACATCACTAAAAGCGACACAACTAGCAACAACATCACTAGCAGCCACAACATTAGCAACCACATCACTAAAAGCGACACAACTAGCAACAACATCACTAGCAGCCACAACATTAGCAACCACATCACTAAAAGCGACACAACTAGTAACAACATCACTAGCAGCCACAACATTAGCAACCACATCACTAAAAGCGACACAACTAGCAACAACATCACTAGCAGCCACAACATTAGCAACCACATCACTAAAAGCAACACAACTAGCAACAACATCACTAGCAGCCACAACATTTGCAACTCAACACTAGCAACCACAACACTAGCAACCACAGCACCAGCAAGCACCACACTAGATACAAAGCACTAGCAATCACAGCACTAGCTTCCACAGCATTAGCAACCACAACACTATCAGCTACAACACTAGCAACCACAATACCAGCAACCACAGCACTTGCTCCCATAGCACTAGCAACCACAGCACTAGCATCGACATCACTATCAGCCAAAATACTAGCAGTAACAGCACAAACAGACACATTAGGGGCATGATAGCAGAGTAGACATCGCTCTGGACTCGCCATCGCCATCGGTATTTCTGCCGTCGGTGATTTCAGAAACAAAATGAGTTTCTTTCACCTTGATGCACCTGTTATCTAGTAGTAAATAGGTACCTGGTAGTTAAACAGTTGTTACGGGCTGCTTTCTGTGTGTACTTACCTATTTGTGCTTGCGGGGGTTGAGCTTTGGCTCTTTGGTCCCGCCTTTCAGCTGTCAATCAACTGGTGTACAGATTCCTGAGCCTACTGGGCTCTATCATATCTACATTTGAAACTGTGTATGGAGTCAGCCTCCATCACATCACTGCCTAATGCATTCCATCCGTTAACTACTCTGACACTGAAAAGTTCCTTCTAACGTCTCTGTGGCTCATGTGGGTACTCAGTTTCCACCTGTGTCCCCTTGTTCGCGTCCCACCAGTGTTGAATAATTTATCCTTGTTTACCCGGTCGATTCCTCTGAGGATTTTGTAGGTTGTGATCATGTCTCCCCTTACTCTTCTGTCTTCCAGTGTCGTAAGGTGCATTTCCCGCAGCCTTTCCTCGTAACTCATGCCTCTTAGTTCTGGGACTAGTCTAGTGGTATACCTTTGGGCTTTTTCCAGCTTAGTATTGTGCTTGACATGATACGGGCTCCATGCTGGGGCCGCATACTCCAGGATTGGTCTAACATATGTGGTGTACACACACAACTTTTGTGTGTGTGTGTGTGTGTGTGTGTGTACTCACATAATTGTACTCACCTAATTGTGCTTGCGGGGGTTGAGCTCTGGCTCTTTGGTCCCGCCTCTCAACTGTCTATCTACATTTGAAACTGTGTATGGAGTCAGCCTCCACAACATCACTTCCTAGTGCGTTCCATTTATTAACTACTCTGACACTGAAAAAATTCTTTCTAACGTCTCTGTGGCTCATCTGGGTACTAAATTTCCACCTGTGTCCCCTTGTTCGTGTCCCACCCGTACTGAAGAGTTTGTCTTTGTCCACCCTGTCAATTCCCCTGAGAATTTTGTAGGCGGTTATCATGTCTCCCCTTACTCTTCTGTTTTCCAGGGATGTGAGGTTCAGCTCCTTTAGCCTTTCCGCGTAGCTCATTCCTCTCAGTTTCGGGACGAGCCTGGTGGCATACCGCTGAATCTTCTCTAACTTTGTCTTGTGTTTAACTAGGTATGGACTCCAGGCTAGAGCTGCATACTCCAGGATAGGCCTTACATAAGTGGTATACAGGGTTCTGAAGGATTCCTTACATAAGTTTCTAAAGGCAGTTCTTATGTTAGCCAGTCTAGCATATGCCGCTGATGATATTCTTTTGATGTGGGCCTCTGGGGACAGGTTCGGTGTGATATCAACCCCCAGATCTTTCTCTCTATTTGACTCTTGCAGGATTTCACCTCCCAGATGATACCTTGTGTTCAGCCGCCTGCTCACTTCGCCTAATTTCATCACCTTACATTTTCCTGAGTTGAACTTTAGCAGCCATTTTCTAGACCATTCCTCCAGTTTATCCAGGTCATCCTGTAGTCTCTGTCTATTTTCATCCGTCTTGATTCTTCTCATAATTTTTGCATCATCAGCAAACATTGAGAGGAATGAGTCTATACCCTCCGGAAGATCGTTTACATATATTAGAAACAGGATGGGTCCAAGTACTGAGCCCTGTGGGACTTCGCTGGTGACATCTCGCCACTCTGATGTCTTCCCCCCTCACCGTTATTCGCTGTTTCCTGTTGTTTAAGTACTCCTTTATCCACTGGAGCACCTTCCCTTTTACTCCTGCCTGTTGCTCCAACTTTTTTAACAGCCTTTTATGGGGTACTGTGTCTATGCCTTTCTGGCAGTCCACGAAAATGCAGTCGGCCCACCCTTCTCTTTCCTGCCTAATTTTTGTTGCCTGGTCATAAAATTCTATTAAACCTGTGAGGCACGATTTACCATCCCTGAACCCATGTTGGTGGTGCGTTACAAAGTTATTTCCCTCCAGATGCTCTACGAGCTTTTTCCTCACGATCTTCTCCATCACCTTGCATGGTATACAAGTTAAGGAAACTGGCCTGTAGTTCAGTGCCTCTTGCCTGTCACCCTTCTTGTATACTGGGACCACGTTAGCTGTCTTCCAACTTTCTGGTAAGTCTCCTATTTCCAGTGACCTATTATACACCATAGAGTGGCACACTTAGTGCTTCTGCACCTTCCTTTAGTATCCATGGTGAGATTCTGTCAGGCCCAACAAACTTTGTCACATCCAGTTCCAGCAGACACCTTTTGACCTCATCACTTGTGAGGTCAAATTCCTCCAAGGTTGCTTGGTTTGCCGCCTCCTAATTTAGTGCAGGGGCTTCTCCTTGTTCTATTGTGAAGACCTCCTGGAATCTCTTGTTGAGTTCTTCACACACCTCCTTGTCATTCTCTGTGTATCTGTTCTCCCCTTTTCGCAGCTTCATCACTTGTTCCTTCACTGCTGTTTTCCTCCTGATGTCGCTGTGGAGCAGCTTTGGTTGGGTCTTGGCTTTACTCGCAATGTCCTTTTCAAACTGTCTCTCTGCTTCCCTCCTCACTCTGAGGTACTCATTTCTGGCCGTCTGGTATCTCTCCCTGCTCTCATGTGTTCTTTTATTTCTATAGTTTCTCCATGTTCTTTTTCTCAGTTGCTTCGCTACCTTGCATTCCTGGTTGAACCATGGGTTTTTCTGTTGTTTTTCGTTTTTCTCCTTTTGGACGGGGATAAACCTGTCTGCACCTTTCTGCCACTTCTGGGTGACAAAATCCATCATGACCTGCACATTCTTGTCTCTAAGTTCTGTTTCCCATGGTATTTTCCTGAGGAAGTTCCTCATCTCGTCATATTTTCCTCTTCGGTAATTCAGTCTTTTCCCCTCCGATCCCATCCTTGGATAGGTTATCCCTACCTCCACCAGGTACTCAAAGGTCAGTACACTGTGGTCACTCATTCCTATGGGGGCTTCAACTTTGACTTCCCTTATTTCTGACTCATTCAGGGTGAATATCAAGTCGAGTCTGGCTGGTTCATCATTGCCTCTCACTCTTGCGGGTTCCATGACATGCTGGCTCAGAAAGTTCCTTATTGCCACTTCCAAGAGTTTAGCTCTCCATGTATCTGCACCACCGTGTGGGTCCCCATTCTCCCAGTCTATCTTTCCATGGTTGAAATCGCCCATGATTAAGAGTCTTGATCCATTCCTGCAGGCAACTGAAGCTGCTCTCTCTATTATATTAATGGTTGCCATATATATGTGTGTGTGTGTGTGTGTGTGTGTGTGTGTGTGTGTGTGTGTGTGTGTGTGTGTGTGTGTGTGTGTGTGTGTGTGTGTGTGTGTGTGTGTGTGTGTGTGCGTGTGCGTGTGTGTGGGAAAAAATTAATTAGTTTGTAGTTAGTAACAGGTGATTGACTGACAGTTGAGAGGCGGGCCGAAGGATCAGAGCTCAATCCCCGCAAGCACAAATAGGTGAATACAAATAGTTGAATACACAACACAAGCAACTTCAACATTTGCAATCATAGCACGTGCCAGCACAGCACTAGCAACCACAACACTAGCAACCACAGAACTAGCAACCACAGCACAAGCAACCACAACAATAGCAACCACAGCACTAACATTTACAACTCCTATCACCGGCCACAATAGCAACAGCAGCACTAACAAAGACAGCACTATCAACCAAAGTACTAGCATCCATATCACTGGCAACCACTCTACTAGCAACCAGAGCACAAGCGACCATTACAAAAGCAACAACAAAACAAACAACCACAGCACTAGAAACTATAACATTAAAAACCACATAACTAGCAATCACAACACAAGCAATTGCAGCACTAACAACTACAACACTACCATCGACAACACTAGCAACGACAGCACAAGCAACGACAACACTTGCAACTAAAACAGTAACAACCATAGCTTAAGCAACCACAGCTGTTGCAAACCACTACACTACCAACGACAGTACTAGCAAATACAGCACTAAAAACCACAGCTCTAGCAAGCACATCATTAGGAAACACATCACTACAACCATAGCACTTGCAACCACAACACTAGCAACTTCAACATTAGCAACAACAGCAGTAGCAACCACAGCACTAGCGGCCATAACACTAGTAACCACAACACTAGCAACCACAACACTAGCAACCACAACACTAGCAACCACTGCACTAGTAACCACAACACTATCAACCACAGCACTAGCAACCACAACATCAACCACAGCATTAGCAACTACAACACTAGCAACAACCACACTGGAAACCACAACACTAGCAATCATAACACTAGCAACCACAACACTAGCAACCACAGCACAAGCAACTGTAACAGTGTTAGTGTTTTACACAGTGCCATGTTGTAATTGTGAGTTGTGAATAGTAATATGTAGTTGTGTTTGTGCGTGTTTAGTAGGAGTGTGAGGTGCTCAGGCGAGGTGCTGGCTGGCACAACCTACAGAGTCAGCAATACCTACAAAGGACCTTTGTGCAGGCGGCCAACATGGGTTGGTTAGATTCAGTTTAGCATGTCATATTCTTTATATGGTAAAGATGCCAGAGTACCCACCCTTCCACGACCAGCAGAGGGGTTTAGAAGTCTGTCACTCACCCACTTTGGAATGAATATTCCATTTGAGTTATGAGGTAAGAGTTCCACAGGAGTAAAGTAAAAGTCTAAATTACTAATTTAGAACTAAATAGAACTGATTACTAAATCAGTAAAACATCTAAATTACTGGGACCGACTAAAGAGCCTAAATCTGTACTCCCATGAGCGCAGGCGGGAGAGATACATAATAATTTACACGTGGAAAATAATTGAGGGGCTGGTCCCAAACCTGCACACAGAAATAACACCACATGAGACCAGAAGACATGGCAGGATGTGCAGAATACCCCCGTTGAAAAGCAGAGGTGCAACAGGTACTCTGAGAGAGAACTCTATCAACATCAGAGGCCCGAGACTGTTCAACACGCTTCCACTACACATAAGGGGCATAACTGGCAAACCCCTCACAGTGTTCAAGAGAGAACTGGATAAGCACCTCCAAAGGATACCTGATCAACAAGGCTGTGACTCATACGTCAGGCTGCGAGCAGCCGCGTCTAACAGCCTGGTTGATCAGTCCAGCAACCAGGAGGCCTGGTCGACGACCGGGCCGCGGGGACACTAAGCCCCGGAAGCACCTCAAGGTAGCCTCAAGGTAAGGTAGGACCAGAAGTGTCTTAGTGGTGACGAGTGTTAGTGGAGTCTGAACCAGGAGCTATGTTGGTTGAGGATGTGTGGAGTAGATGATTTCTTGTGTTAATTAATTCAGCATTAATAAAGTAATTTGCAAAATGTTCAGAAGTGCAGAACTAGTGTTAAATGGCTCAAAATGGAAGTAAATTTCGTGTATTAAAAATCTATGGGTAGAATAATAATCTGAGTTTTGTTCATTGTTTTTTAATTCATATCCCATGAATTAGAGTAATGATAAGGTGATCAGGGTTTCTAATCATTTAAGTAAACTGGAATAGGGATAACAAGGTGACAGAGTGAGGGTCACGAGGTGGATAAGTGAGGAGGCAAGAGCAGAGTGAGGCCCTACTCTAACCCAGATGCGGACCCACTGGTTACTCAGGAATTTATTCAGAAAAACTTCATTAAGCAGTTTTCCCTGTCACATTGCTTAATAGACTTGTTAGGATTTTGGTGGAATGGCAGGGTGGTGGCAGCAATTAAATATTTAATGCAATTAACATCTAGAGTCTCTATACTCCTATACTCTCTACTATTTTCTCTCTCTACCTACTCAAGCTCTTACTCTTACTTCTTCTGCTTACTCCTACTTCTCTCCCCACTTACTCCCACATCCTATCCGCCCACCCCTCTCGTTTTCTATCCTCACCCACCTCTCTATCTCAATTCCTCCCTTCGTGTCTCCGTTTTCTACCTTTTCCACCTTCTCACCCACTCCTCCCTTTCATATCTTTCTTACTTATTCCTCCCTTGCTCTGGGTTACTTCTCATCACCACGGAGTAGACCAAACTTACACAACCACAAATATAGCAACGACAGCACTTGCAACTCCAACACTATCAACGACAACAACAGCAATGGCAGCACTAGCAACGGCAGAACTATCAACCACAGCACCAACGGTCTCACCACTAAAACCAGAGCACACCGACCACAACAATAGCAACAATAACAATAGCAACCACAGCACTAGCAACCATAACATTAGGCACCTTATCACTAGCAATCACAATACTTGCAACCACTTCACCAGCAACTACATCACTAGCAACTACAACACTACCAACTACAACACTACCAACGACGCACTAGCAACATCACTAGCAACTACAAAACTAGCGATCATAAAAGTAGGAAACACATCACATGCACCCACAACACTAGCAGCCACGACATTACCAACTACAACACTACCAACTACACCACTACCAACGACAACACTAGCAAGGGCAGCACTAGGAACCATAACTCTAGCAGCCACAGAAATAGCAACCACAACATTAGAAACCACAGCACTAGCAATCACAGCAATAGTAACCTCACTACAACCAGACATAACACTAGCAACTACAAAACTATCTACGACAACAATTACAACGGCAGCACTAGAAACGACAGCACTGTCAACCACAGTAATAGCGAACACAGTACTAGCAACCACTCCCCTAGTAACCAGATCACAAGCTACCACAACAATAGCAACCACTATCCTAGCACCCATAACATTTGGATCCAAATCACTAACAACCACAACTCTAGCATCCATATCACTAGCAACTACAACACTACCAACAACAACATTACCAACGACAACCCTAGCAACGACAGCACAAGCATCGTCAGCACTAAAATCACGGTACTAACAAGCAGAGCACTAGCATTCAAAACGCTATTAGCCACAACACAATCAACCACTGCTACAACAGTAGCAACAACACTAGCAACCATATCACTAGCAAACAGAACACTAGCAACCACAAAACTTGCAATCACTACTCTAGCACCACAACACTGTCAACCACATTATAAGCAGCAACAAAACTAGCAAGCCCAGCACTAGCAAACAGAATACTAACAGCCACAACACTTGCAACAACAGCACTAGAACCTCTAAACTAGCAACCACTTAACTACAATCACAGAACTAGCAACCCAAGCACTAGCAACCACAGCATTAGCAACCACAACACTAGCAACTACAACACAAGCAACCATAACAAAAGCAACCACAACAATAGCAACTGTCACGGGGAGTGGGCTGGGGCTCCGCTAGCAAGGGGCTGCTAGGGGGGCTCATGAGACTGAGTACTCAGTCTCTCATCACGTGACTCACCAGGGTCACTTGGTCCCACAGAAGAGGACCAGGTGGTGGGTATTGTCTTTGCTCCCAGCACTCGGGGTGCCACTGACTCACCCAGGGAGCCCTTCAGTCAACCACGGGGAAACTGCTATTAGCAATTCTGGCCTAGACCCATGGAGGAGTGAAGGAAAACCGAGGCTTACCTTTTAACAATAACTGTGGGACATTTGGGGCTTGACTCTATATATTAAATTATTAATGTAATAAAAATCAATTACGAAGGACCACCCGCTTTTATAGTAAAAGAGGGAAACTAAGAAAATATGATCATAAGCAAATTCCTAGATGAACCAGTAACTATGGATAAAATACTAGAGAATATGATCACTGAAATAATTAATGGGCTGTATAATTAAATGAATCAAAGCCTCAAACACCTACATTGGGGGATTATTACTGGAACTCAGTACGTCCAGGAACTAGTGTGGTTCGTTCACCAGTCCAATGTTTAATAATCTAATCCTATGAACATTTATGAAATTATTACCGTTATCATTAATGAGAACATAGATTATGAACATGAATAATAATAATCATAATAAACACATGTTAATCCAATGAACAGAGTTCTGCATGTAAAAGAGTACAGATAATAGAAATCGAGGAATACAAAAGGAATCTTAGCTTAAAGAAGATTTCCAAGAAGTTAGTCACAACGCATTCTCTGATTCTCCTGGACTCGTCATGGAACACTGGGAGTTGATTAACATGGGAAATGACAGCTCGGAGAATTCTGCACACACGCTGTAAATCAAAGTGTTTTCAGTAGCAACAGATTAAACTACTAGATTTCTATGTTCAATAAATTGATATTAATAATAAGGGAAAAATAATGACCTGTAGTTTGTTGTTGTCGCACAGCGTCACGACAAGCTACCCAGCTATAAACCTACCCCCTATAAGATGCATCAAATAAGGATAAGGATACTTAGCTAATATGGGCACTGTGTAAGTTAAGGCTTGCCGAAATTCGCGTCCTAGGCTCCGGTCTAGCCTATCCTAGATACTGACACGCTTCACTGGCCGGTCACGTGGTATTACATAGAACCAAATTTAACAGGTTCTGGCCGAATATCAAATTAAATCTCTTGACATTCGACTTGTTATGTAAATGACACTGACACCAGTGAAGTTAAGGTTCTGCAAGGTTCTTCACACCTCACAGTGGCGACTTTCTTCAAGAGGTCTTGATGGCGTCTACCCTGGTGGCTGGGCAATGGCGTCTCCTCGTGAGCGCGTTGTTTCGTGTACGCGTCTGCTCGTGAACGCGTCACCTCGTGCACTGGCGTCTCCTCCGTCCCGCGTTTGTTACTCAAATTATTTATTGTGAATATTATCATTTCTCACAGTTGTGATTGAAATGCACGGGTTAGGACGAGTTTATTATTTAGAGGAGTTAAATATTATTATACGCCAGTTTTATGATAGTAAACGAACAATGGAGATGAATTAAAGTCTCTCCAGGGCATTCACGCGTGACGTTAAATTTACTACTAGATAACAGTTATAACTATAAACGCTCTATTTGGCTTTAGTTAGGGATCAGTTTATCTGTAATTAATTATCACACAGAACACCGTTGTTTATAGAGAATCAAATTCAATTCTCAGACACATTGGATATAAATGTGTTTATTACAATGGAATCTGACGCAATATTGGCGTCGGGTGACGTAAGAATTCTAGCCTTATTGTACAGATGTAATTATTAGCACATGCGAACTCTACGTTGGGTTAATTTTACTCACTACAATGATTAGTAGAATTAGTAATAATTAATGAGAATACAACAGTGTTGTATTTAGTGTTGGAAATTTCCAACATAACTCCGGAGGGAGGATTCTAGGGTCGTAGTGTAATGTGGAGTACTGACACCTATCCCGAAGTTGAGATTAATATTAGTATATTAGTATGTTAGTATGTTAGTACACACATAACGAATGTCCCGTATTTGTCAAGGACATACAAGAAACTTAAGTCTTGCTAATTTCATGTTAAAAGAAACATGTTATTATGAATTACCTAAAGCTAATAATTAAGAAAGCCTACAATAAATCTGAGATTGGTGTCGCTATGACGTGTAATGTGTATGTTACAAATCTCTAAGTCTGCAAACTCTCAGTTACTCTAGATAAATAATGTTATTTATAGCCTACACAATAATTAAGAATTTAAATCACACAATTTAAACAACAGAATCTACTGTGATGGGAATGTCCTGAGTCATAGTGACTTGTAATGGTTTGTTACTTGACATCACACTGCAGTATCATCATAGTTATCTAAATTGGATGTAAAAGGAATTACTCTTGGTCAGAGTTGTAATAGGCTTGCAACTTCCGCCTACATTGTTGAGCAGCAGCTCTAGTGGGGCGGTTGCTCGGAGGATCAGAATTACTGTCCTCGGAAATTACTGGGGAAACTGGATCTGGCTGATATTCTGGTTCAGCCAATTCAAGAGGAACCAGCTTCTCTAAAGTTTTTAGAGTAGTGTTGCCTCGGCATAAAACTTTCACTACTCTCAGGACACCTTGATGATCTGGATGAATGGCAACAATTTTGCCTATGGGCCACTCTGACCTTGGTCCATCACTGTCGACTAGTACTAGGTCCCCTGGTTTTAATTGCACTTTATTGTAAGGTCTCGAAGCTCCGCAGTGGTACTCTCGTAGAGCTGTGAGGTACTCTCGAGTCCACACCTCATTCCACCTGTTAATAACTCTTGAGAGATGCTGGTAGCTTTCCACCAAGTCTCCTCTGGTCACATGTGATGGGTCTACGGGGTCCTCTTCGGCTAAAGGGATGAGAGGGCTCAGTAGACCTCCATGGATCAAGTGTGAGGGGCTCAGAGGTTCTCTCTGGGTAAAATCATCCGACAGGTAGGTTAATGGGCGGTTATTGACTCGCGCCTCGATTTCCACAACAATAGTTTGGAGTTCGGAGTAACTGACCTTTTGTCTGTGTAAAGTTTTCCTTAGACACTTCTTGACTGTGCCTACCATTCGCTCATAGAACCAACCTTGCCAAGGGGCTCTCGGTGCTATGAATTTCCAGTGACATTGTCGTCTCTGTAGGACCGACTGTACTTCTGGGTGGTTCCAGACTTCTCGCAAACAAGCTTCTCCTGCCACAAAATTGGAACCATTGTCCGATATCATTAATTTGGGACAAGATCTGCGAGCAGCAAATCTGCGAAAGGCCTGGATGAAGGCTTCAGCACTCATGTCTGAAGTGACTTCTAAATGTACGCCTCTGGTTGTAGCACACGTAAAGAGACAAATGTATACTTTCACTGGTATCTTATCTGGGTTGCCAGTGAGAAGTAAGGCTCCTGTGTAATCAACACCAGTGGTTTCGAAAGGGCGAAGATGAACCACTCTCTCTTCAGGGAGTGGTGGCGGTCCTGGGTAAGGACATACTCTAGCATCGTATCTTTTACAGATTACACAAGATTTAATTATTGACTTAACTGTCTGACGACCTTGAGGAAGCCAGTACTTTTGTCTAAGGTCAGTGAGAGTATCTAACACTCCACCATGTAAAGTACCATATTGATGGTGATGTAAAACAAGAAGTTTAGTGATGATGTGGTGACAAGGTAGAAGAATTGGATTCTTTGTGTCCAAATCAATTTTTGCATGAAGCAAACGTCCTCCACATCTTAGTATATTATGAGTGTTGGCATCATACCAGATACCTAGAGACTTAGTTAATTTATTTGGAAGATTTTCATATTCGCTTCCATATGTCTCTTGTTGTGCACGTTTGATCCAGTAGAGTATAGGATTGGGAAACTTATGTCGAATTCCTATCTTAACAAGAAAATCAAACACATGTGCAGTCACTCTTAATAACTTGCTTAAGCTAGAATAATTGTGAGGATCAATGGCTAAGATTCGTTGAGGTTCTGGTTCTTTCATGGGAGTGGTGATATTGGTCACTATGACTTGTGGCTTTTGTTTGGGCCACTGACCACCAACAAGCCATGAAGGTCCATTGAACCACAGCGAAAACTTGATAAGTTGTTTTAGTGTTAACCCTCGAGATAAATAATCTGCAGGATTGTCCTTAGTAGGAACATGTCTGAATTTATATCCAGCAGATAACTCATGAATTTCCCTAACACGATTACTGACGTAGGGAGTTTTGTCGTTGTTGTTTCTTACCCATTGTAAGACTGCCTCGTTGTCTGACCACACGACAATCTCACCAAAGTGGATATTATTGAGTGTCTTTGCCAGGCAATGAGCCAATCTTACTCCCACCAGCAATGCAGTCAACTCCATTTGAGGTAAAGATCTCTTCTTAATGGGAGCAACTCTTGCTTTAGATGTGAGCAAAATTGATTGTGCACTATTAACTAAGTAGGCTACTGCGCCATATGCTTTGCCAGAGGCATCGCAGAAAACGTGCAAATTGGTGGGTAAGTTCGGTCCTGAAGCATTACGAGGAAATTTCAAAACACCTAGCTGATTAAAATCCGTTGAGAGTATCTGCCATTTAGCTTGTAACTCACTTGGTAATGGATCATCCCTTCCCATATGTTTCTGCCAGCACTCCTGCATTAGGAGTTTGCTCCTTATTATTATATAGGACTAAGTAGGCCTAAAGGGTCAAATGGTTGACTGACAAACGAGAGCAGCGTTCTCATGGTAAGGGTTGAGTTATCAGTTTGTACTGACTTGACATTCATCTCGTCAGTACTGGTGTTCCATTCCACACCTAGAACCTTTAATTGATTGGGTACCTGATAACCTGGAAATTCTTTCTCGATTACCTGGCTGAGTAATTCATTATTTGAGGTCCTTGACTGTAGTGGCATATTGGCTCCTAATAGTTCACGGGTAGCTTCATGGTAGATTTCTACCAGATCAGTTTGATCATTAGTTGTCCCCTGGAAATTGTCGACATACAAGTTGTCACTAATGTCTGCCTTATAGGGGCTGTTTGATTTCCTCAAATGTGTGTCTAATGTTGCTTGCAAAAGAAACGGTGAGGACGTAGCTCCAAATAATACCGAGGCAAAACGATATGTGATGACTTCACTGTTAGGATCCAGTGGATCCTTAATCCAGAGGAATTTTGTGTAGTTACGATCCTCCTCCTGTAAACCTACTCGGAGAAAAACTTTGCTGATATCAGCTGTATAGGCGAAAATACCAGTGCGAAATCGTAACAGCACATCATGTAGCCTTTGTGTTAGGCTAGGTCCCGTTTGGAGACATTCATTTAAAGACACACTGCTTGACTTTACTTTAGCACTACAGTTAAAGACAATACAAATGGGTGTTGTCAATGAGTCTTTCACCACAGCGTGATGAGGTAAATAATGACCTATTTTTCGGTCATCGTGTTCAACAACCTCAATAAATTTACTGTTAAGTTGTTGTTGGATGAGTTGATGATACATGTTCAGTTTGTCTGGCTGCTTCTGTAGTCGTGTTAATTGAGACTGCAATTGTGAGGCTGCCATAAAATAATTTACTGGAAGTTGTGGATGATCCAACTTCCATGGGAGTCTTACCCAGTATTGTTTATTTTCATAGACAACTGTATCCAGGTATTGCTGGTAAGTCCACATATCATCAGGACTTGGTTGTTCAGGGATAATGCCTAAAGTGTCTAAATCCCACAGACGACGTATTGGTGGGTCAGACTCAATATCCTCAGATATTTCCCTGAAACGTAGGGGTGACTGTTCCAAGCCTAGTCACGCCACTATTATGTTATTAGATTGTTGGTTTGTGGACGTCGAATTTTGTCTGAAAAGCACCGGTCCTGTAAGCAATTTGCCTCCTGCAGACGACAACAAATTCATTCCGTGTTGTCTGGTGCATCCAGTTATAAATTTGTAATAATGATCCGCGCCTATAAGTATTCCAACATCTGTGAGGCAGTCAGAGTTTATTTTATAATCTGCTAGCCTCATGCGGTTTCGTCTAAGATGTCTCGCAGTGCGAGCTAACCCTGTGACCTGCAGGTCTGTAGGAAGTTTATCTACTACTACCGCTTGTATTGGACTAGTAGAAGATCCGAGTCTCACTAATACCTTAACTACCTTGTAGTCACGAGGTCCACTATTTGACAAGAAACCAGAAATATTTAACCTCACACTTTTGGCAGGTTTTAAATTTAACTCATCTACCAACTGTTATGTAATGAAGGTTTTCTGTGAACCCTGGTCAAAAAGACCTCTAGTGTTAATTCTAGATCTTCGGTTTATTAGTCTAAGTTGAGCGTTAGGCAGAGTGGTATTATTGCCTGACTCAGTAGCAAGTACATTTACTTCTTGATGCACTTTGCAATATTGCACTGCGGTAGAATTAGTGGAATTCTCCCCAGTGGTCATGGTTAGTGTAGAAGATTTTCTACATAAGGCGTAGTGATGTACACCTTGGTTGCATCTGTTGCAGGAACGTAGCTGCACTACACATTTTTTGGGATCATGAGAGCCCATGCACTTGGTGCACTTGTGTATTTCTTGCAACCTTTTAACCCTAGTATTATAAGTAGGATAAACAGAGCATTGGTAAGTGGTATGTCCTTGATTGCAGAACAGACACCTTCTCTGGTTAATAGACTTGGTCTCTTTAGTAGACAAGTCATTGGTTATCTCAGAAGGAGACACCGAATAAGTACCTACATTTCCACTTCTTTTCCCAGTGGATGGAGTAGTCTTGGATTTATATTTATTAGGCTTATTCAAACCCTGTTTAGGTTTGACTGAAGTGTCAGTATTAGTTGGTTTAGACTCAGGTTTAATTTTATCATGAGTCTTCAACCTGTTAACCGTTATTCTCAATCCCTCGAATATTTGGTCGAGAGTGAGAAACTCGGTATTATAATGTGAGCAGAGCTCTGTCAAGACATTTCGAGGTAATTTCCTCTGCAATAGTAACTTGATAGACCATTCTGATGCAGGTATATTAACTTTAGTACCTAAGGCCTTTACTAGAGACTCTACTTCTAGTCTGAAGCTTTGAAGTGACTCTGGTCTACTATTTGGTGCATTCAGATCTAGTAATTGATAATAGAGGGTAGCTATACTTAACTCTTTGTTGCAATAGTTCAACTTCAGGAGTTTTATAGCTTCCTCATAATTACTCTCATCAAGAGTGAGGTTATGTATAACCTTTTTAGCCTCTCCTTTGAGAAGACTAAGTTGGTATGAAAATTTAGAAACCTTGTCCAAGGACGGTTTCTTATGGATGTGAACTTCAAATGAAGTCCAAAAACTGTCCCAATTTTCTGTATCTAATCCTGAAAATGTAGGTAAGTCTAAGGTAGGTAAACGAATCTCTGGTAGTTGGTTATTGAATTGAGACCCTGTATTACTGGTATTAGATCCAGATTGTTTTGCTAATTTAGATAGCCTGCAAATTATATCTTGAGTCTCATCTTCATACTGGGAGATGTCGTCTACAATTTGACTTACTTCCTCAGGATCAATCTCTGTGGTATTCAGTAGATCAAGATAAGATCGACTGGTAGATTTGACTTGATCAAATTTCAGATCAGCCACTCTAACTGATGTCTCTAAGTGATAAGAGTCAATGGGAGTATCTTTAGATAAGTTCTCAGCCTTGTTAATTAATCTGGTCAAATGACCTTTAAGGCCAATGTAGGTTCTCCTTAATTGCTCAGGAGTAGCCATGTTGGGCTTGGGGCCAAACTTCATGGGATTAGTATATGTATTACTAATGAAGCTTGGGTACTTGTTCATTAGTGGACAAGTAACATTAAATGTAGCCTAATTTAAAGTGGCTAATTTATACTTTACCTCACTTGAGGTTAAATGTACCTACCTAACAACAAGTAGCTAGATATTTTGTGCACTGTCTGAACTTCACCATTGGTTCTCGTCCGGTTAGCTCATCTATATCACCATCAGAGTCAATGGGGATTATCCAGCAATACACAAAATAGATACACAAAATAATGAATACAAGAGAAATATTATGGAGACACTCCAATCAGAGTTATCTCAAAGTTTAATCCCACCCTGTTTAGGGTCAGCACAAATAGTATAATACATACACTACTGACTAACTTAATTCTAGTCGTGATAATTCCTAACTAAGAACTATAAATTTATTTAGTCTGGGATTGTACCAAATTCAGCACAATCTCAGCCTAAATTCTACCTAATAATATTGGTAAAGATTATTGTGGTGCAGTAAGGTGAATATAATTGTGCTGTATTTTTGGGTTTTTTGTTTTTATAAGAGTGCACTGGTACACACAGGTGAACAATTATGTACAGTTAAGTTTGGCTTGCTAGCCACAGCTGTTTGTGATAGTTGATGGTGTTGATTAACTTGTCAACCACATGCAACCTAGACTCACCTGACAAGTGTACACCATCTCTGGTCAGGTTTTGTCTATAAGGTCTGGCTGTAAATTGGATATAAGTGACATCCAATCTCACTCGTTTTTTCATCCTGAAATTTATGTACTTAGCAGCTCTCTGGTAGTATTCTGGTGTTACTCCCCAACGATTATCTTGACTTGGTTGGCGAGGTTCCACTAACGTGAATACTACCGAATTACTGATGAGCTTGAAAGAAGAAATTATGGCTTTAAGGTGTTTGATCACCTCAGCTGGATGACGAGTAGGATGGATGTCATTTCCACCTAAGAATATAATGGTTAGATGGTGAGGCCACTCTAACGCAGGTGTTAGTGTGGAATTGTTATAAAAGTTATGAGCTGTTGCTCCTGGTGACCTAAAGATTCTCACTTCTGTGTGAGGTATAGGTCTAAGTGTTGTGGGTAATTGACTGTGTCCCACTAAGGCTACCTTATACATGAGGTGAAAGTAGCAATGTGTTGGGGTGACTTAGACTAATTGATGTGTTACACTGTTGGTTGACACAATTAATTAAATGGTTAGTCTAGCTTACATCACACAAGGATTAGTTATTATTAATTAGTATTTATAATTATAATTTTATGCCTATCCGGTTGAAAGGACCATAATGTGGGACATTTGGGGCTTGACTCTATATATTAAATTATTAATGTAATAAAAATCAATTACGAAGGACCACCCACTTTTATAGTAAAAGAGGGAAACTAAGAAAATATGATCATAAGCAAATTCCTAGATGAACCAGTAACTATGGATAAAATACTAGAGAATATGATCACTGAAATAATTAATGGGCTGTATAATTAAATGAATCAAAGCCTCAAACACCTACATTGGGGGATTATTACTGGAACTCAGTACGTCCAGGAACTAGTGTGGTTCGTTCACCAGTCCAATGTATAATAATCTAATCCTATGAACATTTATGAAATTATTACCGTTATCATTAATGAGAACATAGATTATGAACATGAATAATAATAATCATAATAAACACATGTTAATCCAATGAACAGAGTTCTGCATGTAAAAGAGTACAGATAATAGAAATCGAGGAATACAAAAGGAATCTTAGCTTAAAGAAGATTTCCAAGAAGTTAGTCACAACGCATTCTCTGATTCTCCTGGACTCGTCATGGAACACTGGGAGTTGATTAACATGGGAAATGACAGCTCGGAGAATTCTGCACACACGCTGTAAATCAAAGTGTTTTCAGTAGCAACAGATTAAACTACTAGATTTCTATGTTCAATAAATTGATATTAATAATAAGGGAAAAAAATTGACCTGTAGTTTGTTGTTGTCGCACAGCGTCACGACAAGCTACCCAGCTATAAACCTACCCCCTATATGATGCATCAAATAAGGATAAGGATACTTAGCTAATATGGGCACTGCGAAAGTTAAGGCTTGCCAAAATTCGCGTCCTAGGCTCCGGTCTAGCCTATCCTAGATACTGACGCGCTTCACTGGCCGGTCACGTGGTATTACATAGAACCAAATTTAACAGGTTCTGGCCGAATATCAAATTAAATCTCTTGACATTCAACTTGTTATGTAAATGACACTGACACCAGTGAAGTTAAGGTTCTGCAAGGTTCTTCACACCTCACAGTGGCGACTTTCTTCTAGAGGTCTTGATGGCGTCTACCCTGGTGGCTGGGCAATGGCGTCTCCTCGTGAGCGCGTTGTTTCGTGTACGCGTCTGCTCGTGAACGCGTCACCTCGTGCACTGGCATCTCCTCCGTCCCGCTCCGCGTCCCGCGTTTGTTACTCAAATTATTTATTGTGAATATTATCATTTCTCACAGTTGTGATTGAAATGCACGGGTTAGGACGAGTTTATTATTTAGAGGAGTTAAATATTATTATCCGCCAGTTTTATGATAGTAAACGAACAATGGAGATGAATTAAAGTCTCTCCAGGGCATTCACGCGTGACGTTAAATTTACTACTAGATAACAGTTATGACTATAAACGCTCTATTTGGCTTTAGTTAGGGATCAGTTTATCTGTAATTAATTATCACACAGAACACCGTTGTTTATAGAGAATCAAATTCAATTCTCAGACACATTGGATATAAATGTGTTTATTACAATGGAATCTGACGCAATACTGGCGTCGGGTGACGTAAGAATTCTAGCCTTATTGTACAGATGTAATTATTAGTACATGCGAACTCTACGTTGGGTTAATTTTACTCACTACAATGATTAGTAGAATTAGTAATAATTAATGAGAATACAACAGTGTTGTATAGGTGTTGGAAATTTCCAACAATAACGTCCGGTGAGTCTTGCCTGCCAGACAAAAAAAAGTTGCAGGAATTCCTTTCCCGCCTGCCTTCTCTATCTTCTTTTAACAAGGTCGCCAGCTGGGTTGAGATCTCTGCACCCCAGCAGTGCAGTTCAGTGGGTGTACTCTATACTGCTTGTTGCCAAAGTGTTGCTACTTCTACAGATATGACACCGGACTGACAGCCCAAGGTACACTTCCATAAAAGTCTGTGTCGCTTTACCACTCTCCAGCCACTATATTGCTTGTTGCCAAAGTGTTGCCACCATTTCGGCTCTGATACTGGACGGATGGCCTAGGGTACAGTTTTATATAAGTCTGTGCTGCTTTACCACTCTCCAGCCACTAAGAACTTCTGTAGAAAACATAATGTTCACTAGGTGGGACTATGACATCCCTCGTGTATGGTCATAGAGATTATTATGGAAGTGCACTCAAACACAATGATAAAATATGCGATATTTACTGACATAAGCCACATGATCACATATAAAATTAATATTAATACAGGGATAGAAATAAAGAATAAACAATCTGGAGACTGTCAGCAACTCTTCTTTCACGACCTGCATCAACTCCTTGAGCTGGGCACATTTAAAAAGGGGGGCCTCACACCCTCTCACAGGGGGGCCGCTTCGTCAACGTCGGCCACCTCCTCTCCAACTGCCGCAACGTCCACACACACTGTCCTCCTCAACAGTCCTGGACGCAAGCTGCCCTGCAGTCTATCCTACTGCTAATTTTTTTTTTTTTTTTTTTGGAGATATATACAAGAGTTGTTACATTCTTGTACAGCCAGTAGTACGCGTAGCGTTTCGGGCAAGTCCTTAATCCTACGGTCCCTGGAATACGATCCCCTGCCGCGAAGAATCGTTTTTTCATCCAAGTACACATTTTACTGTTGCGTTAAACAGAGGCTACAATTAAGGAATTGCGCCCAGTAAATCCTCCCCGGCCAGGATACGAACCCATGACATAGCGCTCGCGGAACGCCAGGCAAGTGTCTTACCACTACACCACGGAGACTGCTTTGTATCAATGTTATACTGTATCAATGTTATACTGAAACCTGCATATATAAATATCGTGGCCTATTTAACCTACTCAAACAAGGGGTAATGGGAGGCCTGGCTCACGACGCCCGTCCCTCGATGGTGTGAAGTTCCCATGCGAGTCGGTCCTTGACGATCCAGGAACGTTCCACAAGTCCTCAGGTGTCGTGAAACCTTCGCGTCATCGCCGAACCACTTCCAGAGTTTCAGATATCAAAATCCTGGCTCATCCAATGGGCACTGAGTTAATCACTATGCACACACTCGTCCCTTCCACTAGGCGTTGTTCCTTGCCATAGGAACAGTGTCGTCCCTCCAAAGTCCTCAGTAAATGTGGCCCGGTCACAGCCGGGCCTGCTCGCCACACCATCCAGACCCTCAAGCATCAGGCGGCGCCCCTCCAGCGTCGGCGCCGACCCATTCTTCAAGTTTTGTCACTTCTCTGCTCAATAAACTTGGTTTCTTCTTGCTTCCCAGAAGCACAGGGTCTCCAATAACAATAAGTCAGCCAATCCGCAGTCAGCTGGTGTCGTCCACAAAATGGCAAATCTGCAGGTAGGGGGTACCATTCTATTTGTATCCAGGACGTCACTTCCCCCTTTACCTACAAACTTACAAATGTAAATTTCTCCCTTATCAGGCGGCAGATCTGGTCGCCACATATACCAAAAGATTCCCTGCATCTCAGAGAATCAGTAGAGAAAGCTGATATGACTCTTAAAGCAGGCATACGGGAGTAATAGGAGCGGGCATGGTAACACAACCAAAGAACTAGCAACCACAACTATAGCAACTAGAGACCACAACTATAGCAACTAAAGAACTAGCAACCACAACTATAGCAACTAGAGACCACAACTATAGCAACTAAAGAACTAGCAACCAGAGCTATGTTGTTGCTAGTGCTTAGCAACCATAGTACCAACAATACTAGCAAGCCGAGCAATAGCAGCCAAAACACTTGAAACCTCAGCACTAGCAGCCACTACACTAGGAACCACATCGTTAGCATCCATAACATTAGCATCCACAACACTAGCAACAACATCACTAGCAAAAACATCATTATCGACCGCCACACTTGCAACCCCATTACTAGCACCCCAAACACTACCAACTATAAAACTATAAACATTACACCAGCAACCACAACACGAGCAACAGCAACACTAGCAGCAACAACACTAACAAGCACAGACCTAGCAACCAAAACACTAGCAGCAAAAACACTTGCAACTGCAGCACTAGAAACCACTTAACTATCAACGACTTAACAACAATCACTGAACAAGCAACTGACACTAGCAACCACAGCACTAGCAACTATAACACTAACAACCACATCACTAGCAAACAAAACATTAGCAACCAAAACAATAGCAACCACAACACTAACAACCACATCACTAGCAGTCACAGCACTAGCAACTACAACACTGGCAACCAAAACATTGTCAACACTAGCAATTACAATACTAGCAACAACAGCAATAGCAACCACGCCAATAACATCCAGAACATTGGCAACCACAACTCTAGCAACCACATCACTTAGAACCACAGGACTAAAACCACAGCATTTTGAACGACATCATCAATCACATCACTAACAGTCACATCACTAGCAACAACACTAGCAGCCACAGCGGTTTGAAACCAAAGCCCTAGAAACCCCGATGCTAGCAGCCTCAACACTAGCAACCACATGACTAACAGCCACAACACTAGCAATTACACCATTAGCAAGCACAGCATTGGCAGCTTGAGTACTGTCATTCACAGCCCAAGCAGTAGTACCAGCAGCCTCAGTACTAGAAGCATCAACACTAGCAGCCACAGCACTAGCAGACACAGCACTAGCAAAAACAGCACTTGCAGCTTCAGTACTACATACAACAGTACTAGCAGCCACAGGACTAGCAGCCAAAGCACTAGCAGCCACAGCATTTAACAGCCACAGCATTAGCAACCACAAAACTAACAGCAACAGTACTAACATCCACAGCACTAACAGCCACAGCACTAGCACCCACAACACAAGCAGCCACAGCACTAGCAGCCATGTCACTAACATCCACATCACTAACAGCCAAAGCACTAGCAGCTATAGCACTAGCAGCCACAGCATTAACAGCTTAACAGCCAAAGCACTAACAGCCAAAGCACTAGCAGCCACAGCACTAACAACCAAAGCACTAGCAGCCACAGCACTAGCAGCCACAGCACTAACAGCCACATCACTAGCAGCCACAGCACTAACAGCCACAACATTAGCACCCAAAGCACTAGCAGCCACATCACAGGCAGCCACAGCACTAACAGCCACATCGCTAGCAGCCACATCAATAGCAGCCACAGCACTAGCGGTCACAGCACTAACAGCCACAGCACTAGCAGCCACAGCACTAGCAGCCACAGCACTAGCAGCCACAGCACTAGCGGTCACAGCACTAACAGCCACAGCACTAGCAGCCAAAGCACTAGCAGCCACAGCACTAGCAGCCACAGCACTAATAGCGACAGCACTAACAGTCACAGCACTAACAGCCACAGCACTAACAGCCACAGCACTAACAGTCACAGCACTAACAGCCACATCACTATCAACCACAGGACTAAACATTCATATACTAACAGCCAAAGCACTTGCAGCTACAGCACTAGAAGGCAAAGAACTAGTAACCAAACCACTAGCAGCCTCAGAACTAGCAACCACAGCCCAGGCAGCCATAGCACTAGCAGCCACAACATTATGAGGCACAGTACTATCAGTCACAGCACTAGCAGCTCCAAGCACTAGCAGCCACAGCTCCTGCAACCATAGCACTAGCAGCCACAGCACTAGCAGTCACAATACTAGCAGCCACAACACTAGCAGCCACAGCACTAACTGGCACAGCACTAGCAGCCACAGCCCTAACAGCCACAGCACTAGCAGCCACAGAACTAACTGCCACAGCTCTAGCAGCCAAAGCACTAGCAACCACAGCTTTAACAGCCACGGCACTTGCATCCACAGCACTAGCAGCCACAGTTCAAACAGCCACATCACTAGCAGCCACAGCACTAACAGCCACAGCACTAGCAGCCACAGCACTAGCAGCCACAGCACTATGAGGCACAGCAATATCAGCAACAGGACTAGCAGCCATAGCACTAGCAGCTACAGCACTAACTGCCACAGCACTAGCAGCCACAGCACTAGCAGCCACAGCACTAGCAGCCACATCACTAGCAGCCATAGCACTAGCAGCCACAGCAATATGAGGCACAGCACTATCAGCAACAGCACTAGCAGCCATAGCACTAGCAGCTACAGCACTAACTGCCACAACACTAGCAGCCACAGCACTAACTGCTACAGCACTAGCAGCCACATCACTAGCAGCCAGAGCACTAGCAACCACAACTTTAACAGCCACGGCACTTGCATCCACAGCACTTGCAGCCACAGCTCTAACAGCCAAATGACTAACAGCCACATCACTAGCAATCCCAACACTAACAACAATATGCGCGAACTATCTAATATAAAATGTTGAAATAATTTCAATAATCAATTTCATTAGTAAATCCTAATTATAGAGTTAGTAGACTAACTACAATATTATAATTAGAAACAATGTCTTAGCTGTTAAGCAGTTAAGGTGGAATGCATCAGACAGCCGTCCGTGACCAGTCTAATCTTGTCTGGGCATGTTGTCGTGTCAGACACGTAATACACCAGAAAGGGCAATCTTTTCTCGTAGTGGGAACCGACTGTTACGGCCCTACTGGGACGCAACCGGGTTTTTCTCTGATGGTAGTAGAGTTTGGGAATCTGGCCCCAAGTTAGTAGAGGCTTTCAAGGGGTGTGTTCCGTAACACAAGTAAAATTAAAGGGGGAGGGATACAAATGTTCCAGTTTTTCTGATATATTTACCACCATCATATATAAATAAATAACAGTAGCATGCGGGGATTATTACTACACTTATGAACAGTTGCGTCTTCCTCCGAAGACACTGGATGCTCAACGATGCTCACTCTGGGTAGCCCTGGTTCCTTCTTCCGTGGCCTACGATGAATCCACTATGACTATGACGAATCTACCCCGGCCACAGGCCAGCCAAATCACAGTCCCACTGGGTGCTTCGTCGTGGAGGCCTTCAACCACAATCCAGCCTGTAGCTGGCAGGTACCGATCAGCTCCGCTGTGTAGGCCACTCCACGACCGATACTAGGGTTGCGAGCCCTAGGCAGGAGCCTCGTGTGACCCGCTGATCACTCTCCTCACTAAGCACCACAGTGGCTAGTCTCTTCCACCAGCCAGCCCCGGATAAGGCGATTCCCGACACTGCCACGCCTCAGGCAGGCTATTACTCTCTCAACAGAGTTCGTCCGGGGGTGGCTCACAGCTTCTTCAAAGCAGACTCGTGAAGAGGCCTTGGCTGCCTTGGGTAGACTGCCCCATCGTCCAACACAGCAGTCCCAGGTCGACTCTGCAATCAGATACGTCATTAATACTGGGACGCTCTAGGGAACCTCACTTACAGGCTTAGACACAAACGTCCACCTCTTCACTCCATAGATGGCGTTGCTGTCTAAGCGCCACCTCACCAGAGGTCAGCAGCGGCTACGTCGCGAGTCGACTAGGACAGGAATCCAGCACCTGTTGCCGGCATATCCTGTCACCACTAGATGGCGTCGTCCATTTGGAGTGGGTTTCGGGAGCGGACTCACAGATGGCGTTGTCGTCACTGCTCCGTGCTCCGACGCTGGACGCGGGTCCGTAACACCGACCTGTGAGATTTATATTTATTTAATTGATATGAATTTATATAGAATTTATATTTACATTAATTTATATATTTTGATAGCAATTTGTATGATGTTAAGTGGACTGTATTTCTGCAATAATCTCACAAATCGATCCACTACACATTAGGGGGGGGAGGTTATATTGAATTTATATATATGCAGCCAATCAAACTACAGTATTAAACTACATATATTAGTATACATTGAGGAGGTTCCTTATCTTATTATACAGCAGGCTTAGTCCATCAGGTATAACTAGGATGTAGACACCAAATTTCCTCATGTGAGGCAGCTTCCGTCACCCAATAACTGGTACACAAAGTTTGTTTCCTCTTCTTGACCTGTCAAAGGCACTAGCTGTAAAGCCAGAATCCTAATATATGACAGCGATATCAGAGAAAACACTGTACAATGAATCAGATAAGGACCAAGGCTTAATTACCTTTTATTAAGAGGCTGTTTGCATTCTAACTGTTTCGCCCTATCTACTGACATTAATGGCCAAAAATGATTAGATAAATGGGTTTCCGCAGAACACTTTCCTTGTATTTGTTGACAGCGTGTTGATGATGGAAGACCTTTGGTTTCCATAACACTTCGTCCAAGAGAAATTACCAGGAGCCATTTACTCCCATGCGCCTCTGGTCTCAAAACAACAATGGCTGCCCACTCCTTCCTCACTGACGCTACTGGCCTACATTGTCCAGATATCAGAAAGTGATAGAAGGGTCACATTTACTCTATTTTAATACTGATAATTAAGTTAATTGAAATGAGATGTTTTTATGGTGGTAAAGTCCAAAGACTAATGTATTTAGGAATAATTCCCAGCAGAATAGCTGGTGAATTTATAATAGTATGTGGTAATGATATCTCGTTTTCTATTGACGGAAAGTTCCACTACAAGTTACATTTTCTATGGGTAACTTGTGTATACAACGCAGCAATATTATCTGCAATTGCATGATATTATTAAATGGTGTCGGATTTTCCAACACTCGTAGATAAACTTCACTCTGTAAAATTTATAGAATTTCGATATAACTACGAGTATTTTCACTAATATACATGGAATGGGGCTTAACTGATTAGGGAAACACCCTTACTGGTGTTGTTTTCATGATCTAGCAGCTTAACGATTGGATAATATGGCAATAAACCGTGAAATGGCATACTCATCCAACCGGACGCGGTGTCCACAATGACTGATGAAGTTGGCAGCAACGTCTGGGACCCGATAATGGTCGGATAATCCATATAACAGACAATGATAATGGCCAGCTTCGGGACACAGATCAAAGATGGCTGCTCCTCAACCAAGTCTCTCGGCAAGTGTGGGAGTGACGCGCGCGCCACCAGGATCCCTGACTGAGTATGAGCTTGGCATATAAGTTACGATATTTTATTCTGATTGCCGACGTTATTTTACGTCATATTAACGCTCTCCAGTTATTAACAGACGGTTTTCCGCTGTGTTGATTATTGAACCAAAGTGTTGTTAGATAAATAACAGATATATATAGATGATATTCAGTTCGTGACTTTTACCCAGCTGGATTCTGCTGATCGGAGCTGGGGAAACTTTATCTACAAACAGATATATAATTTGTTGTAACGAATTAAATAAATTTCCAATCGATGTTACTTAGTAAATTAAACAAAGGTTAGACTGGGTTTAATTCGGTATATATAAATAGTTAATTCTCATAGAAACTGGGCGGCTGATGTAACAGCGACGTTAATGTTAGTGAGAATTTGGTTGTACTATTCAACTGGTTAGTAGTGTTAGTAAATTTGATTTCCTAGCACAATAAATTTATCTTATCGAACTAGGGATTAGTATTTGGGGTGTCGGAAATATCCAACAGCCACAGCACTATGAGCCACAGCACTAGCAGCCACAGCACTAGCAGCCACAGCACTAGCAGCCACAGCACTAACAGCCACAGCGCTAACAGCCACATCAATAGCAGCCACATCACTAACAGCCACAACAATAACAGCCACATCACTAGCAGCCACATCACTAGCAGCCACATCACTAGCAGCCACATCACTAGCAGCCACAACAATAACAGCCACATCACTAGCAGCCACAACAATAACAGCCACATCACTAGCAGCCACAACAATAACAGCCACAGCACTAACAGTCTCATCACTAGCAGCCACAGCACTTACAGTCTCATCACTAGCAGCCACAGCACTAACAGTCTCATCACTAGCAGCCACATCACTAGCAGCCACATCACTAGCAGCCACATCACTAGCAGCCACAACAATAACAGCCACATCACTAGCAGCCACAACAATAACAGCCACATCACTAGCAGCCACAACAATAACAGCCACAGCACTAACAGCCACAGCACTAGCAGCCACAGCACTAACAGTCTCATCACTAGCAGCCACAGCACTAACAGTCTCATCACTAGCAGCCACAGCACTAACAGCCACATCACTAGCAGCCACATCACTAACAGCCACATCACTAACTGACACAACACTAACAGCCACATCACTAGCAACCACAGCACTAGCAACCATGGCACTAGCAACCACAGCACTAGCCACCACAAAACTAACAGCTACAGCACTATCATCCACAGCACTAACAGCCACATCACTAGCAAAAACACCACTAACTGCCACAGCATATGCAGTTACAACACTAGCAGTCACAGCACTAGCAGCATCAGCACTAGCAGCCACAGCACTAGCTCCCACAGCACTAGCAGCCACAGCACTAGCTGCCACAGCACTATCAGACACAACACTATCAGCTCTAGCAGCCACAGCACTAGCAGCCACAGCACTATCAGACATAGCACTATCAGCTCTAGCAGCCACAGCACTAGCTGCCACAGCACTATCAGACATAGCGCTATCAGACATAGCACTATCAGCTCTAGCAGCCACAGCTCTAGCAGCCACAGCACTAGCAGCCACAGCACTATCAGACATAGTACTATCAGCTCTAGCAGCCACAGCATTAGCAGCCACAGCACTATCAGACACAGCACTATCAGCTCTAGCAGCCACAGCACCAACCGCACTAACACCAGCGGAGGTGTTATCAACGCCAGCCCGGAGGCAATGCTCAACACCAGTAACAACGTCACCCCAAAATTGCCACCATAATTCACCTGTTGCAATTTTAACATTAGAACTAAGTGCTGGACCGCGAATAGTGGTGATCGGGAGGCGTATATATCACGACTTCATTTACTAAAGCTGTTTCTGCAGTTTGTGAACGCAAAACTCTTAAATATATGTTGCTGCCGCAGAAATATATGACTGTGACCAAACTTGCAGCGTGAGCAGTACAGAGGAGAGAGTTATTATGGTGTACTCTGTAGAGGAGAGAGTTATTATGGTGTACTGTGTAGAGGAGAGAGTTAGGGTACTGTGTAGAGGAGAGAGTTATTATGGTGTACTGTGTAGAGGAGAGAGTTATTATGGGGTACTGTGTAGAGGAGAGAGTTATTATGGGGTACTGTGTAGAGGAGAGAGTTATTATGGTGTACTGTGTAGAGGAGAGAGTTATTATGGTGTACTGAGTTGAGGAGAGAGTTATTATGGTGTACTGCGTAGAGGAGAGAGTTATTATGGTGTACTGTGTAAAGGAGAGAGTTATTGTGGTGTACTGTATGGAGAAGATAGTTATTATTGAATTAATATCACCAAATGGAAATATTCTGAAGGCCACCAGCACTCTATAGGAGACACAGTACGGTGGCCACCAGCACTGGACAAGAGAGACATGAAGGTGGCCTACTGCACCGAGTAGGAGAGACCTTATTGTTGCCTCCGGAACCTTGTAGGAGAGATAAAATGGTGACCTCCAGCATCTTGTAAGAGAGACTTTACGGTGGCCTCCAACAAAGAGTAGGAGACACATTACGGTTGCCCTCAACACCTAGTAGGAGATATATTACGGTGGCCTTGTTATAAAGTTGCTACTGTTATGGGGGGTATAGAGTATTAAGGAGAACGGCCAACAGCTAGAATCAGGGTGTGTCAAAATTAGTGGAGATCATAACATAAGAACATAAGAACAAAGGTAACTGCAGAAGGCCTATTGGCCCATACGAGGCAGCTCCTATTCTATAACCACCCAATCCCACTCATATACTTGTCCAACCCGTGCTTGAAACAATCGAGGGACCCCACCTCCACAATGTTACGCGGCAATTGGTTCCACAAATCAACAACCCTGTTACTGAACCAGTATTTACCCAAGTCCTTCCTAAATCTAAACTTATCCAATTTATATCCATTGTTTCGTGTTCTGTCCTGTGTTGATACTTTAATACCCTATTAATATCCCCCCGGTTATGTCCATTCATCCACTTGTAAACCTCTATCATGTCACCCCTAACTCTTCGCCTTTCCAGTGAATGCAACTTAAGCTTTGTTAATCTTTCTTCATATGAAAGATTTCTAATTTGGGGAATTAACTTAGTCATCCTACGCTGGACACGTTCAAGTGAATTTATATCCATTCTATAATATGGCGACCAAAACTGAACTGCATAATCTAAATGGGGCCTAACTAGAGCAAGATATAGCTTGAGAACCACACCAGGTGTCTTGTTACTAACGCTGCGATTAATAAATCCAAGTGTCCGATTTGCCTTATTACGAACATTTATGCATTGATCCTTTTGTTTTAAATTCTTACTAATCATAACTCCCAGATCCCTTTCGCAATCCGACTTCGCAATCACAACACCATCTAGCTCGTATCTTGTAACTCTATCATCATTACCTAACCTCAGAACTTTACATTTATCAGCATTAAACTGCATCTGCCAATCCTTTGACCATTTCAAAACCCTATCTAGATCAACTTGAAGTGATAGTGAGTCCTCCTCCGAATTAATTTCCCTACCGATTTTCGTATCATCGGCAAATTTGCAAATGTTGCTACTCAAACCTGAATCTAAATCATTTATATATATTATAAACAACAGAGGTCCCAGGACAGAGCCTTGAGGCACTCCACTTACAACATTTTCCCACTCTGACTTGATTCCATTTATACTAACTCTCTGTTTCCTTTGGTATAGCCATGCCCTAATCCAGCTTAATATAGCACCCCCAATACCATGAGACTCTATTTTTTTAATCAGTCTTTCATGTGGCACTGTATCAAAAGCTTTGCTAAAGTCAAGGTATACAACATCGCAATCCTTACCACTATCAACTGCCTCAACAATGCTAGAATAAAAAGATAACAAATTTGTTAAACATGAACGGCCATTTATAAAACCATGTTGCGACTCAATTATTAATTTATGTTTTTCAAGATGAAGACGAATTTTATTTGCTATTATAGATTCGAGTAACTTTCCCACAATAGACGTTAGGCTAATTGGTCGATAGTTAGACGCAAGTGATCTATCTCCTTTCTTAAAAACTGGTATCACATTAGCAACTTTCCAAAACTCTGGCACTCTGCCTGACTCTATTGATTTATTAAATATGGTTGACAGTGGGTCACAAAGCTCCTCTTTGCATTCTTTAAGCACCCTAGCAAACACTTCATCCGGCCCTGGGGATTTGTTTGGTTTGAGTTTTACTATTTGTTTAAGAACATCCTCCCTGGTAACTGCTAAACTCGTCAACCTGTCCTCGTCCCCACCCACATAGACTTGTTCGGCTGAAGGCATATTGTTAAGTTCCTCTTTAGTAAATACAGATACAAAATATTTATTAAAAATACTACTCATCTCTTCATCACTATCTGTTATTTGACCTGTCTCAGTTTTTTAATGGACCTATCCTTTCCCTAGTCTTAGTACGATATAACTGAAAAAACCCTTTAGGATTTGTCTTTGCTTGCCCTGCTATGCGAACTTCATAGTTTCTTTTTGCTTTCCTTATCTCTTTTTTAACATTTCTAACCAGTTGTACGAATTCCTGTTCTAAAGTGACCTCCCCATTTTTAATCCTTTTGTACCAAGCTCTCTTTTTACCTATAAGGTTCTTCAAATTCTTTGTTATCCACTTTGGGTCATTAGTATACGATCTATTCAATTTGTATGGTATACTACGTTCCTGAGCTTTGTTTAGAATATTCTTAAATAAGTTATATATTGAATCCACATCGAAATCCCCATTTAAGTCACCTATCGCTGGGTTTAAATGGCCGTTCATTTTTAAATGGCCGTTCATGTTTAACAAATTTGTTATCTTTTTATTCTAGCATTGTTGAGGCAGTTGATAGTGGTAAGGATTGCGATGTTGTATACCTTGACTTTAGCAAAGCTTTTGATACAGTGCCACATGAAAGACTGATTAAAAAAATAGAGTCTCATGGTATTGGGGGTGCTATATTAAGCTGGATTAGGGCATGGCTATACCAAAGGAAACAGAGAGTTAGTATAAATGGAATCAAGTCAGAGTGGGAAAATGTTGTAAGTGGAGTGCCTCAAGGCTCTGTCCTGGGACCTCTGTTGTTTATAATATATATAAATGATTTAGATTCAGGTTTGAGTAGCAACATTTGCAAATTTGCCGATGATACGAAAATCGGTAGGGAAATTAATTCGGAGGAGGACTCACTATCACTTCAAGTTGATCTAGATAGGGTTTTGAAATGGTCAAAGGATTGGCAGATGCAGTTTAATGCTGATAAATGTAAAGTTCTGAGGTTAGGTAATGATGATAGAGTTACAAGATACGAGCTAGATGGTGTTGTGATTGCGAAGTCGGATTGCGAAAGGGATCTGGGAGTTATGATTAGTAAGAATTTAAAACAAAAGGATCAATGCATAAATGTTCGTAATAAGGCAAATCGGACACTTGGATTTATTAATCGCAGCGTTAGTAACAAGACACCTGGTGTGGTTCTCAAGCTATATCTTGCTCTAGTTAGGCCCCATTTAGATTATGCAGTTCAGTTTTGGTCGCCATATTATAGAATGGATATAAATTCACTTGAACGTGTCCAGCGTAGGATGACTAAGTTAATTCCCCAAATTAGAAATCTTTCATATGAAGAAAGATTAACAAAGCTTAAGTTGCATTCACTGGAAAGGCGAAGAGTTAGGGGTGACATGATAGAGGTTTACAAGTGGATGAATGGACATAACCGGGGGGATATTAATAGGGTATTAAAAGTATCAACACAGGACAGAACACGAAACAATGGATATAAATTGGATAAGTTTAGATTTAGGAAAGACTTGGGTAAATACTGGTTCAGTAACAGGGTTGTTGATTTGTGGAACCAATTGCCGCGTAACATTGTGGAGGTGGGGTCCCTCGATTGTTTCAAGCACGGGTTGGACAAGTATATGAGTGGGATTGGGTGGTTATAGAATAGGAGCTGCCTCGTATGGGCCAATAGGCCTTCTGCAGTTACCTTTGTTCTTATGTTCTTATGTTCTTATGGGTTCATGTCTCGCTCCAAGACCGGCCCACACCCCATACCCAAGCCATTCCAATCAATTTGACCCAAAAAATTTCTTAGGCTATTAAAATCAGCTTTTCGAAAATCTGGCACTTTAACAGAATTTTCTCCTACTGGTCTATTCCATTCTATGCTAAATCTGATTTCTTTGTGATCACTGCTCCCTAGCTCACTCCCTATTTCGATGTCATTAATTTGCGTTTCCCTGTTAGTTAACACTAAATCTAAAATATTATTTTCCCGTGTTGGTTCCTTAATGTGTTGCGTAAGAAAGCAATCGTCAATTAATTCTAGAAAATCTTCTGCTTCACTATTCCCTGTTTTGTTCAACCAGTTTATTCCGCTAAAATTAAAGTCACCCATGACATAAATACTGTTAGATCTAGATGCTCTAGATATTTCATCCCATAGATGCTTTGCTTCCATTCTGTCTAAATTTGGTGGCCTATATATTACTCCTATTATAATATTATTAGCTTTTTCGTTTAATTCAATCCAAATAGTTTCTGTGTGTGGCTCTGTTTTGATTCCCTCTTTGAGACTACATTTCAAATTGTCCCTAACATATATGGCTACTCCACCTCCTCGTCTGATATATCTATCTGTGTGAAATAGTTTAAATCCATATATTTGATATACAGCTAATAGTTCTCTATTTTCTACATTCATCCACGTTTCGGTAAGTGCAATAATATCTATTTTTTCTGTGCAGACAAGAGCATTTAATTCGTTAATTTTATTTCTTAGACTTCTACTGTTAGTGTAATATACCCTAAGTGAATTGTTATTTTGCGGACCTTCTCTTTCCCTGATCGTTTTGCCAATTCCTTTCTCCCACAAACACATACTTTTATTACCTCCTTCCTCCAAATCAATTCCCATACCTCTAACTACTAACAGTTTAAACCCAAACAAACACCTCTAACCACTTCTTCTAGCGAGTTCGCAACAGCAACAACCCCAGCTCTCGATAGATGCACCCCATCACGAGCATACATTTCATTTGTATGATCAGATAGGCCCAGCCCCCAATGAGAACATAAAACAATATTCATTTAGTTGCTTAAGGTCCATACGTCAGCCTAGAGGTTTGATCACTGATCCCCTACACAGGAAGAATGGATACTCCTTTAAAACTAACTTATTTATTAACCCCTCTCAACAACCCCCCTTATACATTAACAACAATAACAATAACTACTTTACTACACTATCTTACGTTAAAAGCCTGGGTCCACATAAGCAGGATACAAAGTTTTACAATTAGGACAAGCTAGGGTAAAGTCTACTTGTAAAGAACTCTAAAGCTTGAAGCAGCTTGGGGTAGTGAGCCCCACGTGGTACCCTATCCCTACACAAACACTTAGGGATGCCCAAAACACTGGCTTATACTACACAAATCTCACAAGCCTAGCTAGTAGCACGGTAACACAGGTTTTGTACTTATCTTAGTAGTGTATAGTAGCTTAAAGTAAGGGAAGGGAGAAGGAAGAGGTGAATCGAGTCAGAGCCCCACAGGAAGATGTTGTCACCACACAACCAGAACAGAGAAGAACAACCCAGCGACCTCCTGCCTCCCACTCACTTGCTGCCGGAGGATCTTCAGCTGATCGTACAGCAGACATCAGCCCAAGTTTACTCAGACTTTCCTTACTATTTCCCTTAAACATTCTAAGAATAGCTGATAATTAGTTCACTTATAATTAATCAACAACAAGCTCAAGAGTCTGAGTGCTCTGTGAGAAACAAGATTCGTCTTACGTCTGGCAAGGAAGATAGGAACAAACGCGCATCAGCAATCCTATCAAATAATGTAAAGTAAATTATTTAGAGCTCAATTTGACCTTTGGTTTCCCACTAAGGAACCCAGGGTCATAACAGTGGCCTCCAGCAACGTGTAGGAGAGACATTACAGTTGCCTCCAGCAACGTGTCGGGGAGACATTATGGTGGTCTTCAGCACCATGTTGGAAAGACATAATGGTATCTATAATTTACTAACTTAGTGTCATATACTGATGATTTAGACAGTCAGAGAGGCAGACAGACACACAGCACGCAAAAAAATTGATACTCAGTTGCACAGCCAAACATAGTTACACAAAGAGACAGACTTATAGAGACTTTTTTGCAATACTGATAGATGCTTTTTTGTAGCATCTTGAAAATTAGTTGTATTTCAAGAATTTAGCCAGCTCTCAAAATTGTACACTTTTTGACTAAGTCACACCTCACTCTACCTAACTTATCATATACTAACTCAAAACTTACAACTTAACTCAATTTATTTAACTTAGCCTAGTCTAACTCTTACCTTACAACTGAACTCAGTCAGTCTCAGTTTAACCTAGTCTAACTCCGATCTCACATCTTCACTCAATCGACGTAACTTAACATAGTCTAAATAAACCTATACAACTTAACCTGCAGACAATGAATCACAATAATGTGGCTGAAAACATGATCATACCACACATCAGAAAATGGAGAATAGAATATGTTTTGGTCCGTTCTGTACCATTATCAAATTGAGTAATGATTATAACATGATAATGGTCCTGGACGACTCGAAACGTCGTCGTTTTTTCATTTTCAAATGTGTTGGATGGGTGCTAACTTAACATAAACTAGCTTCTCCTAACTTAGCTTAACCTAACCAAACTTTACTTAGTGGCTTTACTTACCTAATTTTACCTAATCTAGGCTAACATAAAATAATGTAAGTTAACCTAATTTATCCAAACTAAACATTACCAAACTAAGCATATGTTAAGTTAGCTTAATCTAATTTAATCTAATTTAACTTAATTTGGCTAAATCTAGTATAACCTACTCTCACTTAACCTTTCATTGCAAATATCAACCAGGGTCATTTCATTAGTGGTCCACACGTCAACCAAATTTGATTTTCGGTGTAGCATCAGGTTTAAAACTCCCGCCCGCACATGGGGCTTACATCTTTTTGTTTCTGAAATCTCCAGTAAACAAACACCATCTTGGACAACACCGTAGACACCTGTGCTGGGTGTGAGGACCTCAATACTGAGACAGTAACCTTGGCATGCGCTTCCAAACGCAGCTCACAGCACAACTAAGTAAATAAGGGCAATTATTTATCGATGACATTGGCATAGACAACCTAGCAATGATAAAGATTGTGTACTTGGTTCAGGTATCAATGAACCAAGAATCAATGTTTTTGAGATTATCACACTGCTGCTAAACTGCTTAGCAGTTCCCAACGGTGCATAAGCATGTACATAATCATAAATAAATAAATAAATATATATATATATATATATATATATATATATATATATATATATATATATATATATATATATATATATATATGTATATATATATATATATATATATATATATATATATATATATATATATATATATATATATATATTTATATATATATATATATATATATATATATAAATATATATATTTATATATATATATATATATATATATATATATATATATATATATATATATATTTATATATATATAAATATATATATATATATATATATATATATATATTTATATATATATATATATATATATATATATATATATATATGTATATATATATATATATATATATATATATATATATATATATATATATATATATATATATATATATATATATATATATATATATATTACATTTGAGTAAGGTGGGAAGGATGATGTGGCATTAGAGGATATTAATAGGGTATTAAAAGTATCAACACAAGACAGAACACGAAACAATGGATATTGAATAGAAGTGTTTGTAGAAAGCCTATTGGTCCATATTTCTTGATGCTTCTATATTGGAGCGGAGTCTTGAGGTGGGTAGAATATAGTTGTGCAATAATTGGCTGTTGATTGCAATCAACAGCCAATTATTGCACAACTATATTCTACCCACCTCAAGACTCCGCTCCAATATAGAAGCATCAAGAAATATGGACCAATAGGCTTTCTACAAACACTTCTATTCAATATCCATTGTTTCGTGTTCTGTCTTGTGTTGATACTTTTAATACCCTATTAATATCCTCTAATGCCACATCATCCTTCCCACCTTACTCAAATGTAATGCCACATCACCCTTCCCACCTCACTCAAATGTATATATATATATATATATATATATAAAGGAAACTACCGGCTTTCGGCTACCACAAAAGGAAGTGGTAGCCGAAGCTATTTGAGCGTTGCTCCTGGGAGTATGGGTTCCAGTATATGGCTATACTTTTAAGTGGCATACCTTTGAGTGGCATTCCTTTGAGCAGCATATCTTTGAGTGGCATACCTTTGAGGGGCATACCTTTGAGTTACATTCCTTTGAGCAGCATACCTTTGAGTGGCATACCTTTGAGCAGCATACCTTAGAGTGGTATTCATTTGAGAGGCATACCTTTGATTGGCAATCCTTTGAGCAGCATACCTTTGAGTGGCATTCCTTTGAGTGACATTCCTTTGAGCAGCATACCTTTGAGTGGTATACCTTTGAGTGGCATTCCTTTGAGCAGCATACCTTTGAGTGGCATACCTTTGAGTGGCATTCCTTTGAGCAGCATACCTTTGAATGGCATACCTTTGAGTAGCATTCCTTTGAGCAGCATACCTTTGAGTGGCATACCTTTGAGTGGCATACCTTTGAGTGGCATTCCTTTGAGTGACATACCTTTGAGTGGCATTCCTGTGAGCAGCATATCTCTGAGTGGCGAACCTTTGAGTGGCATACCTTTCAGAGGCATAACTTTGAGAGGCATACTTTTCAGTGGCATACATTTGAGCAGCATACCTCTAAATGGCCAACCTTTGAGTGGCATACCTTTGAGGGGCATACCTTTCAGAGACATAACTTTGAGAGGCATACCTTTGAGTGGCATTCATTTGAGTGGCACACCTTTCAGAGGCATGCCTTTGAGTAGCATACCTTTGAGTGACATATCTTTGATTAGCATACATTTGGGTGGCATACCTTTGAAAGGCATACCTTTGAGAGGCATACCTTTGAGCAGCATACCTTTGAATGACATACCTTTGAGTGGCATATCGTTGAGTGGCATACCTTTGAGCAGCATACCTTAGAGTGTCATTCCTTTGAGAGGCATTCCTTTGAGAGGCATACCTTTGAGTGGCATACCTTCGAGATGCATACCTTTGAGTGGCATACCTTTGAGCAGCATACCTTTGAATGGCCAACTTTTGAGTGGCATACCTTTGAGTGGCATACCTTTGAGTGGCATACCTCTCAGCAGCATACCTTTCAGTTGCATACCATTGAGTGGCATACCTTTGATTGGCATAGCTTTGAGCAGCATACCTTTGAGTGGCATATCTTTGAGTGGCATACATTTGAGTGGCATACCTTTGAGTGGCAAATCTTACAGTGGCATACCTTTGAGCAGCATACCTATGAGTGGCATACCTTTGAGTGGCATATCTTTGAGTGGCATTCCTTTGAATGGCATACCTTTGAGTGGCATACCTTTAAATGGCATACCCTTGAGTGGCATACCTTTGAATGGCATACCTTTGAGAGCCATACCTTTGAGAGCCATACCTTTGAGTGGCAACCTTTTGAATGGCTTTCCTTTGAGTGGTATTCCTTTGAGTGGCATACCTTTGAGTGGCATACCTTTGAATGTCATACCTTTAAATGACATACTTTTGATTGACATTGCTTTGAGTGGCATACCTTTGAGTGTCATACCTTTGAGTGACATACCTTTGAGCATCATACCTTTGAGTGGCATATCTTTGAGTGGCATACCTTTGAGTGGCATACCTTTGAGTGACATACCTTTAAGCAGCAAACCTTTCAGTGGCATTCTTTTGAGCGGCATACTTTTGAACGGCATACCTTTGATTGCCATACCTTTGAATGGCATACCTTTGAGTGGCATACCTTTGAATGGCATACCTTTAGGTGACATACCGTTGAGTGTCATACCTTAGAATGGCATACCTTTGAGCGGCATACCTTTCAGTGGCATACCTTGGAGTGGCATACCTTCGAGAGGCATACCTTTGAGTGGCATACCTTCTAGCAGCATACCTTTGAATGGCCAATTTTTGAGTGGCATACCTTTGAGTGGCATACCTTTCAGCAATATACCTTTGAATGGCCAACTTTTCAGTGGCATACATTTGAATGACATTCCTTTGAGTGGCATACCTTTGAGTGGCATACCTTTGAGCAGCATACCTTTGAGTGGCATACCTTTGAGCAGCATACCTTTGAGTGGCATATGTTTGAGTGGCATACCTTTGAGTGGCATACCTTTGAGTGGCATACCTTTGAATAGCATACCCTTGAGTGGCATACCTTTGAACAGCATACCTGTGAGTTGCATACTTTTGAATGGCTTTCCTTTAAGTGGTATTCCTTTGAGTGGCATACCTTTGAATGGCATACCTTTGAATGACATTCCTTTGAGTGGCATACCTTTGAGTGACATACCTTTTAGCATCAAGCCTTTCAGTTGCATACTTTTGAGCGGCATACCTTAGAATGGCATACCTTTGAGTGGCATACCTTTGATTGGCATGCCTATGAATGGCATACCTTTGAGTGACTTACCTTTAAATGGCATACCGGCATACTTTTGAGTGACATACGTTTGAGTTGCATACCTTAGAGTGACATACCTTTGAGTGGCATACCTTTAAGAGGCATAACTTTGGGAGGCATACCTCAGAGTGGCATACCTTTGAACAGCATACCTTTAAGAGGCATACCTTCGAGTGGCATTCATTTGAGTGACACACCTTTAAGAGGAATGCCTTTAAGTAGCATACCTTTGAATGGCATAACTTTGACTGGCATACATTTAAGTGGCATACCTTTGAGAGGCAAACGTTTGAGAGGCATACATTTGAGCAGCATAACTTTGAATGGCATACCTTTGAGCAGCATACCTTTGAGTGGCATAACTTTGAGCAGCATACCTTAGAGTGGCATTCCTTTGAGAGGCATTCCTTTGAGAAGCATACCTTTGAGTGGCATACCTTTGAGTGGCATACCTTTGATTGGCACACTTTTGGGTGGCATACCTTTGAAAGCCATACCTTTGAGTGGTATATCTTAGAATGGCATACCTTTGAGTGGCATTCCTTTGAGCAGCATTCCATTCAGTGGCATACCTTTGAGTGACATACCTTTGAGTGACATACCTTTGAGTGACATACCTTTGAGCAGAATACTTTTGAGTGGCATACCTCTGAGTGGAATACCTTTGAGTGGCATACCTTTGAGTGGCATACCTTACAGTGGCATACCTTACCGTGGCATACGTTTGAGGAGCATACTTTTGAATGGAATAATTTCGAGTGGCATACCTTTGAGTGGCATACCTTTGAATGGCATACCTTTCAGTGTCATACCTTTGAATGGCAGACCTTTGAGGGGAATACTTTTTAATGGCATACCTTTGAGTGGCATACCTTTGAGTGGCATACTTTTGAATGGCATTCCTTTGAGTTTTATTCCTTTGAGTGTAATACATTTGAGTGGCATAACTTTGAATGGCATACCTTTGAATGACATACCTTTGAGCAGCATACTTTTGAGTGGCATACCTTTGAGTGGCATACTTTTGAGTGGCATACCTTTGAGCAGCATTCCTTTGAGGGGCACACCTTTGAATGACATACCTTTCAGAGGCATAACCTTGAGAGGCATACCTTTGGGTGGCATACTTTTGAGTGGAATAACTGTAAATGGCATACCTTAGAGCGGCATTCCTTTGACTGGCATTCCTTTGAGCGGTATATCTCTAAGGAGCATATCTTTGAGTGGCATTCCTTTGAGTAGCATACCTTTGAGTGGCATACCCTTGAGGAAAATACCTTTGAGTGGCATACCTTTGAGTGGAATACCTTTGAGTGGCATATCTTTGAGTGGTATACCTTACAGTGGCATACCTTTGAGCAGTATACCTTTGAGTGGCATACCTTTGAGTGGCATACCTTTGAGCAGCATACTTTTGAATGGCATAATTTAGAGTGGCATACTTTTGAGTGGCATACCTTTTAATGGCATACCTTTGAGTGGCATACCTTTGAGTGGCATACTCTTGAATGGCATTCCTTTGAGTGTAATACGTTTGAGTGGCATAACTTTGAGTGGCATGCCTTACAGTGGCATTCCTTTGAGTGGCAAACCTCTGAATGGCATAACTTTGAATGACATACCTTTGAGTGGCAAACCTTACAGTGGCTTACCTTTGAGCAGCATACCTGTGAGTGGCATTCCTTTGAGTGGCGTATCTTTGAGTGGCATACCATTAAGTGGCATACCTTACAATGGCATACGTTTTAGTGTCATACCTTTGAGTGGCATACCTTTGAGTGGCAAACCTTACAGTGACATACCATTCAGCAGCATAACTGTCAGTGGCATTCCTTTGAGTGGCATATCTTTAAGTGGCATACCATTGAGTGGCATTCCTTTAAATGGCATTCCTTTGAGTGGCATACCTTTGAATGGTCTACCCTTGAATGGAATACCTGTGAATGCGTACCTTTGAGTGGCTTAGCTTTGAGTGTCATACCTTTGAATGGCATACCTTTGGGTGACATACCTTCGAGCATCATACCTTTGAGTGGCATATCTTTAAATGACATACCTATGAGTGGCACACCTTTGAATTGCATACCTTTGAATGGCATACCTTTGAGTGGCAAACCTTACATTGTCTTACCTATGAGCAGCATACCTCTGAGTGGCATACCTTTGAGTGGCATATCTTCGAGTGGCATACATTTGAGTGGCATACCTTTGAGTGACATACCTTACAGTGGCATACCTTTGAGTGGCATACCATTGGGTGGCATATCTTTGAGTGGCAAACCATACAGTGGTATACTTTTGACCAGCATACCTGTGCGTGGCATACCTTTGAGTGGCAAATCTTTGAGTGGCATACCTTTGAGTGGCAAATCTTTGAGTGCATACCTTTGAGAGGCATTCCTTTGAATGGCATACCTTTGAGTGTCATACCTTTGAATGGCATACCCTTGTGTGGCGTACCTTTGAGTGGCATACTTTTAAACGGCTTTCCGTTGCGTGGTATTCCTTTGAGTGGCATACATTTGAGTGGCATACCTTTGAATGTCATACATTTGAATGGCATACCTTTGAATGACATTCCTTTGAGTGGCATACCTTTGAGTGACATATCTTTTAGCAACAAACCTTTCAGTGGCATTCTTTTGAGCGGCAGACCTTTGAATGGCATACCTTTGAGTGGCATACCTTTGAGTGGTATACCTTACAGTGGCATACCTTTGAGCAGTATACCTTTGAGTGGCATACCTTTGAGTGGCATACCTTACAGTGGCATACCTATGAGCAGCATACTTTTGAATTGCATAATTTCGAGTGGCGTACTTTTGAGTGGCATACCTTTGAATGGCATACCTTTCAGTGTCATACCTTTGAATGGCAGACCTTTGAGGGGAATACCTTTTTATGGCATACCTTTGAATGGCATACCTTTAAGTGGCATACTTTTGAATGGCATTCCTTTGAGTGTAATACATTTGAGTGGCATAACTTTGAGTGGCATACCTTTAAGTGGCATACCTTTGAGTGGCATACCTTTGAATGGCATACCTTTGAGTGGAATACCTTACAGTGGCATACCTTTGAGTGGCATGCATTTGAGTGGCATACCTTTGATCAGCATAACCTTAAGTGGCATATCTTTGAGCAACATTCCTTTGAGTAACATACCTTTGAATGGCATACCTTTGATTGCCATACCAATGAATGGCATACCTTTTAGTGGCATACCTTTGAATGGCATACCTTTAGGTGACATACCGTTGAGTGTCATACCTTAGAGTGGCATACCTTTGAGCAGCATACCTTTGAATGGCCAACTTTTGAGTGGCATACCTTTGAGTGGCATACCTTTGAGCAACATACCTTTGAATGGCCAACTTTTGAGTGGCATACCTTTGAGTGGCATACCTTTGAGCAACATACCTTTGAATGGCCAACTTTTGAGTGGCATACCTTTGAGTGGCATTCCTGGTTGTGGCATACCTTTGAGTGGCATACCTTTGAGTGGAATACCAATGAATGGCATACCTTTGAGTGGCATACCTTTAAGTTGCATACATTTGAATGGCATACCTTTGAATAGCATACCTTTGAATGACATTTCTTTGAGTGGCATACCTTTGAGTGGCATACCTTCGAGTGACATACATTTGAGCATCAAAGCTTTCAGTGGCATACCTTTGAGTGACATACCTTTTAGCATCAAAGCTTTCAGTGGCATACTTTTGAGCAGCATACCTTTAAATGGCATACCTTTGAGTGGCATACTTTTGAATGGCATACCTTTGAGTGGCATATCTTTGAATGGCATACCTTTGATCAGCATACTTTTAAGTGGCATATCTTTGAGCAACATACCTCTGAGTAACTTACCTTTGAATGGCATACCTTTGATTGGCATACCTATGAATGGCATACCTTTGAGTGACATACCTTTGAATGGCATACCGGCATACCTTTGAGTGACATACCTTTGAGTTTCATACCTTAGAGTGGCATACCTTTGAGGGGCATACCTTTAAGAGGCATTACTTTGGGAGGCATACCTCTGAGTGGCATACCTTTGAGCAGCATACCTTTAAGAGGCATAATTTTGAGAGGCATACCTTTGAGTGGCATTCATTTGAGTGGCACACCTTTGAGGGGAATGCCTTTGACTGGCATACATTTGAGTGGCATACCTTTGAGAGGCATACGTTTGAGAGGCATACATTTGAGCAGCATACCTTAGAGTGGCATACCTTTGAGAGGCATTCCTTTGAGAAGCATACCTTTGAGAGCCATACCTTTGAGTGGCATATCTTAGAATGGCATACCTTTCAGTGGCATTCCTTTGAGCAGCATTCCATTCAGTGGCATACCTTTGAGTGAAATACCTTTGAGTGACATACCTTTGAGTGAAAATACCTTTGAGCAGCATACTTTTGAGTGGCATATCTTTGAGTGGCATACCTTTGAGCAGCATTCCTTTGAGTGGCACACCTTTGAGTGACATACCTTTCAGAGGCATAACCTTGAGAGGCATACCTTTGGGTGGCATACTTTTCAGCGACATACCTTTGAGTGGCATACTTTTGAGTGGAATACCTTTAAATGGCATACCTTAGAGCGGCATTCCTTTGAGTGGCATTCCTTTGAGCGGTATATCTTTGAGGAGCATATCTTTGAGTGGTATTCCTTTGAGTAGCATACCTTTGAGTGGCATACCTTTGAGTGGCATACCTTTGAGTGGCATACCTTTGAGCAGCATTCCTTTGAGTGGCACACCTTTGAGTGACATACCTTTCAGAGGCATAACCTTGAGAGGCATACCTTTGGGTGGCATACTTTTCAGCGACATACCTTTGAGTGGCATACTTTTGAGTGGAATACCTTTAAATGGCATACCTTAGAGCGGCATTCCTTTGAGTGGCATTCCTTTGAGCGGTATATCTTTGAGGAGCATATCTTTGAGTGGTATTCCTTTGAGTAGCATACCTTTGAGTGGCATACCTTTGAGCAGAATACCTTTGAGTGGTATACCTTACAGTGGCATAAATTTGAGCAGTATACCTTTGAGTGGCATACCTTTGAGTGCCATACCTTACAGTGGCATACCTTTGAGCAGCATACTTTTGAATGGCATAATTTCGTGTGGCATACTTTTGAGTGGCATACCTTTGAATGGCATACCTTTCAGTGTCATACCTTTGAATGGCAGACCTTTGAGGGGAATACCTTTTAATGGCATACCTTTGAGTGGCATACCTTTGAGTGGCATACTTTTGAATGGCATTCCTTTGAGTTTTATTCCTTTGAGTGTAATTCATTTGAGTGGCATAACTTTGAGTGGCATACCTTTGAGTGGCATACCTTTGAATTGAATACCTTACAGTGGCATTCCTTTGAGTGGCATACCTCTGAATAGCGTAACTTTGAATGACATACCTTTGAGTGGCAAACCTTACAGTGGCTTACCTTTGAGCAGCATACATGTGAGTGGCATTCCTTTGAGAGGCATATCTTTGAGTGGCATACCATTAAGTGGCATACCTTACAATGGCATACCTTTGAGTGGCATACCTTTGAGTAGCATACCTTTGAGTGGCAAACCTTACAGTGGCATACCATTCAGCAGCATTCCTGTGAGTGCCATTCCTTTAAATGGCATTCCTTTGAGTGGCATACCTTTGAATGGTCTACCCTTGAATGGCATACCTTTGAATGGCATACCTTTGAGTGGCATGCCTTTGAGTGTCATACCTTTGAATGGCATACCTTTGAATGACATTTTTTACTATGGCATACCTTTGAATGACATTCCTTTGAGTGGCATACCTTTGAGTGACATACCTTCGAGCATCATACCTTTCAGTGGCATATCTTTAAATGACATACCTTTGAGTGGCACACCTTTGAATGGCATACTTTTGAATGGCATACCTTTGAGTGGCAAACGTTACAGTGGCTTACCTATGAGCAGCATACCTCTGAGTGGCATACATTTGAGTGGCATATCTTTGAGTGGCATACCTTTGAGTGGCATTCCTTTGAATGGCATACCTTTGAGTGTCATACCTTTGAATGGCATACCCTTGTGTGGCATACCTTTGAATGGCATACCTTTGAGTGGCATACCTTTGAGTGGCATACCTTTGAGTGGCATACTTTTGAACGGCTTTCCGTTGAGTGGTGTTCCTTTGAGTGGTATACATATGCGTGGCATACCTTTGAATGGCATACCATTGAATGACATTGCTTTGAGTGGCATACCTTTGAATGGCATACCTTTGAATGACATACCTATGAGTTTCATACCTTAGAGTGGCATACCTCTGAGTGGCATACCTTTGTGTGGCATATCTTCGAGTGGCACACCTTTGAGTGACATACCTTACAGTGGCATACCTTTGAGTGGCATACATTTGAGTGGCATATCTTTGAGTGGCAAACCATACAGTGGTATACTTTTGAGCAGCATACCTGTGCGTGGCATACCTTACAATGGCATATCTTTGAGTGGCATACCTTTGAGTGGCATTCCTTTGAATGCCGTACCTTTGAGTGGCATACCTTTGATTGGCATACCCTTGTGTGGCATACCTTTGAATGGCATACCTTTGAGTGGCATACCTTTGAGTGGCATACTTTTGAACGGCTTTCCGTTGAGTGGTATTCCTTTGAGTGGCATACATTTGAGTGGCATATCTTTGAATGTCATACCTTTGAATGACATTCCTTTCAGTGGCATAACTTTGAGTGACATACCTTCGAGCATCATGCCTTTGAGTGGCATATCTTTGAGTGGCATACCTTTGAGTGACATATCTTTGAATGGAATACCTTTGAGTGGCATTCCTTTAAATGGCATACATTTGAGTGGCATACCTTTGATCAGCATACCTTTAAGTGGCATATCTTTGAGCAACATACCTTTGAGTAACATACCTTTGAGTGGCATACCTTTGAGGTATATAGCTTTGAGTGGCATACTTTTGAATGACATTCCTTTGAGTGGTATTCCTTTGAGTGGCATACCTTTGAGTGGCATACTTTTGAGTGACATTCCTTTGAGTGGTATTCCTTTTAGTGGCATATCTATGAGTGGCATACCTTTCAGCAGCATACCTTTGAGTGGCATACCTTTGAGTGTCATACCTTTGAGCAGCATACCTTTGAGTGGCATACCTTTGAGTGGCATACCTTTGAGTGGTATACCTTACAATGGCATACCTTTGAGTGGCATACCTTTGAGTGGCAAACCTTACTATGGCATACCTTTGAGCAGCATACTTGTGAGTGGCATACCTTTGAGTGGCATATCTTTGAGTTTCATAACTTTGAGTGGCATACCTTTGAATGGCATACCTTTGAGTGGCATATCCTTGAATGGCATATCTGTGAGTGGCATACCTTTGACTGGCATACTTTTGAATGTCATTCCTTGAGTGGTATTTCTTTGAGTGGCATACTTTTTTAGTGGCATACCTTTGAATGGCATACCTTTGAATGGCATACTTTTGAATGACATTCCTTTGAGTGGCATACCTCTGAGTGGCATACCTTTAAGTGACATACCTTTTAGCTGCATACCTTTCAGTGGCATACTTTTGAGCTGCATAACTTTGATTGGCATACCTTTGAATGGCATACACTTGAGTGGCATACCTTTGATCAGCATACCTTTGAATGGCATACCTTTGAGTGGCATTCCTTTGAATGGCATACATTTGAGTGGCATACCTTTGAATGGCATACCTTTGAAGTGCAAACCTTTGAGCAGCATACCTTTGAGTGGCATACCTTTGAGTGACATACCTTTTAGCAGCATACCTTTCATTGGCATACTTTTGAGCAGCATACTTTTGCGTGGCATACCTTTGAATACATGCCTTTGAGTGGTATACCTTTGAATGGCTTACCTTGGAGTGTTATACCTGTGAATGGCATACCTTTGAGTGGCATACCTTTGAATGGCATTCCTTTGAGCGTTCTCCATCTTCCTTTTATACTTGACAAGGAACGGTCTCCATGCTGGAGCCGCATATTCCTGGATTGGTGTTACATATGTGTGTACGATGTTGTAAATAGTTCCTGTCAAAAATTTCTATAGGCAGTTCGTATATTTATATATGCATAAGAATGTGCACTTCCTCTACCTTCCACCTAACTAAATTACTTTTCATTTACCGGAAGTATAGTCTAGAAGCGATATGTTGGTCCACTACTTTAATTTGTATAGGTCATCTTGTAGTCTTTTGTATCTTCCTCTGGCCTAGTCCTCCTCATAATCCTTGCATCAACAGCATACATTGAGAAGAACGAATCTTTTCTTTCTGGGAGATTGTTTACATCTATCAGTAACAGGTTAGGTCCAAGGATGAACCGTGAGGGACACCACTGGTGACGCCTCTCCACTCTTGAGACCTCACCCCTCGCAGTGATTCGTCCTCTATTGCTTAGGTGCTCCATTATCCAGTAGAGTACCTTCCTTATTACTTGTGCATGAATCCCCAGCTTGTGCACTAGTATCCTATGGAGTACTTTGCCAAAGGCTTTCTAGCTGTCCAAAAGTTATGCAGTCTGTCCACCCATCTCTTTCTTGACTGATTTTTGTCGCCTGGTAATATAATTCTGTTAAATCTGTGAGGCAAGCTTTGCCACCCCTGAACCCATGCTGATGATGTGTTACAAAGTTTTCCTCTCCAGATGTTCCAGTGGTTTGAATGCCGTACCTTTGAGTGGCATACCTTTGATTGGCATACCCTTGTGTGGCATACCTTTGAATGGCATACCTTTGAGTGGCATACCTTTGAGTGGCATACTTTTGAACGGCTTTCCGTTGAGTGGTATTCCTTTGAGTGGCATACATTTGAGTGGCATATCTTTGAATGTCATACCTTTGAATGACATTCCTTTCAGTGGCATAACTTTGAGTGACATACCTTCGAGCATCATGCCTTTGAGTGGCATATCTTTGAGTGGCATACCTTTGAGTGACATATCTTTGAATGGAATACCTTTGAGTGGCATTCCTTTAAATGGCATACATTTGAGTGGCATACCTTTGATCAGCATACCTTTAAGTGGCATATCTTTGAGCAACATACCTTTGAGTAACATACCTTTGAGTGGCATACCTTTGAGGTATATAGCTTTGAGTGGCATACTTTTGAATGACATTCCTTTGAGTGGTATTCCTTTGAGTGGCATACCTTTGAGTGGCATACTTTTGAGTGACATTCCTTTGAGTGGTATTCCTTTTAGTGGCATATCTATGAGTGGCATACCTTTCAGCAGCATACCTTTGAGTGGCATACCTTTGAGTGTCATACCTTTGAGCAGCATACCTTTGAGTGGCATACCTTTGAGTGGCATACCTTTGAGTGGTATACCTTACAATGGCATACCTTTGAGTGGCATACCTTTGAGTGGCAAACCTTACTATGGCATACCTTTGAGCAGCATACTTGTGAGTGGCATACCTTTGAGTGGCATATCTTTGAGTTTCATAACTTTGAGTGGCATACCTTTGAATGGCATACCTTTGAGTGGCATATCCTTGAATGGCATATCTGTGAGTGGCATACCTTTGAGTGGCATACTTTTGAATGTCATTCCTTGAGTGGTATTTCTTTGAGTGGCATACTTTTTTAGTGGCATACCTTTGAATGGCATACCTTTGAATGGCATACTTTTGAATGACATTCCTTTGAGTGGCATACCTCTGAGTGGCATACCTTTAAGTGACATACCTTTTAGCTGCATACCTTTCAGTGGCATACTTTTGAGCTGCATAACTTTGATTGGCATACCTTTGAATGGCATACACTTGAGTGGCATACCTTTGAATGGCATACCTTTGAGTGGCATTCCTTTGAATGGCATACATTTGAGTGGCATACCTTTGAATGGCATACCTTTGAAGTGCAAACCTTTGAGCAGCATACCTTTGAGTGGCATACCTTTGAGTGACATACCTTTTAGCAGCATACCTTTCATTGGCATACTTTTGAGCAGCATACTTTTGCGTGGCATACCTTTGAATACATGCCTTTGAGTGGTATACCTTTGAATGGCTTACCTTGGAGTGTTATACCTGTGAATGGCATACCTTTGAGTGGCATACCTTTGAATGGCATTCCTTTGAGCGTTCTCCATCTTCCTTTTATACTTGACAAGGAACGGTCTCCATGCTGGAGCCGCATATTCCTGGATTGGTGTTACATATGTGTGTACGATGTTGTAAATGGTTCCTGTCAAAAATTTCTATAGGCAGTTCGTATATTTATATATGCATAAGAATGTGCACTTCCTCTACCTTCCACCTAACTAAATTACTTTTCATTTACCGGAAGTATAGTCTAGAAGCGATATGTTGGTCCACTACTTTAATTTGTATAGGTCATCTTGTAGTCTTTTGTATCTTCCTCTGGCCTAGTCCTCCTCATAATCCTTGCATCAACAGCATACATTGAGAAGAACGAATCTTTTCTTTCTGGGAGATTGTTTACATCTATCAGTAACAGGTTAGGTCCAAGGATGAACCGTGAGGGACACCACTGGTGACGCCTCTCCACTCTTGAGACCTCACCCCTCGCAGTGATTCGTCCTCTATTGCTTAGGTGCTCCATTATCCAGTAGAGTACCTTCCTTATTACTTGTGCATGAATCCCCAGCTTGTGCACTAGTATCCTATGGAGTACTTTGCCAAAGGCTTTCTAGCTGTCCAAAAGTTATGCAGTCTGTCCACCCATCTCTTTCTTGACTGATTTTTGTCGCCTGGTAATATAATTCTGTTAAATCTGTGAGGCAAGCTTTGCCACCCCTGAACCCATGCTGATGATGTGTTACAAAGTTTTCCTCTCCAGATGTTCCAGTGGTTTGAATGCCGTACCTTTGAGTGGCATACCTTTGATTGGCATACCCTTGTGTGGCATACCTTTGAATGGCATACCTTTGAGTGGCATACCTTTGAGTGGCATACTTTTGAACGGCTTTCCGTTGAGTGGTATTCCTTTGAGTGGCATACATTTGAGTGGCATATCTTTGAATGTCATACCTTTGAATGCCATTCCTTTCAGTGGCATAACTTTGAGTGACATACCTTCGAGCATCATGCCTTTGAGTGGCATATCTTTGAGTGGCATACCTTTGAGTGACATATCTTTGAATGGAATACCTTTGAGTGGCATTCCTTTAAATGGCATACATTTGAGTGGCATACCTTTGATCAGCATACCTTTAAGTGGCATATCTTTGAGCAACATACCTTTGAGTAACATACCTTTGAGTGGCATACCTTTGAGGTATATAGCTTTGAGTGGCATACTTTTGAATGACATTCCTTTGAGTGGTATTCCTTTGAGTGGCATACCTTTGAGTGGCATACTTTTGAGTGACATTCCTTTGAGTGGTATTCCTTTTAGTGGCATATCTATGAGTGGCATACCTTTCGCAGCATACCTTTGAGTGGCATACCTTTGAGTGTCATACCTTTGAGCAGCATACCTTTGAGTGGCATACCTTTGAGTGGCATACCTTTGAGTGGTATACCTTACAATGGCATACCTTTGAGTGGCATACCTTTGAGTGGCAAACCTTACTATGGCATACCTTTGAGCAGCATACTTGTGAGTGGCATACCTTTGAGTGGCATATCTTTGAGTTTCATAACTTTGAGTGGCATACCTTTGAATGGCATACCTTTGAGTGGCATATCCTTGAATGGCATATCTGTGAGTGGCATACCTTTGAGTGGCATACTTTTGAATGTCATTCCTTGAGTGGTATTTCTTTGAGTGGCATACTTTTTTAGTGGCATACCTTTGAATGGCATACCTTTGAATGGCATACTTTTGAATGACATTCCTTTGAGTGGCATACCTCTGAGTGGCATACCTTTAAGTGACATACCTTTTAGCTGCATACCTTTCAGTGGCATACTTTTGAGCTGCATAACTTTGATTGGCATACCTTTGAATGGCATACACTTGAGTGGCATACCTTTGATCAGCATACCTTTGAATGGCATACCTTTGAGTGGCATTCCTTTGAATGGCATACATTTGAGTGGCATACCTTTGAATGGCATACCTTTGAAGTGCAAACCTTTGAGCAGCATACCTTTGAGTGGCATACCTTTGAGTGACATACCTTTTAGCAGCATACCTTTCATTGGCATACTTTTGAGCAGCATACTTTTGCGTGGCATACCTTTGAATACATGCCTTTGAGTGGTATACCTTTGAATGGCTTACCTTGGAGTGTTATACCTGTGAATGGCATACCTTTGAGTGGCATACCTTTGAATGGCATTCCTTTGAGCGTTCTCCATCTTCCTTTTATACTTGACAAGGAACGGTCTCCATGCTGGAGCCGCATATTCCTGGATTGGTGTTACATATGTGTGTACGATGTTGTAAATGGTTCCTGTCAAAAATTTCTATAGGCAGTTCGTATATTTATATATGCATAAGAATGTGCACTTCCTCTACCTTCCACCTAACTAAATTACTTTTCATTTACCGGAAGTATAGTCTAGAAGCGATATGTTGGTCCACTACTTTAATTTGTATAGGTCATCTTGTAGTCTTTTGTATCTTCCTCTGGCCTAGTCCTCCTCATAATCCTTGCATCAACAGCATACATTGAGAAGAACGAATCTTTTCTTTCTGGGAGATTGTTTACATCTATCAGTAACAGGTTAGGTCCAAGGATGAACCGTGAGGGACACCACTGGTGACGCCTCTCCACTCTTGAGACCTCACCCCTCGCAGTGATTCGTCCTCTATTGCTTAGGTGCTCCATTATCCAGTAGAGTACCTTCCTTATTACTTGTGCATGAATCCCCAGCTTGTGCACTAGTATCCTATGGAGTACTTTGCCAAAGGCTTTCTAGCTGTCCAAAAGTTATGCAGTCTGTCCACCCATCTCTTTCTTGACTGATTTTTGTCGCCTGGTAATATAATTCTGTTAAATCTGTGAGGCAAGCTTTGCCACCCCTGAACCCATGCTGATGATGTGTTACAAAGTTTTCCTCTCCAGATGTTCCAGTGGTTTAGTGTGGGTTGGTGTTTGTGTGTTGTGTGTCCGGGTGCATGTATCCTTACGTATGTGTTATTTGGATCGATTTCTGAGAGATTGCGTGTGTGTGAATGTTCTCATTCTTGCTCGAGTGTGTTTGCACACGTGTACTCACCTAATCGTGTGTGCGCGTGCATGTGTGTGTGCGGATGTTGGTGTTAAGTCACCCAGTTTATCATCCTAGTTGTGAGTCTCTGTTGTTGAATATAATGAATGATAAATATGTGACCTGCTTTACACCGTCTTGACCCCCCTTGTGTAATGTCTTAATGATCGTAAGGTTGCGTCTGTTGCTATGTTCGTCTCTCCCTAATGTTGTGTTGTCGTGTGTATTGCTCGTTAAGATCCACGGCCAGCCTAGTAATTACAAGCATTATCATTATCGCTCCATTAGCCTTTCATCGTTACTTACGATACCTTCCTGACCCTCTTTGCATAGGCAACAACATTAATGTCTCGACCTGACCTCCGTAACTAAAGGTTATTTGTAAACACATTTACCCAGCTCCGGCTTTATTAACTCCATTTATTATTATTATGTTATGTCTATGTTTTACACGTTCGATTGGCTTACAAAAATTGTCCATTTAATTAATATTTATAAAAGACACTGAGTGTCTGTCTGTCTGTCTGTCTGTCTGTCTGTTTGTCTGACCAAGGTTAAGACCACATGCTTGGGACTAACCTAATTAAACTTTGCAGGATTATTGGTGACTTTATTGGGAGAATTAAAGGGGGGGGGGGGGGTCGATGTAGGCCCATTGCTCTTGAAAGGAAGAATGGCCCCAATGACCTTCCACCACGTAGTGTGTCGGTGTGATATGTTCCTCCCCGAGTTCACAGACTTAACATGAGTTTAATTAATGGTGAATTCAGATATTTACTTTCAAAACATTTGTTAAGAAGACATATTTTTATCTTGGGGGCAACCTTGCGGTTACAGTGCTGTGGGATAGGTGTGTATTCATCTAGTTGTACTCACCAAGTTGTCCTTGCGGGCTTTGAGCTTTGGCTCTTTGGTCCCGCCTCTCAACCGTCAATCAACAGTTGTACAGGTTCCTGAGCCTTTTGGGCTCTATCATATCTACACTTGAAACTGTGTATGGAGTCAGCCTCCACCACATCACTTCCTAATGCATTCCATTTGTCAACCATTCTGACACTAAAAAAGTTCTTTCTGATATCTCTGTGTCTCATTTGGGCACTCAGTTTCCACCTTAGTCCCCTGGTGCGTGTGCCCTGTGTGTTAAATAGCCTGTCTTTATCTACCCTATCAATTCCCTTGAGAATCTTGAATGTGTGATCATGTCCCCCCTAACTCTTCTGTCTTCCAGCGAAGTGAGGTTTAATTCCCGTAGTCTCTCCTCGTAGCTCATACCTCTCAGCTCGGGTACTAGTCTGGTGGCAAACCTTTGAATCTTTTCCAGTTTAGTCTTATCCTTGACTAGATATAGACTCCATGCTGGGGCTGCATACTCCAGGATTGGCCTGACATATGTGGTATACAAAGTTCCGAATGATTCCTTACACAAGTTTCTGAATGCTGTTCTTATTTTGGTCAGCCTGGCATATGGCGCTGATGTTGTCCTCTTGATATGGGCTGCAGGGGACAGGTCTGGCGTGATGTCAACCCCCAAATCATTTTCTCTCTCTGACTCTTGAGGAAGTTCATCTCCCAGATGATTCCCAGTATCTGGCCTCCTGTGCCTTACACCTATCTTCTTTACATTGCATTAGCTTGGGTTAAACTCTAACACCCATTTGTTCGACCATTCTTTCAGCTTGTCTATTTCTTCTTGAAGCCTCAAGCAGTCCTCCTCTATCTTAATCCTTATCATAATTTTGGCATCGTCCGCAAACATTGAGAGAAATGAGTCTATACCTTCCGGGAGCTCATTTACATATATCAAAATCAAGATAGGGCCGAGTACAGAGCCCTGAGGGACTCCACTGGTGACTTCACGCCAATCGGAGGTCTCACCCCTCACCGTAACTCTCTGCTTCCTATTGCTTAGGTACTGCCTTATCCACTGGAGCACCTTACCAGCTACACCTGCCTGTCTCTTCAGCTTATGTACCAGCCTCTTATGCGGTACTGTGTCAAAGGCTTTCCGACAATCCAAGAAGATGCAGTCTGCCCAGCCTTTTCTTTCTTGCTTAATCTTTGTCACCTGGTAGTAGAATTCTATTAAGCCAGTCAGGCAAGATTTACCCTCCCTGAACCCATGTTGGCGATTTGTCACGAAGTCCCTACTCTCCAGATGTGTTACTAGGTTTTTTTCTCACTATCATCTCCATCACCTTGCATGGTATACAAGTCAAGAACACTGGCCTGTAGTTCAGTGCCTCTTGTATGTCGCCCTTTTTGTATATTGGGACCACATTCGCCGTCTTCCATATTTCTGGTAGGTCTCCCGTCTCCAGTGACCTACTATACAGTATGGAGAGTGGCAAGCAAAGTGCCTCTGCACACTCTTTCAGTACCCATGGTGAGATCCCGTCTGATCCAACAGCCTTTCTAACATCCAGATGTAGCAGGTGTCTCTTGACCTCCTCTCTCGTAATTTCGAACCCTTGCAAGGCCGCCTGGTTTACTTCCCTTTCTCCTAGCACAATGACCTCACCTTGTTCTATTGTGAAGACCTCCTGGAACCTCTTGTTGAGTTCTTCACACACTTTTTTGTCATTCTCTGTATACCTGTCCTCGCCTGTTTGAAGTTTCATTACCGGTTCTTTCACTGTTGTTTTCCTCCTGATGTGACTGTGGAGTAGCTTTGGTTCGGTCTTGGCTCTGTTTGCTATATAATTTTCATAATTTTTCTCTGCTTCTCTTCTCACCCTAACATACTCATTCCAGGTTCTCTGGTATCTCTCTCTGCTTTCTGGTGTTCTGTTATTTCAGAACTGAATATTTCTATTATTTCTGTTAGAACTGCTATTTCTGCTGTGTGTGTGTGTGTGTGTCAGTCAACTGTTACTAACTACATTTTTTTTTCCTACACCACACATACACACCCCTACACTCCAGGAAGCTGCCCGTGACAGCTGACTAACTCCTACGGTACCTTTTTACTGCTAGGTAACAGGGTCATTAAGGTGAAAAAATTCTGCCCATTGTTTCTCGCCAGCGCCCGGAATCGATCCCAGGACCACAGGATCACGCGTCCAGCGTGCTGTTCGCGTATCAACCGGCCCCCGGTGTGTGTGTGTGTACTCACCTATATGTACTCACCTATATGTGCTTGCAGGATCGAGCATTGACTCTTGGATCCCGCCTTTCTAGCTATCGGTTGTTTACAGCAATGACTCCTGTCCCATTTCCCTATCATACCTAGTTTTAAAAGTATGAATAGTATTTGCTTCCACAACCTGTTCCCCAAGTGCATTCCATTTTTCTACTACTCTCACGCTAAAAGAAAACTTCCTAACATCTCTGTGACTCATCTGAGTTTCCAGTTTCCACCCATGTCCCCTCGTTCTGTTATTATTACGTGTGAACATTTCATCTATTTCCACTTTGTCAATTCCCCTGAGTATTTTATATGTCCCTATCATATCTCCTCTCTCCCTTCTTTTCTCTAGTGTCGTAAGGTTCAGTTCCTTCAGCCGCTCTTCATATCCCATCCCTCGTAGCTCTGGGACAAGCCTCGTCGCAAACCTCTGAACCTTCTCCAGTTTCTTTATGTGTTTCTTCAGGTGGGGGCTCCATGATGGCGCGGCATACTCTAAGACGGGTCTCACGTAGGCAGTGTAAAGCGCCCTAAAAGCTTCCTCATTTAGGTTTCTGAATGAAGTTCTAATTTTCGCCAGTGTAGAGTACGCTGCTGTCGTTATCCTATTTATATGTGCCTCAGGAGTTAGATTAGGTGTCACATCCACTCCCAGGTCTCTTTCTCGAATCGTTACAGTGTAGGCTGTTCCCCTTCATTGTGTACTGTCCCTTTGGTCTCCTGTCACCTGATCCCATTTCCATAACTTTACATTTACTGGTGTTAAACTCCAGTAGCCATTTCCCTGACCATCTCTGCAGCCTGTTTAAGTCCTCTTGGAGGATCCTACAATCCTCGTCTGTCACAACTCTTCTCATTAATTTTGCGTCATCTGCAAACATTGACATGTATGATTCCACTCCTGTAAACATATCATTTACGTAAATTAGAAAGAGGATTGGTCCCAGCACCGATCCTTGAGGTACTCCACTTGTTACTGTTCGCCAGTCCGACTTTTCGCCCCTTACCATTACCCTCTGGCTCCTTCCTGTTAGGTAGTTCTTCACCCATACTAGGGCCTTTCCGCTTACTCCTGCCTGCCTCTCAAGTTTGTATAGCAGTCTCATGTGCGGTACCGTATCAAAGGCCTTTTGGCAGTCAAGAAATATGCAGTCTGCCCAGCCTTCTCTGTCCTGCCTTATCCTTGTGTGTGTGTGTGTGTGTGTACTCACCTAATTGTACTCACCTAATTGTGCTTGCGGGGGTTGAGCTTTGTCTCTTTGGTCCCGACTCTCAACTGTCAGTCAATTGGTGCACAGATTCCTGAGCCTACTGGGCTCTATCATATCTACATTTGAAACTTTGTATGGGGTCAGCCTCCACCACATCACATCCTAGTGCATTCAATTTATTAACTACTTTGACACTGAAAAAATTCTTTCTAACGTCTCTGTGGCTCATCTGGGTACTAAGTTTCCACCTGTGTCCCCTTGTTCGTGTCCCACCCGTGCTGAAGAGTTTATCTTTGTCCTCCCTGTCAATTCCCCTGAGAATTTTGTAGGTGGTTATCATGTCTCCCCTTACTCTTCTGTTTTCCAGGGATGTAAGGTTCAGCTCCTTTAGCCTTTCCTCGTAGCTCAATTCTCTCAGTTCCGGGACGAGCCTGGTGGCATACCGCTGAATCTTCTCTAACTTTGTCTTGTGTTTAACTAGGTATGGACTCCAGGCTGGAGCTGCATACTCAAGGATTGGTGTTACATAAGTGGTATACAGGGTTCTGAAAGATTCCTTACACAAGTTTCTTAAAGACAGTTCTTATGTTGGCCAGCCTAGCATATGCCACTGAAGATATTCTTTTGATGTGGGCCTCTGGGGACAGGTTCGGTGTGATATCAACCCCCAGATCTTTCCCTCTATTTGACTCTTGCAGGATTTCACCTCCCAGATGATACCTCCCTCTATGTGTATACTCATCTAAATGTACTCTCCTAGTTGTGCTCAATTCAAGGAGAATTGAGCTCTGGCTCTTTGGGCCCGTTTCTCAACTGACAATCAATCAATTGATTTTTTTCCACACACTCACTCATTACTGAATGTGTGTGTGTGTGTGTGTGTGTGTGTGTGTGTGTGCACGTACTGAATGCAAGTTTCCATGGAGTGTTCACAACCGAGCCTGAGCGGCTCCCATTGTTAGAAGAGATTACCCTAGATGAAAGACTATCGGATATAGAGGTGACAGCAGAAGAGGTAATGAGACAGTTGACAACTCTGGATGCAACTAAAGCCGTTGGACCAGACAAAGTACCACCGTGGATATTAAAAGAGGCAGCGCAGGCTCTCAGCGTGCTTCTGGCAATAATCTTTAATGAGTCACTTATGTCGGGGAAATTGCCCAGTTGTTGGAAGGAGGCAAATGTCGTACCGATTCTCAAGAAAGGCGATAGGGAGGAGGCACATAACTACAGACCCGTATCACTGACAAGCATCTGTTACGAACCCGGATCCAGCGTCGGAGCACGGAGCAGTGACGACCGCGCCATCTGTGGGTCAGCTCCCGAAACCCCCCTCCAAGAAGACGACGACACCTGGTGAGGACGACGGGTGCTAGCTACGAGGGCCAGTTTCCAGTCCCGTTCAGCACTCAACACCGCCGCTGCTGACCTCTGGTGAGGTGGTGCTCAGACACCAGCGCCATCTATGGAGTGGATAGGTGGGCGTTTGTGTCTGAGCCTGTAAGTGAGGTGCCTTAGGGTGTCTCTGTTATTGATGACGTGTCTGCTTACAGAGTCGACCTGGGACTGCTGTGGTGGAAGTTGAGTCAGTCTACCCAAGGCAGCCGTCTCCATACCTTGTGCTTTGCTGTAGCAGCTGTGAAGTCGTCCCCCGGAAGAACACTGTGGTGTGTTACCCTGCCAGTGGAGTGGCAGTAGAAGGATTACCCGGGACCGACTGTTGGAGACGATTATCCACTGGGGTATTGAGGACAGGAGAGTGATTTGTGGTGTCACACGAGGCTCCTGTCTAGGGCGTTCCCCTTATATCGTTCGTGGAGTGGCCTGACCAGCCTTGCTGTTCCGGAACCTGCCAGCAGACCAGCTGGACGTGTGGTTGACGGCCTCCACGGCGGTGCCCCCAGTGGACCTGTGTTTTGGCTGACCTGTGGCCAGGGTAGGCTCAACTTCTCAGAGGATTCGTTGTGGGGCCACGAAGAAGCACCGAGGACTCAGCACCGTCAGTTTTGCACCAGAGTCTTCAGCAGAAGACAACGATTGTGAATAATCCCCCTGTATAGTGTTAATATCCCTCCCCCTGTGCACCTCTATGTATTATTTATTGGTGATGGGAATAATTATAATCTTAAGTTCTTAACTTTCTTTCCCTACCCCCTTTAAGTTACTTGCGTCACGGATCACATCCCTTGAAAGCCACTTCTGGCTTGGGGTCGGATACAACTTCCTCTAACAACATCAGAGTAAGAACCCCGTTGCGTCCCGAGAGGGCCGTAACATAATTGGCATCCCCAGCGGGATCCGACCCCTTGTTAAGTATGTTTGACAGGGGTGGTGAAGTGGCATAATCCCTGTATATAATTCCCCCTGTGTGTGACGTTATACGTCCTGTGCGGTGCTCAAGAGTGACTAAGTGCGATATTGTGCAGTGCGGTGCTTGCTGTGATTAAGCGATTAAGTGCAATATTGAGTAGTGCGGTGCTCAGTGATTCAGTGCAATATTGTAGAGCGAAGGGTTCGCTGTGATTAAGTGCGATATTGCGTAGTGCGGTGCCCGAAGTGATTACGTGCAATATTGGCAAGTGCAGTGTTTGGTGCGATAAAGTGCAATATTGGCGTAGAACAGTGCTCGGTGCGTTAAGTGCTAACGTGTAAGCAGTGTGTTAAGTGCATAGTGTTCCATCTCTGACAATGGCAGAAAAAGCTACCATCGATGATCTGGACGAGGTTCAGGCTTTTCTGAACAGAGAGGATTGTCTTGCCAGATTAAAATATCTGAGCAAACCAGAGCTTGTACTAGTGAGCGCCTACCTGGAGATCATGATCCGTGCCAGTGATTCCCGTGTGGAGATCTTGTCCAAGGTTCACCGGCACCTGAAGGCAGAAGAGAAACAGGAAGGCGAGACTCCTAGTACAAAGGAAAGTGCAGACATAGCTTCCACGGAAAAGGAAGATAAGGGCAGTGACGTTGACAGTGATGCAGGTGAGCTTAATATCAGCTTCCTAACAGTCAAGATGCGTGCCCTAGAAATAAATCGCGAGATAGAGTGGAAGAAGTTAGAATTGGAACGAGAATTAAAAGATAAAGAAATGGAGATGAAAGATAAGGAAATGGCGATGAGACGTTTAGAATTAGAGGAAAGGAAAGCAGAAAGAGAAAAAGAAGAGAAACGAGAAAAAGAAGAGAAACGAGAAAGAGAAGAACGAGAAAGAGAAGAGAAACGAGAAAGAGAAGAACGAGAAAGAGAAGAGAGACGAGAAAGAGAAAGAGAAGAACGAGAAAGAGAAGAGAGACGAGAGAGAGAAGAACGAGAGCGAGAAAGAGAAGAACGAGACAGACAAGAACGACGAGACAGAGAGGAAAGAGAGAGACAACATGAACTGGAAGTTTTGCGATTAGGCGGTGGTCGGAGGCAAACAACGGACACCAGTAGCTTCGATCCGGTAAGAAACATCAAAATTGTCCCCAAATTCCATGAGAAGGAAGTGTCAAAGTTCTTTGCAGCCTTCGAGAAAGTCGCTGCCTCTTTGGAGTGGCCAAGGGAGAATTGGGCCATCATGATACAGTCAGTCTTGACTGGGAAGGCCCAAATCGCTTACTCCACGTTATCCCTTGACGACTCCGGCGATTATGACAAGGTGAAGAAGGTTGTGCTCATGGCATACCAATTGGTACCTGAGGCATACAGGCAGAAGTTCCGAAACCTGAAAAAGACCTCAGAGCACACGTTCACCGAATTCGCCACGATCAAGGAGCGACTTTTCCAGGAATGGTGTGCCTCTCGGAAGGTGGAGACCAAGGAAGACCTCGAGCAGCTGATTCTGCTAGAGGACTTCAAGGATTGTTTGTCTGGAGACCTGAAGACGTACTTAGAGGAACAGCAGGTAGAGACCTTGAGTGCGGCAGCCACCATGGCTGAAGAGTACATCCTGACTCATAGGCCGTCTGCTAAGTACGTCCCAAGGAATTACCAACGCCGATTTGAGAAACCTCATGACGAAGAGGAGACCCCCGTCCCACGAAGCGCTAAGAAGACGCCCCCAAGTAGCCCTCGAAGAACAAGTCCTAGCAGTCCGAAACACCGGAGTCCAAGGAGGAATATGGTGTGCTGGACTTGTGGGCAGAAAGGGCATGTAGCTGCTATGTGCCGAGGCAGAAGAGGTGGTGGCGCACGTAGGGAGGTGATGATGATGAGCTGTGTAATACCACCAGCAGGAAGCCAGTCGACGACGACGCAGGAAGAACCCAGATTGTTTTCCCTTCACACTTCAGGCGGGTATGTATCGAGTGATCATACTGGTAGATCAGTTGTAGTGCTCAGAGATAGTGGAGCAGCCCAGTCCCTGATCGTGAAGAACTCGTTACCCGAGGGAGTAAGTGTGGACGGGAGACAACAGGTTGTCCTGGTTGGGTTTCCTAGGACGCAGTATATCGCCCCCTTAGTGCCAGTACATCTCGACTCTCCTTATTTCAGCGGCACATGTGCGTTGGCAGTAGTCGAGACCCTCCCTATGGCTGGGATTGACGTGGTACTAGCCAACGACTTGGTGACAGATTGGAGCATCAATCTTCCCAAGGTCATGGACGAGTCAGCCAGAACAGCAAGGTCTGAGGTAACTACAGGCAATGGTAATGTCCAGGTAAAGACAGACCCGGATGTAAACATGTTTAATTTGTCCTCTCACCCGCAGATCGACAGAGTTCTAGCGGAGACTCCTGATTCTCTCGACAAGAAACATGCGGTTAAGGTAGCAGAGGTAACTGAGCATGAAGAAAGGTCTTGTGTGAAAGCACCCACGGATACCAACGAGTCTGGAGCGAAGGCAGATGAGTACTTGCGGTATGGCAAGATACCATGTTCATTGAACCGGCCAGAGATTCCCCAGACGTCAGAGGTATGTGAGGTATGTGCGAAGGTTCTAGAGCCCTCTTCGATCCAAACCAGGCTAATGGATATAGCCGGTTATGGACATTACAGGCTCAGGAAGCTTATTCCTCCGTTGGCCGCATGTCTCTTAGCGGTATTTTGTTGTGTTCTCGTATGTGTTCTCAGTGTTCTCAGTAAGGATCAGTGGACGACCCGAAGGATGATGGCTCCCTTGAACATCATGAAGAGATCCCAGGGATTGGAGACGTGTACTGCGAGTGTTGCAGTCGACGAAGGGACCTGGAAGGTGATAGTAGATACAGGAGGTACGCGATATGATAATATGAGTGACTGTTTCCTACAGGTTGGCACCCCCCGCGTGACTGCTGAGCCTCAATGCAGCGTTGTGTGGAACGTTGGTCGACCTGACGGTGGCAGAGCGAATGCCATCTTCGATGTACAAACAGCCCCGTTGGAACTAGGTGTGAGCCTAGTAGAGGAGTCTGCTGTGAGTACTGATTTAACTGTCGCTGTGACTCTAAATGATCCGACCCCTGTATTCCAGGTTCCTGTCTCCCTGAAGGACCATCGGACCGGTACCAGAAATGCCGTCTGTGATCAGCCATCATCGGTGCCACGACACAGGGAAGTGTCGAGTCGCCCCAGATCGTGTCTACACCGATCCTTACCCGAGAGGTGTGAGATTATGCTCCGGATTAACATCTCGGTGGAGGTGTGGAGAAGTACATCAGGCAGGTCATTGCCTTACATCTGCAAGGTCCCTTTGTGCCAGGGTTTTTCCTCAGTACAGTTCAGTGGACGAGACAGCCTCGCCGTTCCAGTTTATGAAGCATGTGTGTCCATTTGGAGTTGTGTCGCCGTACTAATTTGGTTTGTGTTTCTTTTTCTAGAACCCCAAACCAAATTCTTTTTGGTGGGGAGGTGTTACGAACCCGGATCCAGCGTCCGAGCACGGAGCAGTGACGACCGCGCCATCTGTGGGTCAGCTCCCGAAACCCCCCTCCAAGAGGACGACGACACCTGGTGAGGACGACGGGTGCTAGCTACGAGGGCCAGTTTCCAGTCCCGTTCAGCACTCAACACCGCCGCTGCTGACCTCTGGTGAGGTGGTGCTCAGACACCAGCGCCATCTATGGAGTGGATAGGTGGGCGTTTGTGTCTGAGCCTGTAAGTGAGGTGCCTTAGGGTGTCTCTGTTATTGATGACGTGTCTGCTTACAGAGTCGACCTGGGACTGCTGTGGTGGAAGTTGAGTCAGTCTACCCAAGGCAGCCGTCTCCATACCTTGTGCTTTGCTGTAGCAGCTGTGAAGTCGTCCCCCGGAAGAACACTGTGGTGTGTTACCCTGCCAGTGGAGTGGCAGTAGAAGGATTACCCGGGACCGACTGTTGGAGACGATTATCCACTGGGGTATTGAGGACAGGAGAGTGATTTGTGGTGTCACACGAGGCTCCTGTCTAGGGCGTTCCCCTTATATCGTTCGTGGAGTGGCCTGACCAGCCTTGCTGTTCCGGAACCTGCCAGCAGACCAGCTGGACGTGTGGTTGACGGCCTCCACGGCGGTGCCCCCAGTGGACCTGTGTTTTGGCTGACCTGTGGCCAGGGTAGGCTCAACTTCTCAGAGGATTCGTTGTGGGGCCACGAAGAAGCACCGAGGACTCAGCACCGAGAGTTTTGCACCAGAGTCTTCAGCAGAAGACAACGATTGTGAATAATCCCCCTGTATAGTGTTAATATCCCTCCCCCTGTGCACTTCTATATATTATTTATTGGTGATGGGAATAATTATAATCTTAAGTTCTTAACTTTCTTTCCCTACCCCCTTTAAGTTACTTGCGTCACGGATTACATCCCTTGAAAGCCACTACTGGCTTGGGGTCGGATACAACTTCCTCTAACAACATCAGAGTAAGAACCCCGTTGCGTTCCGAGAGGGCCGTAACAGCATCCCCTGTAAAATACTTGAAAGAATAATTAGGCTAAGTCTTGTTGAGCACCTGGAGAGCATTGGGTTTGTAAACATGCACCAACATGGGTTTTGGACAGGGAAATCATGCCTAACAAACCTTTTAGAATTCTATGATAAAGTGACAAGGATAAGGCAGGACAGAGAAGGATGGGCAGACTGCATATTTCTGGACTGCCAAAAAGCCTTTGATACAGTACCGCACATGAGACTGCTATACAAACTTGAGAGGCAGACAGGAGTAAGCGGAAAGGCCCAAGCATGGGTAAGGAACTACCTAACAGGAAGAAGCCAGAGGGTAATGGTAAGGGGCGAGAAGTCGGACTGGCGAACAGTAACGAGCGGAGTACCTCAAGGATCGGTGCTGGGACCAATCCTCTTTCTAATTTACGCAAATGATATGTTTACAGGACTGGAATCCTACATGTCAATGTTTGCAGATGACGCAAAATTAATGAGAAGAGTTATGACAGATGAGGATTGTAGGGTCCTCCAAGAGGGCTTAAACAGGTTGCAGAGATGGTCAGAGAAATGGCTACTGGAGTTTAACACGAGTAAATGTAAAGTTATGGAAATGGGATCGGGTGATAGGCGACCAAAGGGACAGTACACAATGAAGGGGAAGTGCATACCTATAACGATTCGAGAAAGAGACCTGGGAGTAGACATAACACCTAATGAACAAATCCACAAGGGCCGTGACGAGGATTCGAACCTGCGTCCGGGAGCATCCCAGACACTGCCTTAATCGACTGAGCTACGACAGGGTAATTTACCCTGTCGTAGCTCAGTCGAACCAAAGAGCCAGAGCTCAACCCCCGCAAGCACAATTAGGTGAGTACACACACACACAAACACACACACACACACACACACACACACACACACATACACACACACACACACACACACACACACACACACACACTACGAGGCCCCACGGGGCCTCGTAGCCTGGTGGATAGCGCGCAGGACTCATAATTCTGTGGCGCGGGTTCGATTCCCGCACGAGGCAGAAACAAATGGGCAAAGTTTCTTTCACCCTAAGTGCCCCTGTTACCTAGCAGTAAATAGGTACCTGGGAGTTAGTCAGCTGTCACGGGCTGCTTTCTGGTGTGTGTGTGTGTGTGTGTGTGTGTGGTGTGGAAAAAAAAAAAGTAGTTAGTAAACAGTTGATTGACAGTTGAGAGGCGGGCCGAAAGAGCAAAGCTCAACCCCCATAAAAACACAACTAGTAAACACAACTAGTAAACACACACACACACACACACACACACACACACTACGAGGGGCCTCGTAGCCTGGTGGATAGCGCGCAGGACTCGTAATTCTGTGGCGCGGGTTCGATTCCCGCACGAGGCAGAAACAAATGGGCAAAGTTTCTTTCACCCTAAGTGCCCCTGTTACCTAGCAGTAAATAGGTACCTGGGAGTTAGTCAGCTGTCACGGGCTGCTTCCTGGGGTGTGTGTGTGTGGTGTGGAAAAAAAAAAAATAGTAGTTAGTAAACAGTTGATTGACAGTTGAGAGGCGGGCCGAAAGAGCAAAGCTCAACCCCCGCAAAAACATAACTAGTAAACACAACTAGTAAACACACACACACACACACACACAGATAAAAAGCCTAAAAAACAGGCCCTCATCAGACTCTGGCCCAGGGGACCGACCCCCAGGTACCAGGAGATGTAGCAATGGCAGGGACCCCTACAATTGGTCCAACCTTTGCTGAAATGCTGAAGACCCCAGGAGCAATGTTCACAGTCAAGGAAGTTGTAATGAAAGCAGTAACCTCACAGGAGGCAACTAGATGCACAAGCCAGCTAATGGAAAGGAAAAGAGCTGTAGTAGTGGTAGGTGTGAAAGAACAAGAGGTTTCCACAAGGGAGGAATCGAGGACTAAAGAACAAGCTGCAGTGGCAGAGATACTAAAGGAGACAGGAAGGGAAGGGACTGAACGAGACATAGAACAGTTTTTTCCAGATTGGCTAGTACAACAGAGACAAAAAGAGATTGAACAAGGTAGTGTTCAAGAGCGAGGACATCAAAGAGGACATCCTAGTAAAGAACAGCAAACTGAGTTATGCAAGGAACTACAAAGAGGTATATGTTCAGAGGGACATGACCAGAGACGAGATAGTAAAGGCCGCAGATGCAAGGAAAAGGCGCAAGGAGAGGGAAGGGAGCCAGGGAACCTCAGTCTCCAACCCAGCAATCCCAGAGAGGAGTGGGGAACCCCAATCCAGGAACTCAGGAACCCCAGGAGGGAATGCAACACCCCAGTCCACCACCCAATAGGGCCCCACCTATCCCCCAGCACGATCTCTTCCTTTTCCCTGCACAATGCCCATTATAAAACCCAAATCCTCCCTCTCCCCTTACCCCAAGCTTACCCCTGCTTTCCTAGCCCTTGGTCTTCTTCCTGCCCCAAGCAGTCCCAGGCGAGACCTAAGCCCTCCATCCCCCACTCCACCTCCCCCCAAAACCCTGTCAACTACTCTGCAGAAGTGCGTGCCCTCTCCCCAAGCAATCCCTGCCCCCTCACCCCCAGGACTTCTTCCTGCCCCAAGCAGGCCTGAGCAAGACTTAAGGCCTCCATCCCCCACTACACCTCCCCCTGAACCCCTGGCAACTACCTCACAGGAGGCTGAGCCTGCCCAAGTAGCAATGAACATGGAACAACTTCCTACACTTGTGGGGAGTGAGGGTGAAATTGGACATAAGAAAGTAAGCTTCAAGGTAATGAACTCAAACATTGATGGGATTACCAATAAAGCAAGTGAACTGGCAGAAATGGCGCAAGAAGAAAACCCTGATGTAATAGGACTAACAGAAACAAAATTGTCAGGAGTCATAACAGATGCTGTGTTCCAAAGGACTACAATATAGTAAGGAAAGAGAGGGAAGGGGGAGGAGGTGGAGGGGTGGCCCTGCTGATAAGGAAGGACTGGAGTTTTGATGAAATGGAAATTCCGGACTATGACAGATTCAGAGATTACAAAAAATGAACTATAACAATGGGTGGACCTAAGATAATTGTGGTTGTTATTTACAACCCTCCCCTAAATGACAGAAAACCTAGACAGGAGATTGATAGGAACAACATGGCAACCATTAATATAATAAAGAGAGCAGCTTCAGTTGCCTGCAGGAATAGCTCAAGACTCTTAATCATGGGCGATTTCAGCCATGGAAAGATAGACTGGGAGAATGTGGACCCACATGGTGGTGCAGATACGTGGAGAGCTAAACTCTTGGAAGTGGCAACAAGGAACTTTCTGAGCCAGCATGTCAAGGAACCCACAAGAGTGAGAGGCAATGATGAACCAGCCAGACTCGACCTGATATTCACCCTGAATGAGTCAGAAATAAGGGAAGTCAACGTTGAAGCCCCCATAGGAATGAGTGACCACAGTGCATTGACTTTTGAGTACTTGGTGGAGGTAGGGATAACCTATCCAAGGATGGGATCAGAGGGAAAAAGACTAAATTACCGAAGAGGAAAATATGACGAGATGAGGAACTTCCTCAGGGGAATACTATGGGAAACAGAACTTAGAGACAAGAATGTGCAGGACATGATGGATTTTGTCACCCAGAAGTGCCAGGAAGCTGCAGACAGGTTTATCCCCGTCCAAAAGGAGAAAAACGAAAAACAACAGAAAAACCCATGGTTCAATCAGGAATGTAAAGTAGCAAAGCAACTGAGTATAAGAACATGGAGAAACTACAGAAATAACAGAACACCGGAGAGCAGGGAGAGATACCAGAGGGCCAGAAATGAGTACCTCAGAGTGAGGAGGGAAGCAGAGAGACAGTTTGAAAATGACATAGCGAGTAAAGCCAAGACCCAACCAAAGCTGCTCCACAGCCAAATCAGGAAGTAAACAGCAGTGAAGGAACAAGTGATGAAACTGAGAAAAGGGGAGAACAGATACACAGAGAATGACAAGGAGGTGTGTGAAGAACTCTACAAGAGATTCCAGGAGGTCTTCGCAATAGAACAAGGAGAAGCCCCTGCACTAAATGAAGAGGAGGCAAACCAAGCAACCTTGGAGGAATTTGACCTCACAATTGATGAGGTCAAAAGTTGTCTGCTGGAGCTGGATGTGACAAAGGCTGTTGGGCCTGACAGAATCTCACCATGGATAATAAAGGAAGGTGCAGAAGCACTAAGTGTGCCACTCTCTATGGTGTATAACAGGTCACTGGAAACAGGAGACTTACCAGAAAGTTGGAAGACAGCTAACATAGTCCCAATATACAAGAAGGGTGACAGGCAAGAGGCACTGAACTACAGGCCAGTTTCCCTAACGTGCATACCATGCAAGGTGATGGAGAAGATTGTGAGGAAAAGGCTCGTAAAGCACCTGGAGGGAAATAACTTTGTAAAGCACCACCAACATGGGTTCAGGGATGGTAAATCGTGCCTCACAGGTTTAATTGAATTCTTTGACCAGGCAACAAAAATTAGGCAGGAAAGAGAAGGGTGGGCCGACTGCATTTTCCTGGACTGCCAGAAAGCCTTTGATACAGTACCCCCATAAAAAGCTGTTAAAAAAGTTGGCGCAACAGGCAGGAGTAAAAGGGAAGGTGCTCCAGTGGATAAGGGAATACTTAAGCAACAGGAAATAGCGAGTAACGGTGAGGGGGAGGACATCAGAGTGGCGAGATGTCACCAGCGAAGTTCCACAGGGCTCAGTACTTGGTACTGTCCTATTTCTAATATATGTAAACGATCTTCCGGAGGGTATAGACTCGTCCCTCTCAATGTTTGCTGATGATGCAAAAATTATGAGAAGAATCAAGACGGATGAAGATAGACAGAGACTACAGGATGACCTGGACAAACTGGAGGAATGGTCTAGAAAATGGCTGCTAAAGTTCAACTCCGGAAAGTGTAAGGTAATGAAATTAGGCGAAGGGAGCAGAAGGCTGAACACAAGGTATCATTTGGGAGGTAAAATCCTGCAAGAGTCAAATATAGAGAAAAATCTGAGGGTTGATATCACACCGAACCTGTCCCCAGAGGCCCACATCAAAAGAATATCATCAGCGGCATATGCTAGACTGGCCAACATAAGAACTGCCTTTAGAAACTTGTGTATGGAATCGTTCAGAACCCTGTATACCACTTATGTAAGACCAATCCTGGAGTATGCAGCTCCAGCCTGGAGTCCATACCTAGTTAAACACAAGACAAAGTTAGAGAAGATTCAGCGGTATGCCACCAGGCTCGTCCCGGAACTGAGAGGAATGAGCTGCGAGGAAAGGCTAAAGGAGCTGAACCTCACATCCCTGGAAAACAGAAGAGTAAGGGGAGACATGATAACCACCTACACAATTCTCAGGGGAATTGACAGGGTGGACAAAGACAAACTCTTCAGCACGGGTGGGACACGAACAAGGGGACACAGGTGGAAACTTAGTACCCAGATGAGCCACAGAGACGTTAGAAAGAATTTTTTCAGTGTCTGAGTAGTTAATAAATGGAATGCACTAGGAAGTGATGTGGTGGAGGCTGACCCCATACACAGTTTCAAATGTAGATATGATAGAACCCAGTAGGCTCAGGAATCTGTACACCAGTTGATTGACAGTTGAGAGGCGGGACCAAAGAGCCAAAGCTCAATCCCCGCAAGCACAATTAGGTGAGTACAGTGTGTGTGTGTGTGTGCATCGGGACAGTGTAAATCGAACAGTGGCATTGTAGTGCAACACATTGATCACATCTCTTGGTAAATTATCTTAGTGAATTTAGAGAAGATTGCTAATGAAGATCGATTCCTTGAGGCAGCATCAGTGCATCAGCCGGGACCCACGTGGAGACCTGAAGACCTCACAGGATTACCGACGTCACGCCGTGTATTCACCTAGAGTGCTTGTGGGGGGCTGGCTGGTAAGTGCTCTCTGAAGTCTCCAACAGTGTGCAAGGTTTATATAATATCATATCATAGACACTAATGCATTCCATTCAATAATACAATCGTAAGTGGTAGTCAAGTAACAAGGACAGCAACTGTGGGCTCACTGGGAACCCAGATAAACCGCTAATCCCCCGCTGAAATCTGAAGACAACACCTCACCCACCCACCCACCCACCACCAACCACACACAGGCACGTACACACACACTAGCACATGCACGCACACAGACGTACACGCACACACACACATTCACACACACGCACACAGATGTACACGCACACACACACATGCACACGTACACGCATGCACACACACACGTACGCATGCACATGCACACACAAGTACACCCACACGTACACATAAGTACACGCACACGTACACATACACGCATACACAAGTACACACACACGCATACACAAGTACACACACACACGCATACACAAGTACACACACACGCATACACAAGTACACACACACGCATACACAAGTACACGCTTAGTCAGGGTAGGAGGGTCTGAACACCTTGTGGCAAAGGCGAGAAGGTCACAAACCCTCTTACTCCACCCCTTCCTCTTACCCCCATCTCACTCTCCCCAAACACTCTCCCCTCCCACTCCCACTCTTCCCTACCACTGACCACACACACACACACACACACACACACACACACACACATACATACATTACCACCCCCTCTTTCTCACTACCTCAGTAGCTTACCAGATATTCCCCCCCCCCCCTACCCCTAAAACTCTCCCACACAGTGGGACCCCCTCCATCTCCCTCACCCTCTCCCACCACCTGACCTGAAGTGACCATCTCTGCCATCTCTGCCCCCTCCCACCCCCCAGTTTCCCACGCATCCCCCCCTCCACAAACACACACACACACACACACACACACACACACACACACACACCTACATGACAACTGGACACCATAGATAGGTGACATACAATCTCCCTACTCCCCCCACCCCACCTTCCCCCCACTCCCCCCCCCCCTCCCCCTCTCTCTCTCTCTCTCTCTCTCTCTCTCTCTCTCTCTCTCTCTCTCTCTCTCTCTCTCTCTCTCTCTCTCTCTCTCTCTCTCTCTCTCTCTCTCTCTCTCTCTTTCTCTCTTTCTCTCTCTCTCTCTCTCTCTCTCTCTCTCTCTCTCTCTCTCTCTCTCTCTCTCTCTCTCTCTCTCTCTCTCTCTCTCTCTCTCTCTCTCTCTCTCTCTCTCTCTCTGCCCCCTTCTCTACACCCCCACCTGCCTAACCCTATCAAAACATATTAGGGAAAGGGACAAAATGGCAGGAGGACACAACAGGGACACAGGGAATAGTCAAAGTGACCAAACAAAGGAAATGTTAGCCCAAGTTTTGGGCGAATTCAGGAGGGAGAACCATGAAATGAGGATTACAATTAACCTACAAAGGGAGCTGACATCAGCAAGAGAGGAGTTCAAATCCCTCACAGAGAAAAATAATGAGGTTGAGCATCAGATCATCATCCAAAGGGAAGGTGGGTAAGTTGCATTGGAAAAAAATGCCTCTGTACCTGAAACATTTGTGGAAATACTGAGAAAGAGCTCAGAAGCAATGGACTCAGTGAGGGAGGTAGCCATGAAAGCGGCTACCTCACAAGAAGCAGCAGGGAGCACCACTCGGCTGTTGGAAAGAAAAAGATCAGTGGTAGTTGTAGGCATCAAAGAACAGGAAGGATCCAATAGGCAGGAATGGAATAGCAAGGATAGAGAGGCAGTACATGGGATACTGAAGGGGTTACAGATAGAAGGGGCTGAACAAAACATTGAGAAGGTTTTCAGGTTGGGCTGGGACAACAAGGGCAGAAACTGACTGGTAAAGTGGTGTTTACAAACGAAGGAGGTTATTCTAGAAAGGAAGAGTCATCTGCAGTATGTGGAGGAATACAAAAGAGTATTCCTGCAGAAGGAGGGGAGAGCCAGGGCAGAAGAGGCAAGGAGGAAGGGAAGGAAGAGAGGAGTAAACCAGGAAATCACAGCCCCCAACACAACTGTCCCAGATTCAAGAGGGGAACCCACACAACCAGCATCCCAGCAACACCAGAGGGGAGGGCAACACCCCCCCCCCCTCTGCATAGAAACCCTCCCTTCCACTCACCCTACCTGCCCCCACCCAAATGCTCACCCAACCCTTCCTTCGCCCCACCCCATTCTGACCCTGTCCCCCCCTCCCCACCTTTCCCCCTCTCCCTTCATCTCATACCCTCCCTATCCCTCCTCCCTCCTCACACCGTATCCTTCATGTCCTCCCTATCTCCTTACCCCTCACCCTACCTGTCCCCTGTTCCCTTGAACCTCCACCCCAAAATCCTCTGAGACCCTGCAAACAACCTCACAGATCTTCTCACCCAGGGAACAGCTTTCCCCACAAGCAGAACGCTCGCCAAGAAGGGGACAAGAAAATGAACAGAAGAAAGTGAGCTTTAAGGCAATGTACACTAACATAGATGGGATTATAAATAAAACAGGTGTAGTCGGAGAATGGGCACTAGAAGAAAACCCAGACATAATAGTACTCACAGAAACAAAGCTAACGAAAACCATAACAAATGCAGTGTTTCCACAGGACTACTACGTAGTGAGGAAAGAGAGAGAAGGGAGAGGAGGAGGTGGTTTAGATTTGCTGATAACAAATGGTTGGAGTTTTGAAGAGATGGTAAATCAGAAATGTGAAGGTTTCAGTGACTACATATCGGGCACCATAGCAACTGGAGGACAGAAAATTATAGTAGTAGTCATATATACCCAACCCCCCACCGAACGGCAGAAGACCCAGACAGGAATATGAAGACCCAGACAGGAATACAAAATGGCCACCATCAGTATAATAGAGAGAGCAGCTTCAGTGGCTAGCAAGAATGGATCCAGACTACTAATCATGGGAGACTTCAACTATCAGAAGATAGATTGGGGGAACAGAGACCCACATGGAGGATCAGACACATGAAGAGCTAAGCTGCTGGATGTGGCAACAAGAAACTTTCTAAGTCAACATGTCAAGGGATCGACAAGAATGAGAGGAGAGGATGAACCAGCTTTGCTTGATCTTATATTTACCCTAAATGAGTCGGATATAAGGGAAGTTAAGTTGGAAGCCCCTCTGGGAATGAGTGATCATAGTGTATTGAGCTTTGAGCACCTGGTTGAGCTAGGAATTATCTCCCCAAAAAAAGAACTGGGAAACAAGTACCGAAAGGGAAATTATGAGATGAACAAATTCCTAAAGGATATACAATGGGACACAGAACTCAGAACCAAGTCCGTACAAGACATGATGGACTATGTCACCCAAAAGTGTCAGGAGGTTGTAAGCAGATTTATCCAGGCCCGACCGGATAAAAACGAGAAGCAAAAGAAAAATCCATGATTTAATAGGGAATGTATGAAAGCAAAGGAGCTGAACAAAAGGGCATGGAGGAACTTCCGTAATAACAGAACACCAGAAAGTAGAGAGAGATACCAAAGAACCAGGAACGAATATGTTAGTGTGAGAAGAGCAGCTGAGAAAAGGTATGAAAATGATATAGCTAATAAAGCCAAGACCGAACCGAAGCTACTACAGTCACATCAGGAGGAAGGCAACAGTGAAGGAACAAGTGATGAAACTTAGGACGGGTGATGTGAAGAACTCAACAAAAGGTTCCAGAAGGTCTTTATAATTGAACAAGGAGAGATCACGGCGCTAGGAGAGGTGGCAGCAAACCAGGCGACCTTGGAAGGGATCGAAATTACAAGAGATGAGGTCAAGAAGCACCTATTGGAACTGGACGTAAGAAACGCTGTTGGGCCGGACGGAATCTCACCATGGGTATTGAAAGAGTGTGCAGGAACACTTTGTTTGCCACTCTCCATAGTGTATAGTAGGTCACTGGAAACGGGAGACCTATCAGAAATATGGAAGACGGCTAATGTAGTCTCAATATACAAAAAGGGTGACAGACAAGAGGCACTGAACTACAGGCCAGTGTCCTTAACTTGTATACCATGCAAGGTGATGGAGAAGATTGTGAGGAAAAACCTGGTAACACATCTGGAGAGAAGGGACTTTGTGACAACCCACCAACTTGGGTTCAGGGAGGGTAAATCTTGCCTTACAGGCTCAGTAGAATTCTATGATCAGGTGACAAAGATTAAGCAAGAAAGAGAAGGATGAGCGAACTGCATTTTTTTGGACTGTCGGAAAGTCTTTGACACAGTACCCCTTAAAAGGCTGATGCAAAAGCTGGAGAAACAGGCAGGAGTAACAGGTAGGGCGCTCCAGTGGATTAGAGAGTACCTAAGCAATAGGAAGTAGAGAGTTACAGTGAGGGGTGAGACTTCAGATTGGCGTGAAGTCACCAGTGGAGTCCCACATGGCTCTGTACTCAGACCTATCCTGTTTCTGATATACGTAAATGATCTCCCAGAAGGTATAGACTCATTCCTCTCAATGTTTGCTGACGACGCCAAAATTATGAGAAGGATTAAGACAGAGGAGGACAGCTTAAAGCTTCTAGAAGATCTGGACAAGCTACAGGAATGGTCGAACAAATTGGTTGTTAGAGTTTAACCCAAGCAAATGTATTGTAATGAAGATAGGTGTAGGGAGCAGGAGACCAGATACAAGGTATCATTTGGGAGGTGAAATACTTCAAGAGTCAATGAGAGAGAAAGACCTGGGGGTTGATATCACGCCAGACTTGTCCCCTGAAGCTCATATCAAGAGGATAACATCAGCGGCATATGCCAGGTTGGCTAACATAAGAACGGTCTTCAGAAACTTGTGTAAGAAATCTTTCAGAACATTATATACCACATATGTCAGACAAATCCTGGTCTATGCGGCTCCAGCATGGATTCCATATTTAGTCAAGCATAAGACTAAATTGGAAAAGGTTCAAAGGTTTGCCACCAGACTAGTACCCGAGCTGAGAGGTATGAGCTACGAGGAGAGACTACGGGAATTAGACCTAATGTAGTCGAGATATCCAAGAAGGGTGAGGTCTCAGAGTGGCAAGGCATTACCAGTGGAGTCCCTCAGTGATCAGTTCTTGAATCCATACTATTCCTGATAAATATAAAAGATCTCCCAACGGGAATAGACTCGTTCCTCCCATTGTTTCCGATGACACAAAAATTATGAGGAGTATTAATAAGACAAAAGAAGATAGTGTAAGGCTACAAGATGACCTAAACAAGCTGAAGAATTGGTCCAACAAATGGCTACTAAAGTTCAACCCACGTAAATGTAAGGTAATGAAACTAAGTTTAGGAAATAGGAGGTCATTCTC